>NW_020664441.1:3951436-3964578 GCF_002925995.2 Terrapene triunguis | reverse complement strand
GGATAGCAAAGTGGGGGGCTGGCTGGAGGATCTGAGGTGATGGCAAGGTGAGGGCTGGCTGCGGGATATGGGGGGCTGGCAGGGTGGGGACTGGCTGCGGGATCTGGGGAGATGGCAGGGTGGGGGCTGGCTGTGGGATCTGGGGGGATGGCAGGGTGGGGGGCTGGCTGGAGGATCTGAGGGGATGGCAAGGTGGGGGCTAGCTGCGGGATATGGGGGGCTGGCAGGGTGGGGGCTGGCTGTGGGATCTGGGGGGATGGCAGGGTGGGGGGCTGGCTGGAGGATCTGAGGGGATGGCAAGGTGGGGGCTAGCTGGGGCACCTGTGTGTGTGTGGAGGGGGTTGGCTCAGGGGAATGGGGTGACTAGGGGGTGGCTCACCCTGCATTGCCTGCTGGTTGGGGGCCTGGCTGCTCAGATTCGGGGATGGCACCAAGGCGTGATCACACCCAGGACAGCCAGGTCTGTGGGTCAGAGGCTGGTTTGGCCCCAGGCTGGTGCTGCCTGGGGCTGATCTGAAATGTGCCATTGGAAAAAGCTAATGTACTCAATGATTTTTTTGCCTCTGTCTTCACAAACAAGGTCAGCTCCCAGACTGCTGCACTGGGCAGCACAATATGGGGAGAAGGTGACCAGCCCTCTGTGGAGAAAGAAGTGGTTCGGGACTATTTAGAAAAACTGGATGTGCCCAAGTCCATGGGGCCGGATGCGCTGCATCCGAGGGTGCTAAAGGAGTTGGCGGATGAGATTGCAGAGCCATTAGCCATTATTTTTGAAAACTCATGGCGATCGGGGGAGGTCCCGGATGACTGGAAAAAGGCTAATGTAGTGCCCATCTTTAAAAAAGGGAAGAAGGAGGATCCGGGGAACTACAGGCCAGTCAGCCTCACCTCAGTCCCTGGAAAAATCATGGAGCAGGTCCTCAAGGAATCAATTATGAAACACTTAGAGGAGAGGAAAGTGATCAGGAACAGTCAGCATGGATTCACCAAGGGGAAGTCGTGCCTGACTAATCTAATTGCCTTCTATGATGAGATAATTGGCTCTGTGGATGAGGGGAAAGCAGTGGATGTGTTATTCCTTGACTTTAGCAAAGCTTTTGATACGGTCTCCCACAGTGTTCTTGCTGCCAAGTTAAAGAAGTATGGGCTGGATGAATGGACTGTAAGGTGGATAGAAAGCTGGCTAGATCATCGGGCTCAACGGGTAGTGATCAATGGCTCCATGTCTAGTTGGCAGCCAGTTTCAAGCGGATTGCCCCAAGGGTCGGTCCTGGGGCCGGTTTTGTTTAATATCTTTATTAATGATCTGGAGGATGGTGTGGACTGCACTCTCAGCAAGTTTGCCGATGACACTAAACTAGGAGGCATGGTAGATACACTAGAGGGTAGGGATCGGATACAGAGGGACCTAGACAAATTAGAGGATTGGGCCAAAAGAAACCTGATGAGGTTCAACAAGGACAAGTGCAGAGTCCTGCACCTAGGATGGAAGAATCCTATGCACTGCTACAGACTAGGGACCGAGTGGCTAGGCAGCAGTTCTGCAGAAAAGGACCTAGGGGTCACAGTGGACGAGAAGCTGGATATGAGTCAACAGTGTGCTCTTGTTGCCAAGAAGGCTAACGGCATTTTGGGCTGTATAAGTAGGGGCATTGCCAGCAGATCGAGGGACGTGATCGTTCCCCTTTATTCGACATTGGTGAGGCCTCATCTGGAGTACTGTGTCCAGTTTTGGGCCCCACACTACAAGAAGGATGTGGAAAAATTGGAAAGAGTCCAGCGGAGGGCAACAAAAATGATTAGGTGTCTGGAGCGCATGAGTTATGAGGAGAGGCTGAGGGAACTGGGATTGTCTAGTCTCCAGAAGAGAAGAATGAGGGGGGTTTTGATAGCAGCCTTCAACTACCTGAAGGGGGGTTCCAAAGAGGATGGAATGGCTGTTCTCAATGGTGGCAGATGACAGAACAAGGAGCAATGGTCTCAAGTTGCAGTGGGGGAGGTCTAGGTTGGATATTAGGAAACACTATTTCACTAGGAGGGTGGTGAAGCACTGGAATGCGTTACCTAGGGAGGTGGTGGAATCTCCTTCCTTGGAGGGTTTTAAGGCCCGGCTTGACAAAGCCCTGGCTGGGATGATTTAGTTGGGAATTGGTCCTGCTTTGAGCAGGGGGTTGGACTATATGACCTCCTGAGGTCCCTTCCAACCCTGATATTCTATGATTCTATGATTCTAGGGAGGACATTGGGAGGCTACAGTTTTAGGCTCCTCCCCATGGCGAGGGTGGAGCTGGTGAGGGTTCACGGCATCACTGATCTGGTGCTGGGGGTGGATCCTGGGAGTGTGGGGCCTGGAGCCCTCTATCCTTCACATGAACAGACCTCTGCTCCTAGAAGTGGGCTGGGAGCTGAACCCACCTGGGCAGGGTCTGACAGGTTCCCTTACCAGCCCGTGCACCCAGAAATGCTGGGGTGGGATGGGTCACTCACCATGCCTTACTGGGCCCTGGGGAGCAGCATTGGGATCTTGCCCACATGAGTGACCCAGATGTTTCCCTGTTTCCTTTGGATTCCCCCAGATGCCAAGTCTGAAGATAGAGCTGAGCGCAGGGGACCCCATGCTTCCCACCAGCCCTGCAGCCTCCCCAGCACCAAGGTAACATGGGCCCCTGCCAACCCGCCCACACCCGGGCCCCTCCCCACTGAGTGGGGCGGCAGGGAGACTTCCCAGGGAAAGCCCAGGTGCTGCAGGGAGCGGGTGAGGGCTCAGTAGAGAGTGCTGTCCCTCACTGTCAGTGTTGACCACAGTGCGACACTAGGGGGTGCTGTGCTGCCTGAAGTGGGGGGGGGCTTGGTAGGGGGGCACTCTCCCCTCATTCTCAGTGCTGAGCCCAGTGCCCCAGCCAGGGGGTGCTGTGCTGCAGCGGGTGCCATGCGTGAGCTGAATGGGCATGACTGCCCCTTGTGTTAGCTCCTGGCTCTGCGCTGTCGGAGAGGAGTCAGTCCTGATCCCTGGGGCGGGGCTCACAGCCTGGTTTTGATTGGATCCTGCAGGGCAGCCAAAGAGCCGGCTTTACCTCTGCTGACCACGCCCGGCGCATGAACATCAGCTGCGCCTTCGACACCCTCGCCAGCCTCGTGCTGCCGGGCTTGGCCCAGCCCAGCGTCAAGGTACATGCCACGTGGCGCCCCTGGCCATGCCTGCTGTCCAGCCCTCCAGTTCCCCCTTCCCTCCACTGCCTGGCACCGTTCTCCCCAGCAGTGGGTGCTGGAACACCTGGCCCCACTTTGCTGTGCTGGCCCAGTCCCTCATCCATCCCTGTCTCTCTGTCGGTCCCTCACCTTTGTCTCCCTCGCCCATCTCTCTCTCTGCCTATCCCTGGTCCTCATCCCTCCCTCTCCGTCTCCTCCTCTGCTCGTCCCGGGTCCTCGTCCCTTCCTCCCCGTACCCTCTGTGCCCATCCCTACTCTTCGTATGTCCCCCCTCTCTGCCCGTCCCAGTCCCTCGTCTGTCCCACCCCATCTCCCTCTCTGCCCGGCCGGCTGCTGTGTCTCATGCTCGGCTCATCTTCCCCAGCTCAGCAAGGCTACGCTGCTGCAGAGAAGTGTGGTGTACGTGGGGCGGCTGCAGCAGGAGCGCCGGCAGGTACAGGAGACGGCCCGGTGCCTGCGGGGCGAGATTGAGGAGCTGAGCGCTGCCATTGGGTGAGTGTGGGATGAGGGTGGGACCTCATTGTTGTCATTGGGTGACTGCAGGAAAGGGGTGGGGCCTATGGGGTGTGATCGAAGAGCTGAGTACTGCCATTGGCTAAGTGCAGGGAGCAGGCGATGCCCGTGGATGAGATTGAGGTGCTGAACTCTGCCATTGAGTGAATGCAGGGAAGGGGCAGGGTCTGTGGGGTGAGATTGAGGGGCTGAGCAGTGCCATTGGGTGAGTGCAGAGAGGGGGTGGAGCCTGCAGGGTGAGATCAAGTGTCTTGAGTGCTGCCATTGGGTGAGTGCAGGGATGGGGTGGGGCCTGCGGGGTGAGCTCGAGTGGCTGAGCGCTGCCATTGGGTGAGTGTAGAGAAGGGGCAGGGCTGTGCCCTGGACTGGTTTTACCTTCTGCCCCCTCTCACCCCAGGGAGTTCCAGCGCCAGCTGCCCCCCAGTGGGGCCCCGGTGACTCCTCCACGCTTAGATCACACGGCCCAGCTGTATGACGACTATGTGCGCCAGCGCACCCTGCAGAACTGGCGCTTCTGGCTCGTATCCGCTGGCATGATTGTGTTCAGGGCATCCTTGGGGGCAGGGACACCGCAGGGCCCTGGCTGGGAGGGGGCAGGGATGGCTCTTCCCAGGGCAGAGTGGAAGGGTCTCTGGGGGTGGGGCAGGGCAGGACAAGGGGCTCTGGGGGCAATGGCAATCCCTGCAGAATTGGGGTGGCCCCTCCTGGGTTAGGGAGGGCAGGACAGAGCAGCTGGCCCTGCAGGTGGTGGTGGGGGGCTAAGCCGGCCCTTCCTGGTCTCCTTAGGTAGCTCCGAGGCAGGGGGCAGGCAGGAGGTGGATTCTCCTTAACCCCCCTCTGCCCACAGTTCAGCGTGCTCATCAAGCCGCTGTTTGAGAGCTACAGGGGAGCGGTGAGCACCCGCAGTGCCAAGGAGTTCTGCCAGTCGGTGCTGGGCTGGCTGGAGCAGCACTGTGCCCTGCCCATGCTGCGGCCCGGTACGTCCCACCCCCGCACCAGGCCCAAACATCCCCACACTCCAGGCAGCCGGGGGGAAGGTCCCCACTCTGGGGAAGAGGGATTCCAGCCTCTTAAGGAGCTTCTGTGATCCCCTCGGCCTCCAGGAAAATCCCGTTTCCTGAGGTAGGGCCCCCTGAGCTCCCAGAGATGGGCACTCATTCATCCTGCCTGCCTGACGGGGGTGTCCTTATCCACAGGGCACACAGAGAGGATGTAGTAACCCACGTCAGAACCAATCAGTGGTGGAGATGGGGATAGAACCCAGGAGTCCTGGCTCCTAGACACCCCCGGTCTAACCACTAGACTCCACTCCCCTTCCAGAGCTGGGACTAAAACCCAGGAGTCCTGGCTCCCAGCTTCCCTCCCCACTCTACCCATTAGGCACCACTCCCCTAGCCCAAGTCTTTCTGAATCAGACCCCTACAGTTGGGCTCCAAACCCCAAATCAGGTTGGCTCCAGAATCACTGGTTGCTTTGGAATGTGCCTGCCCTGGATTCAATGTCACCCCCAGGCATTCCCCCACAATCTGATCACTGGGCAGGGCTTTCTGAGCCGCCTCCTCTACCCATCCTGCCAAGCCCAGCTCAGGGATCTTCCAGCTGATAGGCTTGGGGTAAGGATGTGGGCGGGCAGCTTCCATCTGGAGCTGGTGCTAGTTTCTCCCTCCCCCACAGCTATCTCCAGCTCCCTCCTGCAGCTCAGCAAGCTCACAGCCATCCTGACCCAGCCCTCGCGCCTCCCCGAGCAGGCCCTGCAGGCTGTCTGCCGCCCTCCGCACAGCAAGGGCCACAGCTAGTGGGCCCCACTGTGCTGCGCGAGGACGTCCCGACGCTGCCCACTTGCGGAGAAGAGAGGATGGGAGGGACGCAGACATCTTTGACTCCTGGGTGGCGCTCCACCCCACCATAGGCCCAGATGCGTCTGGACGGACATGCAGGGGCTACAGCGGGGCCTCTGTAATAGCCCTAGCAGGGGGAGGCTGATTGATCCACAGAGAAGGTGGAATTGGGGGGCTCAGAGCTGGGCATCCCTAGAGAGCAAAATGGGGGGGGGCTCAGAGCTGGGGATCGCTTTAGCCCCCACTGACATGGAAATGGGGTGGCTCTGAGTGGGATTTCCCTGTAGCACCCATAGAGAGGGGCATCTCTCAGAGCTGGGGATTCCCCTATACACTAGGGTTA
The DNA here is from genome assembly GCF_002925995.2 of Terrapene triunguis. Taxonomy (NCBI): domain Eukaryota; kingdom Metazoa; phylum Chordata; order Testudines; family Emydidae; genus Terrapene; species Terrapene triunguis. The sequence goes on along the minus strand of NW_020664441.1, from coordinate 3,958,674 downwards.
CCATATTTCCACAATCAAAAAAGAGGACAGGGGGAGCCCCGCCCTAGCCCCGCCCCCACCCCGCCCCATCCACTCCCTCCCACTTCCCACCCCCTGACTGCCCTCCTCAGAACCCTAATCCCCCCTGCTTCTTGTCCCCTGACTGCCCCGACCCTTATCTCCTCGCATGGGTGGCAGGGTTGTAGAAATTTTGGTGTTGCCCAGAACCCCCCCCACACACACACACCTGCCTAAGGCTCTGGGAGGACGTCTGGGGTGCAGGTCCTGGGCTGGGGATTGGGGTGCAGGGTGCAGGTTCTGGGATAGAGTTTGGGTGCTGGGTGCAGGCTCCGGGCTGGGGCAGGGGGTGGGTGTGCAGGAGGGGGTGAGGGGTGCAGGCTCTGGGATGGAGTTTGGGGGTGGGAGGCGGTACAAAGGGAGGGGGTGCAGGCTTTGGGAGGGAGTTTGAGGGCAGGAGGAGGGTGTGGGGAGGGGGTTTGGGGATAGGAGGGGATGCAGGGGTGAGGGCTGTGGGTCTGAGGATGAGGGGTTCATGATGCAGGAGGGGGCTCAGGGATGGAGCAGAGGATTAGGGTGTGGGGGATGAGGGCTGGGGCTGAGGGGTTTGGGGCATTGGAGAGGCTCAGGGCTAGGGTGGAAGGGCAGGGTAAGGGCAGCCTGTCTTCCCATTAGTAGATGGGGGACACTAGGACCTGGGGGCAGCAGACAAGGGAGAGGCAGGCAGGGGGGGGGTCCCACGGGGGTGGGGTGGGGGGGGACGGGACGCAAGGAGGGGGGCTGGCAGGTGGAGGCCGGGGACCCATCCAACACTCCCCCGCTCCCTGACTGCCCCCCCCCTTACCATTCTGGCTCCATGTGTTTGCAAAATACTCTGCCTGGTGGGTCGGTTTGTGTTACACAGGGCTGCAGACAGAGGGAGGGGGGAGCAGGGGAGGGCTCTGGCTGCTGGAGGCCAATGGGAGTGGGTCAGTTGGCCCAGCCGCCCAATCAGCAGCCGCACTCTGCATGGAAGGGAGGGAGGGAGGTGAGGGAAAAAAAAAACCCTGGACATTTTAACCTTGTTACCAATTCCTCCCGGACGGCTATTTAGAGACGCAAAAGCCGGACATGTCCGGGAAATACGGACGGATGGTAACCCTACTATACACCTCTAGTGAAGGGGAGCTGGAGGATGAGTAGAGGGTCCCCTTTAGCATCCCCCCATGGGGGCAGGGGGATGCTGGCAGGTTGTGGCTCTGTTTGGACAGTGACAGCAGGAGCTGTATTAAACCCCCAGCATGTGGGACTGGCCAGTGCCTCAGATCTCTTCTTGCAGGGGGAAATGGAGGGCAGGGAGCATCCAGAGATACCTGCCCTCCCCTGCTTGCCCACCAGAAGGCACTAAAATGCCGCTAAGGCAGTGGGCCAGCCAGGGATCTGTCAGTGATTAACCTGGGCTCTCCCCTTAGTCTCAGCCAGCCTCTGCCCTAGGAACTGTCAATGGCTATGCGGTCGGGGCCCAGCCACTGCATCCTACCTGCTCTCCCCACCCCCAGTGTCTCAACCCTGCTCCTGGGCCCCCAAGCAGCAAGAGAGTCACCTGCCAGAGTAAAGCCCCATCACTGCCCCCTTGCGAACTGTTAGCCCCAGGTGGAGGCGCACAATGAACTAATCTCAGTGCTTGACTCGTTTGAGCTGCCCTGCCTCATGGGAATGTGGCTCCCAGCAGGAGGCGCTGCAGGGAGTGGGGCAGGAGCACTGGCTGTGGGGGGAGCTCCCGGCTACACCTGTCCCAGCAGAGGGCGCTGCAGGGAGCAGGATGTGGCTGGTGACTGGGTTGTTCTGGTTTCCTTGCATGTCTGTCTGGGGTTGCCCCTGCCCTTTGATGACATAACCACTCTGGTCAGAGATTTCGCCCAACTGAGGTGCCACAGCTGTGGCCACCCACATGGGCCCATGGCCAGCAGCCACCCAGCTTTGACTCCTGGGCGCTAGGGAGACAGCTTGCTGCTGGGGTTGGCCTCCAGGGTTCCCTTGCCCCTGCACTGGCTGAGCCCCCCTACCCCACACTGGGGTGGCTGGGTCTTTCTACTCCCCTTCCCCCTCACCCAGCTCTGAAGCTCCTTCCTCCCTCACCCGCCCACCACAGGCTCACCGCATGGTGCTCGCTTGATGGCAGTGCTTAGGGGACTGGCAGGCCTGGGGAGGCAGCCCCCTCCCTGCTTGGTGTTTCTGTTTCCCCATGGCGGAGAGGGCAGAGGTTGGGAGAGAGGGTACATGATGAATGTTTAACCCCAAACAGGCCAGCCTGCTCTAGCTTCAGCCCAGCTCAGCCCATGGAGCTGCACTGGGCAAAGCCAAGAGCCAGCAGTCATCCCCCAGGCCTGCTGACCAGCGCTGGCACAGGGGGCCCTCCATGCACAATCTGGGCCCCTAGGTCCAGAAAGGCTCTGTCTCCCATTCCCCAGAGCCAGCCAGTCCCCCACCCTGGGGCCAGAGCCAAGGGAGAAGCCCCCCCCCAGGCCCACTCTGCATCATTGGATGACAATGCTCTTTTTGCACTGAGGTTTGGGCAGCTCCAGGCTGAGTAGCCTGGGCTGATGAGCACGTCTTCCCTGGGGGTTCCTGCTGACCTGTGATTGGGGCAGGGGTTCATGCACTGAGGCTGGGGTTCACTTGCCCCTGCATGGGGAGAAGTCACACAATTACACCTGTAGCTGCTGGGTGTGCTGTCACTCCTATAGGGCCAGACGCCCCAGGCCATGACGTGTCGTGCTCAGGGCCCGCAAAGGCTCTCACAAGACAAGACAAGACACCACAGTGTGATTCTAGACTCACAGGCAGTAAAGCTGAACAGCTGTGTGCTGGAGCTGACCCACACAGGAAAATGTTCTAGACCAGACAGGTGCACTGATGTTCTGGAGCTGGTGCCTTGGATAGAGAAAAATCTGCTTCTGCATGCAGGTGAGCCTGGTGCCAAATGGATTTAGAATATGTACATTAGCAAGATGGTGTTACAGAGCAGATGGCATAGCCGAATGGTTCTAGACCACATGCCATATTTGGTCACACCATCGCTCTGTGGGTCTAAATTGCACATGCCCTAGCTGGCTGCAATTGGCTTCTAGAATGCATGCCATGCCATGGTTCTAGACTACCTGTGCTATCTGGACAACACAAGGTGAGTGAACATTTGGAGACACCATGGTTCCAACACGGCAGCACTAGTTGGATACTAGGGGGTTCTAGAGCAGAAGGCTAGCTGGACATAAGGGTCCAGACCAGCTGCAAGCTTCAGTGTTTTGGAGCAAAGCTAACTAGAGGGCATGAGGGCCCCAAAGGTGGCTGCTTGTCCCACCCATCTCTAGAGGGACTGTGCACTGAAGTCGGAGAGCTGTTTTCCCATGGCACCTAGGCTTTTCAGAAGAGACGCGGCCCACTCATGCTTTGGCATTTGACCCTCCTGCATCTGCCTTGCTCCAGGGTCTAGAATTCACCAAGCCTCAGAAGTTCTCAAACAGGCCCTTTAATCTGGGATATGGACCTCAGCAGCTGATGGAACAGAGCACAGGTTGGTCTAGGGTTGCCAGGACCTGGGCTTGCCCATCCAATGTGAGCCCTGGGCACTCCATACTCCAATTGCCAGGGGAACAGCCCCCCCCCCCCCTTAATACAAGCACAGAGCTATTTTCCAATCAGGAACCAGAGTAAATGCTGTGGGGTCCGGGCGGCAGCATGATTCCCCCTTCCTGGCCGTAAGGCGGGGCCAGCCATGCCTCATCTCAGAGTGGGTAGTCATGCCAGAGGCTGCAGAGGAAGGCAGAGAGAATACGGTTACTCCCCAGGGTCCCTAGCTCTGCATCCTGCCCCTCCCCACCCTCCACGGGGCCCAGCCAGGGCTGGAAGGCCTGGAATGCAGCTGGTTCCCTGCAGTGCCGCTGTGGTGGGTCTGCAGGAGACACAATTTTATGGTTCATTTAGGGAAATGACACGGCTGGGTCCCACGACTATTGACTTTCAGGGATGGCCAGCCTGCAGCAGAGGGGAGGGAGCTCAGATCTCTCGTTCTCCCCTCAAACCCCTTCATTTCTTCCTTCTCTTTGCCCAGCCCTCAGAGCCAAGGGTTCTGAGCCCCAAGGCAGGACTGGAAACCCCAAGGGCTGCATGGTGCAGGGCTCAGCTGGTGGCACTCTCCCCTCGTTGTCACTGCTGGCCCCAACGCTCCAGTGCAGTACTAGGGGGTGCTGTGCTGCAGGGTGAGGGGCTCAGTAGGGGGCGCTCTCTCCTCACAGTCAGTGCAGGCACCAACTGTACTGACCTTTGAATCACAGGATTAATGCCCCACTGACGTGCTGGGGCAGCTCTCCTATGTGGGAGCTGTGGGTCTAGGCTCTCTGCAAACTCCGGCAGGTGTCACTGCAGGGGGAGCATTGCTTCACAACTGCAAGGGAAGAGGGTTCATTTCTCCACTAGGAGTTGGGGGGGAGCAGATCCTGAAGCCTGAGCCTGCAGAGGGATGTGGAGATGCCCTAGATCTGCAATGATCATTTGTGGAAGCCCCTTGTCCCTCAGATCTATGCACAAAGCTCCTTCCAAGCCAGGCTGCTGGGAGCAAAGGGGGTGGGGGCTGAGTTTCAGCTGATGCACCCAGGAGACTGATCACCTTCCTCTTCTTCCCCCCACGCACATGCAGCAGGGCTCGTTTCAGGGAGATTTACTATCCCAGGGTGATGACGCTGTTAGGCAGCAGCTGGGAAAGCAACACATACACACACAAGGGGCTGGGCCCCAAACCAACCAGTGCATGAAGCTGGGGTCTCCCTCATGCTCCAGCAGTGTCTCCCGCACCGTGAGAGGGGGGCTCAGCCCCAGGGACTTGGCCCGCTCCCAGCGCTGCAGCCGGGTGATCCCTACTAGCAAAAGTGAAAGGTTAATGGGGGGTGGGGTGGCAGGAGCGTGCGGCCACTGAAGGCCCAGGTGCACCCCCATTGTGCCAGCACTGCACAGATGACGACCAAGATCAGGGTTCCCCATTGTGCCAGGTACTGCACAGATCTGTCCCTAAAGAGCTTCATTTAAAAATGGCAGAACAGGCTCAGCCCTGGGCAGGGTGGATGGGAGTGCTGCCCCCCCCCGCCACCTCCCCGGTTTTGATCAGGGGGCCAGCCCTGAGAAAATGGAGATCGTTGGGGGGGGAAGCTGTAACTCCTCTCCTCCCCCCAGGGATCCCCAGACAAGTGAACCAAAGAGGAAACGTGGTGTTTGGGTGCTGCCATCAAAGGCCTGGCCCATGTCCATGAAGGGTCTGGAAAGACAACGAGCACCCCAAGGACTTAGCACCTGACACCTGCTTCTCGGCAGGTGGAGCCCAGGAACTCAGCACAGCTCTGGTATCAGACCGACGGGCCAGGCAGCTGGGCTAAGAGCCAGGCTTTGGGGAGCCAGAGCCAAACGGGAATCCACCCCAGCTTGACTGGGCGCTGACCTCTGTGACCTTTGCTTCTCTACACTGCCCTGAGGACTCCCCATGCCATGTGCCTGCAGGCTAACAAACCCTGCTCTGGTTGGAAAAGCTGCCTAGTGTCACTGGCTGGGATGCCCGGGGCCCTGGAGAGGGGGACAGTCTCTGACCAGGCATCTGGCTCAGTTGGACTCGCTGGGCAGAGCTCATGATGCAAAGCAGAAGCCCAGTGTCTCAGATGCTAAGGCTGTATGGCAGGTCTTTGAGGAAACGTGGGACCCCCTGAGGGTCAGGCACATTGACAGGGGTCCTCCAAGAGACTGTTTCAAAGTTGGGATGTAGTGCCCACTCTGCGGATCTGTGACAGAAGGGATGTGGGTCCTTCCCCTATAGGGGGTGCTGGCTCTGATCAGGCCAGGGGGGCTGGTTGGCTCAGGAGGGCAGAGAATAGAACACTGGGCCTTTTCCTTCTAAGGGACACCAGCTCCTATCCAGCCCTACCCCAGAATTCAGGCCCTCAACGCTGTTTAGCAGCAGAGACCAGGTGGCGTGGCATTCATGTCCCACTGGCCAGGCTCCCATCACCGCATCCCCCAGTGTATGGCCCCATTGGCCACCTGGGGATGGGGAAGGGAGCAGGGTGACTAGGATGATCCAGGGGCTTCCCCCCTCCCCCATGCTGCCCCCAAAGGGGCCAAGAGATGAGCTGGCCTGGCAACCCCTCAGCAGGAGCCAGCTGGAGTTCTCTCAGTGCAGGGATAGGGGGCGGAGCTCTCACGAGTGGTGGGGGGAGGGGGGAGGGAAGGAAGCGGGGCTATCACCAGGGGGGGGAGGGGAAAAGGGAGGGACACATTGGTTCAGGAGGGAGGGGGCGGGGCTCTCACCAGTTCAGGACAGAAGGGGCGGGGCTGTCACTGATGTGGGGGGAGAAGGGGGCAAGGCTCTCACCTGTGTGGCACAGGGAGCTCTCATCAGTGGGGGGCTCTCACTGGTGGGGGGAAGGGTGGGGCTCTTACTGGTTCAGGATGGAGGGGGCAGGGCTCTCACCAGTGCAGGGTCCATACTCCCAGCTGAGGTCAAACTGTTTGAGCATCTCCAGCTGGGCCAGGTGCAGGGAGCCGCCTGGGGGGGGCATCATCTGGGACCGGCACCACTTCTGAGCAGCAGATGGGAACAGACAGATCAGCATTGCTGTGGAAATAGGCCCAGGCCCCCAGCAGCCCCCCCCCCCAACCCAGTGCAAGCCGGGAACCCCCGGGCTCAGTTGTTCCCCCCAGGGCTGAGCTGGAGGGGGCATGGCTTGAGAACACAGGCCAGTAAGAGCGGCTGGCCCAGCTCCCAATGGCCAGGGGCAGATCGAGTGACAATGGTTATTATGGGTCTGTCCATGGCTCCAGATCTGTCTATCTCCCCCGCCCCAACGGCCCTGACCCCTGGCTCTCCCCTAACCCGGAGGGTGGGGTATGTTGCAGGGACAATGTCGCCCCCCAGGACTGAACCCAGCCCCAGCTCTGAGAGCGCAGCCCACTCGGTCTGAGCCACCGAGCCGCCCAAAGCTTGAGGCTGAGACCAGGGCCGGCTCCAGGCACCAAGCACCCAAGCTGGTGCTTGGGGCGGCACCTGGAGGGGGGCGGCGCGGCGCTCCGGCCGCCGGGGAGAGCGGGGCCACAGCCGGGCTCGCCGCCCTCCCCCCGGCGCTCTGGCCGCCCTCCCCCTGCGCCCTCCCCCCGGCCACCGGGGGGAGAGCGGCGAGCCCCTGCTGGGGCTCGCCGCCCTGCGCTCTGGCCGCCGGGGGGAG
>NW_020664441.1:3931150-3951036 GCF_002925995.2 Terrapene triunguis | reverse complement strand
TTTGCCTTGGGCGGCAAAAAAGCCAGAGCCGGCCCTGGCTGAGACAGGCTCCAGTCTGCACCCCTGGCTTGACCACTTGGGGGAGGGACGGGGAGGGGGAGGGGACGGATAGTGAGCAGCACAGGAGCAGAGCAGAGTGTACTCATGTCCCCAACCCCTGAGACAGTTCTGCCCCTTCATCCCCCACCCCTGTGACAGCTCCGCCCCCTGCACTCCTCCAGCCCCTGACAGCTCCACTCCCTTGCACCTCTCAAAACAGCTCCGCCCCACATACCCTGCAGCTATTGAAGTGGTTCTGCATAGGAAACCAGGTGTCCTGTTTTCGACTGGAACACCCAATCGAAAAGGGGTCCTGGCGGCTCCAGTCAGCACCACTGACCGGGCCGTTATCTGTCCAGTTGGCAGTGCTGCGCAGCAGGGCTGGCAGGCTCTCTGCTACCTCTGTGCCGTGTGGCTCCTGGAAGCAGTGGCATGTTCCCACTCCAGCTTCTATGCATAGGGGCAGCCAGGGGGCCCCCCTGCACACTGCCCCCATGCCAAGCGCCACCTCCGCAGCTCCCATTGGCTGGAAACTGCAGCCAATGGGAGCTGTGGGGGTGGTGCCTGCGGACGCAGCATGCAAGGCCGCCTGGCCGTGCCTCTGTGGAGAAGCCAGGGAGGGACACGCCACTGCTTCCGGGAGCTGCTTGAGGTAAGCACTGCCCAGAGCCTGCACCCCTGACCCCCCCCCTAGGCCCCAACCCCCTACCTCAGCCCTGATCCCCTTCCCACCCTCTGAACCCCTCGGTCCCAGCCCAGAGCACCCTCCTGCACCCCAAACCCTTCATCCCTGGCCCCACCCCAGTGCCCTAATCCCCTCTTGCATCCCAACCCACTGCCTCAGCCTGGAGCCCCCTCCCACACCCTCAACCCATTTCTGGCCCCACCCTGGAGCCCGCACCTCCAGCCGGAACCCTCACCCCCCTGAGCCAGCCTGGTGAAAATGAGGGAGGGAAGATGGGGAGAGGGGGAGATGGAGTGAGCGGAGGGCAGGGGCAGAGCCTTGGAGGAAGGGTGGGGCAAGGGTGTTTGGTTTTGTGTGAGTAGACAGTTGGCAACCCTAGTTCTGCCCCCTCTGCATCTCCCAGCTTCTGAGATGGCTCCACACCCACGCCACCCCCAATTCCTGCTCTACCCGCATCCCAAGATCCAGCTGTGCCATCCAGGGCCCCAGCTGTGCCAGGCTGGGGTTTGAGCCCATCTTCTGGGGCCCTGCCTCTCCATGGGCCAGGCATTCACCTGGCTGTAGGCTCCCCTCCTTGGTGTCAGGGTCCTGCCGCTGCCTCTTCACCACCTGGAAGGAGTCGGTGATAAGCCGCTTCCTGCCCATGACTCCTAGCTGCAGGGGGGGAGCAGGAAAGTTGGTCAGTGGGGAAAGGTCTGGGCCCTGGGGCAGCTCCCAAGAAGAGCCTGAGGGAGATGCCCCAAGGTGGCAAAACTATTACACTTAATTACCCCTAGATAATGTTTTCACCCCTCAGCTCATACACTCTGCTCTAACCCCTAGACCCTGCTCCCCTCCCAGAGCCAGGATAGAACCCGGGAGTCCTGGCTGCCAGCCCCCTCCCCTGTAACCCCTAGACCCCGCGCATATCCCAGAGCCAGGATAGAACCCAGGAGTCCTGGCTGCCAACCCCAAACCACAGCCCCTCCCCCTCCGTCCTCAGGGAGGGGCTGGGGGTTCCCCTTCCTGCTCTCCCAGCTCTGGGGAGGGGGAGACGGTCACAGGGATGGGACGATACCGCGGTCGGCTGCGATCGACGCCAGGACCCACCAACCGAGGCCGAGAGCCCTCTGGGGGTCCTGGGGCTCCGCCCCCCGCCCCCGACACAATGAAGGGGCCCCGCCTTCCGGGCCGGCAGCCAATGGGAGCGCTGCTTTCGCTTCATCTTAAAAGGGCAAGCACAGCTGGGGGATGCAGAGAGTGAGTGGGGGAAATGGCGGAGCTGTGGAGCACGGGATAGGGATGTCCGGGCTGGAATAACACCAGCCCACAGCACGCGTGGGGGGACCTGAGGGGGCGCACACAGCAGGGATGGGAGCACAGGGGGGGAAGAGATGGGGGACACGGTGCACACAGCAGGGATGGTGACACAGGGGAAGGGATGGGGGCACACAGGACCGATGGGAGCACAGAGGGAAAGGGATGGGAGACGCACACAGCAGAGATGGGAACACGGGGGCAAACATAGCAGGGATGGGAGCACCGGGGGGAAGGGATGGGGGATATGGGGGTGCGCACAGCAGGAACGGGAGCACAAGGGAGAAGGGATGGGGACACGGGAGCTCACACAGCAGCAATGGGGCGGTATGTGGGAGGTGCACACAGCAGGGATAGGAGCACGGGGGGAAGGGATGGGCGGACATAGGTGGTGCACACAGCAGGGATGGGGACATGGGGGTGCACACACTGCAGTGATGGGAGCACGGGGCAAGGCATAGGGGGATGTGGAGGGCACACAGCAGGGATGGGAGCATGGGTGGAAGGGATGGTGGACGTGGGGTGTGCACACAGCAGGGATGGGGACATGGGGGGAAGGGATGGGGGCTCACAGGGGCACACAGCACCAATGGGGGGGGGATGTGGAGGCACACAGCAGGGATAGGAGCACAGGGGGAAGGGATGTGGAACATGGGGGTGCACACTTCAGGAATGGGGGACATGGGGTAGGGAATGGGGGACATGATGGCACACAGCTGGGATGGGAACATGGGGGGAGGAGGTGGGTGCACACAGGAGGGATAGGGGTAAGGGGGGGGAGGTCATGCCCATCCTGCCCTATCTCAAGGCAGGGATCGGACCCCAAGCAATCCCCTTGGGATAGGAGGAGAGAGGGACTCATGTAGGCCAGTGAACTGGGGCTGGGATAATCCTCCCACTTCCCCATCCCACTGCCCTGCACCTAGGCAGGCTGAGCACCCCCAGGGTGAATGGGTCAGCAGGGACCCCCTCCCTCCCTGTGAACAGTTTAGGGGGATATGGCGGACACATAGGGCTAGCTTATTGGCAGATGCTCACAAGGGGACAAGGCCAGGACTAGACTCCTCCCTCAGTTTGATCTCCTCTAAAACTGAGGGGGATAAATGGGAGTCCTGGGTAGGGGGAGGAGGAGAGCATGGCAGGGTCTCACTCTGGGGTGTAGGGGGATGCTGGATATGGCGGGAGGGAGTACAGTGGGATCTCAGATGCAGGGGGTATGTGGGAGGGAAAATTGGGTCTCTGGCAGTTGGGGGCATGGGAGCGTACTACAGTCTCAGATGCAGGGAGTACTGGGGGGAGCATGGCAGGGTCTCATTCTGGGGCTGTTGGACTGAGCAGGTGCCTGTGTGATGGGAGAGGGGGACTAGAGAAGTCCTTGGGGCCCAAGGGGAGAGCAAGAGAGACTCATCATTGACTGGGCTGGGGACAGGTGCCTAATATAACTAGGTGCAACAGTGATGGGCATGCTGTGGGAGGGAGGATGGAGACAGTTTGGCTTCCCTGTTCATGGTGCTGTGTTGCTGATCCCTCCCCAGGGACAGGGCAGGGGGAATGGACACAGCAGGGCTCTGGTTTTGCTGGAGAATCACCCTGGAGTTCAGTCGGGGTAGGGGGCCTCACTGCACCAGGTGCTGCAGAGACCCAGATGGTGCCTGCCTTTGGCAGCCGGGCCTGTGGGCAGCACTAGAGAGTGGGACCATGTCCAGGGGGAACCCCTGCCCTGCCTGCCAGCCTGCCTCAGCTCTGTTCCTGGCCTTGCCCCACAGGACCCTGCTTCTGCCATGGGCTGGGGAGATGGGAGCCCTGGCCAGCCATGGGGCAGAGTGAAGTTTGTTTAGGGGAGTGTGATGATCTCTACTTATGTTCACTCCTATTATAAGACTATGATACATTTTGTACAAAGCACACTGCATAAGGTATCATTTGAAAACTCATGATTTGCTGATCATTACTGTCCTGATAAATGTGTGGCAATACTGTATATAAGATTGCACTGTATGATCTTACCAAGACATATTCCAACATGTTCTGGAGGGCAGTCACAAACAAGTTCCGAGACAAAAGGCTAGCCAATGCCTCACCCAGGTGTCAACTAGATCAAATGGATCACCCCCTAATTCAGTGCCACTCTTCAGCAGGAGAGAGCATGTGGGCAAAACAAAACAACCTACATTTGACAAAGAAGCAGCTTCAGGTTCCTGGCCACACAGACTTTGCCTCCTGAACATTAGCTAGAGATAATTACTGTGCAAGGGAAAGGGCAGATGCCCCAAATCATCTCTCCCTTGCTCTCTACCCACGACCTCATCAAACCAGAAGAGCAAAAGCAGCAGCAATGGACTCGGGGGGGAGATCCTGACTGGAAGAGGTTTGTCCGGTAAGACCACTGGAACCTGATGTGAGAGACACCTTTGCTTTGTATTCACTTAGTTTGTTAAGTTAAGTGTTGTTTTACCTTTTATTTCGTTGTAACCAATTCTGACTTTTATCACTTTTAGTCACTTAAAATCCATTTTTCTGTAGTTAAGATGTTTTGTTGTTTTATCTAAACCAGTATGTTTGGATTGAAGTGTTTAGGAAATGCATCTGGGATAACAAGATTTGTGCACATCATTTTCTATTCATAAATGGACTTTATATGAGCTTTTATTGTCCAGGAGGGTGCTGGGCAGTACAAGATGCACATGTCTGGGACTGGGAATTTGATGATGTTGCCCTGTTGTGTAATTTGTAAATGACTAGCTATAGCACTTATGTAGTATAGTTGAGTGATTTACATGTCGGAGGCTATGTGAGAGCAGTCCAGGAGTGGTTGCTCTTACAACAAAGCAGTGTAAAAGGCACCCCAAGCTAGAGAATTCAGGGGACACAGCTGTTCCATCAGTACCCTGCATAATGTCTGTAACAGAGCACAGACTCACCACTGCGGTGCCTCCTGCTGGTTGTGCTGGGAATTAGCTCTGTCCAGCTGTGGAGCACCCTCTGCAGGTGGTGTCTCACCTGTTGTCTGCTCTGCTGTTGGGGACCCACGTTGCTCCCTGGCTTGCGGCATCCTCTTCTGGACACAGTCCTCCAGCTGTGCCCCACTCAGTTCTCTCCCCTTCCGGGGGTATCAGCAGTCCTCAGTCTGCACCTGCCCTCATGACCAAGTGCAGCCCCAAAGTCTAGCCCTTTGCCTCAGGGGCCAGCCACAGTCTGTATCGGGCCACGCTCTTCCACAGCCAGGTGCAGTCTAAGAGGGGGACCCAGGACCCTCTGACAGCAGCCATGTCCTGCCCTCCTTCTCTCCCTGGGTCACTTCCCTTTGGCCTTTGCACCTTCTCAGCCCTTTCTTTCAAGGGTCTCAGACTGGCAGGTATCAGGCTGGAGCTTTTCCTCTGCTCCCCTGAGCCTGCCCAACACTGCTCTATCTAAGGTGCTATCCCTGGGAACCAGTCCTCCTCTCTTGCTTATCAGGGAGAGACAGCGGTCTCCTCTGCTTTGCAGCCTTTATATAGGGCCCAGTCTGGCCCTGATTGACTGCCTTTCTGCCCTTCTCTGATTGGCTGGGTTCTGCACAGGATCCGTCCAGCCTGCTTTAACCCCTCCTCTGCTGAAGTGGGGCAACTGCCCCACTACACACCCTCCCCCTTAACATCACATGTGTGTGTGTGTGTGTTTATCTTCCCAGCTTCCCTGGCAGCTGGGCATGCAGGAGATCCCTCTCCTGTTACAGGCTCTCCATTCTCTAGAGCAGCTTGCTTGCCTCTTCCAGTGTTTGGGTCCCCACCGTAGACTGCTCAGCCCCTGCATGGGTTTCCCTCTCTGTTTGGGACCCCACTGTAGCTCCCCTGGCTCCCATGTGGGTTCCCTGGTTTAGCTGGGGCCTCTTAGTCCCAGTCCCTCTCTCGTTTTGGGCCTCAGCCTTCCCTGTCCCTCCACCCTGGGCAGGCTCAGACTGGGCCCACTGCTCTGGCCTCCCGCTCTGTCTCAGGGGGCAGTGCCTTTTTAAATGGCCCTTGTTGTGGCAGTGGAAGCATCTCCTTTGCCTGGGCCCTCCCGGAGTCTGTCCCTGGCTTAGCCCTTCCCTCAGGGCTAGCCTAAGCCCTGCAAGTCCCCTGAGGGCACTCTCTCTTCATGTGCCCTGGTTTCCTACACACCCAACAAGCCTGGGGCCCCCGTTTCCCCTCACAGGGGGCGCTCTCCCAGTTCTTTCCTTGTCCGGGGGCTGGGCGGCCTGTGTGCTCCATTCTGGTAGGGGCACTCCCATTTGTAGTGTCCTTTTCGCCTACAGGTGTAATAGTCTTTAGGCCCCAGCACTAGCCTCCAGCCCTGGGTGCCTGGCCTCCAATGAGGTTCATGTGCTCACCCCTACAGCAGCTGGAACAGTCCCCATTGCTGCTTGGCGAGCTGGGCCACACAAGCCCCCCAGTAATAGTCCATCTTCTCCACCCTTGGACTCTCAAGTCTCTAACACAGCACAGTTTGCCCAGTACTTACTCTCTATTCCCCTTGTATCAGGGGAGGAACACATGTACCCATATTCGCCACCACGTGTAACGGAGCACAGACTCACCACCACGGCACCTCCTGCCGGTCGCTCTGGGAATTAGCTCTGTCCAGCTTTGGAGGTCCCTCTGCAGGTGGTGTCTTACCCAGTTATGAGCTCCCAAAATCCTAAGAACCGGTTCCCTACCGGGTCCTCAGCGGCAGGGGGGTCTTCACTTGCTCCAGGTTTTCGGCGGCAGGTCCTTCACCTGGAGCGAGTGAAGGGCCCGCCGCCGAAGACCCGGTAGGGAACCACACGGTGAGTACAAGCCCCATGTGCCTGTCTCCCCCCCCCCACCCACTCATCCAACCCCAACCCAAGTCCTGGCCCCGACTGCCCCCCTCAGAACCCACAACTCATCACCCCCCCCCTTGTCCCCTGACCACCCCCGCCAAGACCCCCCAACCTAACTGCCCCCCAGGACCACACCCCCTACCCAACTCGCCCCACTCCAGGTCCCCTGACTGCCCCAATCCCATCCACCACCACCCCAACAGACCCCCAGGACTCCCACGCCTACCCAGGGGGCAATTTAAAGGACCTGGGGCTCCCAGCAGGGGCTGCAGCCCCAGGCCCTTTAAATTGCCACCAGAGCCCCACTGCTGGAGCCCTGGGGTAGCGGCAGCAGGGCTCTGGGGGCTATTTAAAAAGTCCGGGGCTCCCGCTGCTTCTACCACCCCGGCCCTTTAAATAGCCGCCGGAGCCCCGTCGCCACTACTCCAGGGCTCTGGTGGCTATTTAAAGGGCCGGGGCAGTAGAAACAGGGGAGCCCCAGTCCTTTAAATAGCCCCCAGAGCCCTGGGGTAGCAGGGGGCTTCAGCTGCCTCTGCTGCCCTGGTCCTTTAAATAGCTGCGGGAGCCCCGCCACTTCCCCCAGGACTCCAGCAGCTCTGCGAGGGGGGGAAAACGGGGAGGGGCCCGGGGAGCCTCCCCAGCTGGGAGCTCAGGCGAGCCAGACAGGAGGGTCCCGTGGGCCAGATGTGGCCCGCGGACTGGAGTTTGCCCACCCCTTTAGGAACCGGTTCTACACCGGCTTCTAAATTTAGCAACCGGTTCTTGCGAACTAGTGCGAACTGGCTCCAGCTCACCACTGGTCTCACCTGTTGTCTGCTCTGCTGTCTGGGACCCACGTTGCTCCCTGGCTTGTGGCGTACTCTTCTGGACACATCTCTCCAGCTGTGCCACACTCTGTTCTCTCCCCTTCCGGGGGTATCAGCAGTTCTCAGTCTGCACCTGCTGTCATGGCCAACTGCAGACCCAAAGTCTAGCCCTTTGCCTCAGGGGCCAGCCGCAGTCTGTATCAGGCCACATTCCTCCACAGCCAGGTACAGTTTAAGGGGGGACCCAGGCCTACCTACTACTCTGGATCCCAGCCCAGGGACCCTCTGGCAGCAGCCATATCCTGCCCTCCTTCTCTCCCCTCTACTGCTCACACTCCCTGGGCCACTTCCCTTTAGCCCTTGCACCTTCTCAGCCCTGTCTTTCAAGGGTCTCAGCCTGGCAGGTATCAGGTTGGAGCTTTTCCTCTGCTCCCCTGAGCCTGCCCAACACTGCTCTATCTAAGGTCCTATCCCTGGAACCAGTCCTCCTCCCTTGCTTATCAGGAGAGACAGTTGTCTCTCCTGCTTTGCAGCCTTTATATAGGGCCAGTCTGGCCCTGATTGACTGCCTTTCTGCCCTTCTCTGATTGGCTGGGTTCTGCACAGGATCCGTCCAGCCTGCTTTAACCCCTCCTCTGCCAAAGTGGGGTAACTGCCCCACTACCATGTCATAGGGGGAGGGATAGCTCAGTGGTTTGAGCATTGGCCTGCTAAACCTAGGGTTGTGAGTTCAATCCTTGAGGGGGCCATTTAGGGATCTGGGGCAAAAATCTGTCTGGGGATTGGTCCTGCTTTGAGCAGGGGATTGGACTAGATGACCTCCTGAGGTCTCTTCCAACCCTGATAGTCTATGATTCATAGTGGTATAGTTGGCAGGATATATGCACAGATAGTTATTTTAAATGAAGTGTATATGTTAAGCACTGGTACAGTGATTTTAAGAGAGTCTCAAGTATGATGGCTGGAAATGGTCAAAGAGGTTGCTGTTTGTTGTTTTCTATTTGTTTATTTTGGGTGAGGGAAATAGAAACAGAAAAGCGTAAAAATGAACACCAGTGAAACAACTGCAAAGTTAGAACTGGCCAGATTGGAGGCAGAAGAGAGACAGAACACAAATTCCAAAAGTGGCAGGTAGAAAGGAGACTGAAATAAGCAGTCGGAAAGAAGTTGAAGGAGACAGAGGCAGCTGCTGCATGGGAAGCTGAAGAAGCCTCCCATAAGAGAGCCATGGAGCCAAAAACACCAAGAAACTGAAGCCCAGAAGTGAGCTGAAGAGGGAGAGGAAATACAATCTAGAACTGTTGGAAAAGCATGGAAAGATCCTAAAGTCACCAACATCTCCCTCCACTTAAGGAACTCTCAACTGGAACAAGTTGTGTTGTTACAAGAGTGTGGACTTCAAGTAACCTGTACTTGGCACAACCGCAGCCATTTTGTATACCCAGCTACGATTAGTTAAAAATGAGAACACTACATAGTTAGAAATAATTTGGCTGTTGCCTAAGTAAAGCAGACAAATAGCTGCACAGCTGCAGCTTTGTACAAATTTATTTAATTTTTTTTTAAGAGTGTAAATAACTGGCCTTGGATCTGTGCATCTTACTGTTATGACTAGGAGTGACTTTGCTGATAAGTAGCATTATGAGGTGTGGTGGTGGTGTTTTTTTGTTTTTGTTTTTGCTGTTGCTAGGAAAATGTTAGCCTAGGAGAGGTTACTATAAGTTATAAATATGTACTTTGTTTTGAGTAACTTAAAAACATTAGTTGAAAAGTGTGCAATTTGGAGCAATTCAAGGAGGATTTCTAAGACTTAACAGACTGACATCTTACTCCCCAGCAGCTGGAAGGATGGCTGATCACCGGAAACCTGCCGTTGAACACTTGACCCCTGGCTCTGCCACTGGCCCTGTCCCCACTCCACCCCTTCCCACTCTCCTGAGCCTGCCATGCGCTCGCTCCTCCCCCCAAGCCTCCTGCACACCACGAAACAGCTGATCGGGAAGTGCGGGGAGGGAAGGGGAGGTGCTGATCAGCAAGGCTGCCGGTGGGTGGGAGGTGCTGGGAGCAGGGGGGGAGCTTTTAGGGGGCTGCTGACGTATTACTGTGGCTTTTTGGCAATGTTCATTGGTAAATTCTGGCACCTTCTCAGGCTCAGGTTGGCCACCCCTGCTCTAGACTATTGCTGTTGCATATGTGTGTGTGCTTGAGACATAATCAAAAAGGAGCTTTAAGAGAAAGCACTCTTGTTTGTACCAATTGTTTATCAGAGGGAGGAGCTGTGTCCCCATTGATTTAATTCCTGAAACTGCTTGGAAGACAAAAATTAGTTACCAGAGTATCATATTCAAATAACTCCCAGTAACAAATTTGGTGAGCCAGCCAGGAGTGGTGGAGAGGAAGAGGACGATTAGTACAAAGTTTGTTGCAATAGGGACTAGAGCATTGTTTCCCAAACTTGGGACGCCGCTTGTGTAGGGAAAGCCCCTGGCAGGCCGGGCCGGTTTGTTTACCTGCAGTGTCCGCAGGTCCGGCCGATCGAGGCTCCCACTGGCCGCGGTTCGCTGCTCCAGGCCAATGGGAGCTGCTGGAAGCGGTGCGGGTCGAGGGACGTACTGGCCACCACTTCCAGCAACTCCCATTGGCGTGGAGCAGCGAACCGCGGCCAGTGGGAGCCGCGATCGGCTGGACCTGCGGATGCGGCAGGTAAACAAACCGGCCCGCCAGGGGCTTTCCCTACACAAGCGGCATCCCAAGTTTGGGAAACACTGGACTAGAGGATGGTGGGACAGGATTGCAACCTGTAATTCCCATGTTGTATCTGTAAATTGACTCGCAGACTACAATCCATTACTGGGACGCAGGCTGGTAGCCTGGCAGAGTAAAAAAAATATTTCAGAAGAAAAGGGAACATCTGAAAAAATGGAAAGGTTAGAAATAGTTTTGGGTAACAGCTTGACAAATTTTGTATAGGAATATGGTAATAGTCTTTGGAAGCCTGGAGCCTTCACCGGCCCTGGGGCATTCCTGCAGCTCTGTAAGCAAATGGTAGCAATAATAGTAAATAATTATATATATATATATATATATATCAGTTAAAGGCAAAAGTAAAAGAGTTAGAAAAGAAAGCAGATAGTCTAAAGGCAGAGTCAGACACCCTTAGGGCTACTCAGGCAGCACAGCGAGTGGCAATGCAGAAGCAAATGTGTAGTAGTAAAAAAAAAGTGAGTGAAAGGCTGGAGCAGGAAGTATATGAATTGAAAAGGCAGAAAGGGGAAAGTGGAAAAAAAAAACGAGGAGTCCTTGTGGCACCTTAGAGACTAACAAATTTATTTGGGCATAAGCTTTTGTGGACTAGAACCCACTTCATCAGATGTATGAAGTAAAAGGTACAGGAGCAGGTATAAATACATGAAAGGATGTGGGTTGCTTTACCAAGTGTTAGGTCAGTCTAACGAGATAAATCAATTAACAGCAGGATACCAAGGCAGGAGAAATAACTTTTGAAGTGGTAAGAGAGTGGCCCATTACAGACAGTTAACAAGAAGGTGTGAGTAACAGTAGGGAGAAATTGGTATTGGGGAAATTAAGTTTAGGTTTTGTAATGACCCAACTACTCCCAGTCTTTATTCAGGCCTAATCTGATGGTATCTAGTTAATTCCAGTTCTGCAGCTTCACTTTGGAGTCTGCTTTTGAAGTTTTTTTGTTGAAGAATTGCCACTTTGAGGTCTGCTATTGAGTGTCCAGAGAGATTGAAGTGTTCTCATAATGGTTTTTGAATGTTATGATTCCTGATGTTAGATTTGTGTCCATTTATTCTTTTGCGTAGAGACTGTCTGGTTTGGCCAATGTACATGGCAGAGGGGCATTGCTGGCACAAAGTGAGGCAGCTGTTACAGCCTGTAGGCTGTTCGGCCGGGGCTCGTCCCCCTCCGGGGCGGCGGGGAGCCAGAACGCCTCGCTACTTTGGTCAGGTGTGTCGGGGAATTAGCTTGGCTGTGCGGCAAACAGTCAGCAGCTCCGGCCCTCTGGCGGGGGCTGAGCAAACAGTTGAACAGCAAACCCTAGGCTCTTGGCTCTGAGCAGCTGGGGAGAGGGGGAGGCTGCCACCTGCGAGGTGGGTGGCAGGGGGGACGCAGGCCCACCCACTCCACTGAGTCCCAGCCCGGGGCCCTAGCAGCGGCAGAAGACCCGCTGCTGTGTCAGTGGGGATCCTGGCCGCAACACACTGACATGGGCTCTGGCAGTGTTGCAGCCTGACTAGGGTCGGCTGCCCCCGGGCTACTTCCTACCTCCCCCCTAGAGGTATCTGGGTCCAGATGGCATCCTCCATGGGGTCACACACCATGGGCTCCTCGGGGTAGCTGGCGAGCGGTAGGCTTGGCAGCTCCTCAGGGTAACGGGCGAGCAGTAGGCCTGGCAGTTCCTCAGGGTAACGGGCGAGTGGTAGGCTTGGCAGCGTCTCTGGGCTCGGGCTACCATCAGGCGTTGGCTGGTCTGGCCGGTCCTCGGGTCGGCCGCCGATCGCCGTGGTCTCCCCACTGGGAGCTACACCACAAGCGTCTGGTCGCTCCGGTGGCTGAGTTCCAAGTGAGCTCTGGGGTCGGGCTTTTATACTTCCTGTCCTGCGCCTTGATGTCTGAGGGGCAGGCGCAGGGTTTGCTGGCTCCACCCACTTTGGTGTCCAGAGAGGCTCGTCCCCCTCCGGGGCGGTGAGCCCCAAGAACTGTCGCCCCTGACACTTTGTGGTGGGAGGTGGGCAGGCCACCAGGGCCTGGACTTTTCACATGAGGGGCTTCACTTGTTCATTCCCTATGGTGTAGCCCAGATAAGTAGTCTCTTGCCATCCAATGCGGCATTTTTTTCGGGTGGGCTGTCAACCCGGTGGCCCGCAGGGATCTCAGGACTGCAGCTACCCATACCAAATGATCCTTCCGGTGGCTGCTGTAGATGACCACATCGTCTAGGTAGGCAGCCACATAGTCTCGATGGGGTTGGAGGACATGGTCCATCAGCCACTGAAACGTGGCTGGGGCCCCATGAAGGCCGAAGGGCATCTGGGTGAATTGGTACAGACCTGTTGGGGTGGCAAACGCGGTCTTCTCCCTCGAAGCGGGGTCAAGGGGGATCTGCCAGTAGCCCTTGCTGAGGTCAAGTGTGGGGAGGAAACGAGCCTCCCCTAACCGGTCAAGCAGCTCATCTACTCTGGATATGTGTCAAATTTGGAAATGGCGTTGACGCGTCAGAAGTCGATGCAGAAGCGTCGCGTCCCATCGGGCTTGTGTACCAGCACTATCGGACTACGCCATTCACTCTGTGAGGGTTCAATTACGCCTTGCTCTAGCATGGCTTGTGCCTCTTCTGCGACGATCTGCCGCATACGGTGCGGCAAGGGCCTGGTTGTTTCTCGGATCACTACCCCAGGTTCTGTCTGAATGGTATGGTAAACCAGGGTTGTGTAACCCGGCTGGCTGGTGAAGGTTCACAGGAATGCCTGCAGGAGGCACTGGGCTTGCTTGCGTTGTTCGTCCGTGAGGGTCTCTGTGAGCTGGGGCCCCTCAGTGTCCTGGGTCAGGGCGGCATGGGGGCCCAGTTCTGGCTCCGGCGGGTAAGGGTTAATTAATAAGCCCTCTCACTCCCACCAGGGCTTCAGGAGGTTGACATGGTACCGCTGGGTTTTCTTACGTCAGTCCGGTTGGTTGAACTCATAGGTGACGGCCCCCCCCCTTCTGGACCACCTCGTAGGGGCCCTGCCAGCGGGCCAGTAGCTTGGACTCGCTTGAGGGCAGGAGAAGCAGGACCTGGTCCCCAGGTTTGAAGTCGCGGCTCTGCGTGTCTTGGTTATAGGTTCGTGCTTGAGCCTCCTGGGCGGCCCTTAAGTTTTCCCGGGCAAGCCCCCCGGCCTGAGTGAGGCGTTCTTGGAGCTGGAGGACATACTTCAAGAGGCCCTGGGTTGGTGATGGAGCTTGTTCCCAGTTTTTGCACATCAGGTCGGGCAACCCCTGTGGGCGGCGGCCATACAAAAACTCAAAAGGGGAAAACTTGGTAGAGGCCTGGGGCACCTCCCAGATCGCCAGAAGCAAAAGCGGGAGTAGCTGGTCCCATTGGCATAGTTCTTCTGGGGGGAATTTGTGCAACATGTCTTTTAGAGTACTGTTAAACCGTTCAACCAAACAGTCGGTTTGTGGATGGTAGACAGAGGTGTGCAACTGCTTGATCCCCAGGAGCCTACACACCTGCCGCAGCAGTTAGGAGGTAAAGTTGGTGCCCTGGTCCGTGAGAATCTCCCAGGGTAGGCCTACACGAGCAAAGACCTTCACGAGCTCGCCCGCAATGGTTCGGGCAGTGATGCTCCACAGCGGTACCGCCTCCAGGAAACGGGTAGCATAATGTACTAGGACCAACACATATTGAAATCCCGCGGTGCTTTTCGGGAGGGGCCCCACCAGGTCCGTGGCCACGCGTTCGAAGCGCGTTTCGACTATGGGCGTGGGGACGGAGTTAGCTGGCACTCTGGGCAGGAGTTACAATAGTTCCTTACTTCCTGATGCACGCCGGGCCAGAAGAAACGTGTCAGTATCCGGGCTAGAGTCTTCTCGGCAACAGGGATGTCGTGGGTGAGTTTCATTACTGCCCGCCGATGACATCGAGGTACGAGTAGTTGGCTCTGGGGTTCTCCAGTGTGTGGGTCCCGTTCTACCCGATAGAGCTGATCCTGTCACAGTTCAAAGTGTGGCCACTGCTTCGCCCGGTGCGGGTCAATTACGGCCCCATCAACCATGGCTAGTTGCTCATAAGCATGACTGAGGGTGGGATCTGCCCTTTGGTCACAACAAAAGTCAGTGTGAAGCAGGGGTTCAGCAGCAGCTTCTGGAGGGGAGTCCTCGGGCTCTTCTTCCAGTCCATTGGGGTCTGGCACCTCCTCCCCCTCTGACTGGGTCTCAGGGAGGCTCCTTTCCGGTACTGGGGTAGTTGCGGGCCTCTTGTCGGCATTGGAGCGGAGGACTTCCTGGAAGTCTGGCCAGTCCCGCCCCAGGATCACCGGGTATGCGAGCCGAGGAGCCAGGCCGACCACCATCGATCGCGTGACCCCATCCACGGTCAGTTGGACTTGGGCACTGGGGTAGGGTCGTACGTCGCCGTGAATGCATTGTAGACAGATCGTCCCCAGGCGTGGGTCAGCCTGGAGGCCTAGGCTTTGGCGAACCAGCGTCTGGCCGCAGCCTGAGTCAATTAGGGCCAAGGTTGAGCAATCCCCGACAACCAAGGGCACTGTAATCTTGGTGGCTTGTGGGTGTCAGGCGTGGGCTTCTCCCGTGCAGACCTGGCCGAAGCTGCAATCCATCTCGGTGCAGTCTCGTTGTAAATGGCCATATTTCCCACAGGAAAAACAGGGTCCAATATCCAAGTGCCCCGGCTGGGACAGTGTTCCCGCCTGGCCCCTGGCAGGGCTTCAGTTGGTCCCTCAGGCATCTGGTCGAGGTGCCGGGGCTTGTCAAACCGGGACCTTGGCAGGTCGGGGTCAGGGCTCCGGGCCCCATGACAGATTTCGTGGTTCACTCTGGGTGGCCCCCCTTTTCTCTGGGTTAGGGTGCTCCAGTCCTGGCGGGGCAGCTCAAGTGATTGGTCCCACTGGTGCCTCAGCGGCGAGGAAATCCTCCATGAGTGTGATGGCAGCAGTTAAGGTCGTAGGCCGATGGCAGAGGACCCATGCCCTCCCTCGCGATGGGAGTATATGGACGAATTGCTCCAGAATAATTTGTTCAACGAGCTCATCCGGGTTTCGCCTTTTGGGTTGTAGTCACCACTGGCAGGCTTCCCTCAACTCTTGGGCTACCATTCTGGGATGGGCCCCCATAGGGTAGACCAAGCTCTGGAACCGCTGTTGGAAAGCCTCTGGGTTAACGTCCAAGGCATCTAAGATTGCCGCCTTTACCTGGGTGTAGCCCGAGCCGCGTCCATGGACAGGCCCCGATATGCGGTTTGGGCGGTCCCAGTCAGATATGGGGCCAAAATAGTAGCCCATTGGTCTTGGGCCCAGCCTGCGACTAACGCCACCCTTTCAAAAGTTACCAGAAAAGCTTCTGGGTCGTTGTTGGGGCCCATCTTTGTCAACCGGATGGGATGGGCCAGGCTGGGGGGGCCCAATGGCACCCGCAGGCTGGGGCTCCGCAGGACGGGGCAGCAAGGTCACCAACTGCTGCAGGCATTGCTGGTGGTGGTCCTGGTTCAGCTCCAAAATCAGCTGTTGCTGTTGGCTCCCGAGCCGCTGGACCAGCTGCTGCTGCTGCTGGAGCTGGGTGGTGGCCTGCTGCTGTTGTTGGCTTTTGGCTAAGAACTTAATAAGCTTGTCCATATCCATGGTCGCTCGGGCACGCTCCACCGCAGATCCCTTCTCACAAGGATCGGGGGATCACTGCCCACATTCTCCACTACGTGTAGGCTGTTCGGCTGGGGCTCGTCCCCCTCCGGGGCGGCGGGGAGCCAGACCGCCTCGCTACTTTGGTCAGGTGTGTCGGGGAATTAGCTTGGCTGTGCGGCAAACAGTCAGCAGCTCCGGCCCCCTGGCAGGGGCTGAGCAAACAGTTCAATAGTAGCAAGCCCCGGCCCTAGATCAGGGCGGGCAACAAACAGTCAGTAGCTCAGGCCCTCAGGCAGGGACTGAGCAAACAGTTGAACAGCAAACCCCAGGCTCCTGGCTCTGAGCAGCCGGGGAGAGGGGGAGACTGCCACCCGTGAGGTGGGTGGCAGGGGGGACGCAGGCCCACCCACTCCACTGCATCCCAGCCCGGGGCCCTAGCAGCGGCAGAAGACCCGCTGCTGTGTCAGTGGGGATCCTGGCCGCAACACACTGACATGGACTCTGGCAGTGTTGCATCCTGACTAGAGTCGGCTGCCCCCGGGCTACTTCCTAACTCCCCCTCTAGAGGTACCTGGGTCCAGATGGCATCCTCCAAGGGGTCACACACCATGAGCTCCTCGGGGTAACGGGCGAGCGGTAGGCCTGGCAGTTCCTAAGGGTAACGGGCGAGCAGTAGGCCTGGCAGTTCCTGAGGGTAACGGGTGAGTGGTAGGCTTGGCAGTGTCTCTGGGCTCGGGCTACCATCAGGCGTTGGCTGGTCTGGCCAGTCCTCGGGTCGGCCGCCAATCGCCGTGGTCCCCCCACTGGGAGCTACGCCACAAGCGTCTGGTCGCTCCGGTGGCTGAGTTCCAAGTGAGCTCTGGGGTCGGGCTTTTATACTTCCTGTCCTGCGCCTTGATGTCTGAGGGGCGGGCGCAGGGTCTTTAGTGATCACAGGGGCTGCACCCCAACTGGTTAGTTATTGTAGGGTCTCTAGTGATCACAGGGGCTGCACCCAGACTAGTTTGTTATCGTAGGGTCTTGACTCTCAAACACAGCTTAGCAAATTGTGGGGGGAAATGTTGTGAAGATTTGTTGCCCCTTACAAGAGAAATTAGACTTAGTTGAGATCCTGCCACTCCTTGGGCTCTGGGAACCCTGATATTCTATGATTTTATGATTCTATTGTAGGGTCTATGGTGAGTAAGGGAGAAGCATCCAGACTGGTATGTTATTGTAGGGTCTTGACTCTCACAAACACAGCTTCGCAAATTGTGGGGAAAATGTTGTGAAGGTTTGTTGCCCCTTACAAGAGAAATTAGACTCAGTTGAGGTACTGACCTGCCACTCCTTGAGCTCTGGGAACATCGAAGCGCCACTTGTGCAAATTCTCATCAAAAGTGATTTTTAGATTGAAAAGCTCAAACATTATTTGTGAGGAAGTGCTGATACTTAGGGGGAGAGGAAAATCCACAGGAAATGCTGCACTGAGAATATAACCATTGGTGCCATAGCACGAACAACACCTATACACATTGGGTTTGTTATTGTAGGGTCTCTGGTGGGCACAGGTGTTGTAACCTGACTTGTTTGTGTACCCACAGCATTTGTTATTTTGGCAGGGCTGGAAGGTTGCAGACACCCCTCATGTCTCCAGGGAAGTGGGGTGGGGGGGAAGGTCACAGGGAACTGGTGGGTCTCTCCCCCACAGGGCATCCCCTGTGCCATCCCTGCTGGAATTGGCAAAGGGCCCATCACCACCAGAGATGCTGATTCTGAGCTGCTCTGCCAAGCTGTGGCTGCTGGAGGGGACACTACGGAGGTGCTTGCTTGATACATTGCCAGTGACAAGTACCCATCTTTTTTCCCCATGTGCCTCTTGTTATATCCTTGGGGGCAACAGTTTTAGCAAGAAATCACGGGAGACACAGAGAGCTGTAAACTTTGGAGCAGCCATTTATTGCTACACACAGAACTAACCAACAGCCAGCCAAAACTGGCTGGGCTATCCCCTAATAATCTAACTCAGTTGCCATAGCAACACAAGATTCTATTACCACGACAACCAAATACACAACATATTCCTCCCCCCTTAATAAGAATGTCCCCTAAATAAAACAAACACTAAACTAGAGAAGGAGGGTAGACTGCCTCCATTCCCGGCTAAACCCTGGGGATTATTTTGCCCCATAACCGTGGGTTCGCCCTAGCTAAAGATCCAGCCGATGAGAAGGCCTTCTGTTCTGTCTCTAGGTGGATTATGGTGGACTTCTGGTGTTGTTGCACTTGAAAGTGTCTTGGGTGCGGGCCTGACAATGGGCTCAGGGTTCGTAGGGCGAATGGGTGAGGATGGGGTATCAGCTCATGCCGGGCAGCGGGGTATCTCTGCCGCTGGCAGTAATGGAGGGGAAAAGTCAGGAACAGGTGACTCTTGATTTGGTGTCTCGCCGGAGGTGGTGAAGTCAGGCAACTCAACTGAAGATGTGTCCTGAGGACTGGTATGACCTGGCAGCAGCTGATCTACATGTCGCCATCAAGTGAGATCCTCTGCAGTCCGGACTGTGTAGGAAACAGGTCCCGTTTGAGCGATGACAGTGGCAGGGACCCATTTAGCTCCAGAAGTATAATGCAGAGCCAAAACCGGCTGTCCCGGGCTAAAGGTTCGGTCTTTTGCTCTGGGTGCACGTCTGATGACTTGATCTTGCTGCTGACGTTGCACAATTTGTCGGGGTTCAGAAGGTTTCAGCAGATCAAAGCAAGTGCGCAGCTGTCGTCCCATCCTTAGAAAGGCCGGGGATGCCTTGGTCGTAGCATGAGGTGTGTTTCTGTAGGATAATAAGAAGGTGTTGTGACGATGCGGTTCTGGCGGGACCCAACTGAGAGTGCCAATTCAGGACAAATTGCTAAAAACAGGGCAGTCACAGCCCAAGGCTGGGGTTTTTCCGCCTCTAAGGCAAACCAAACCAGCCAGACTAAGGGGACTTCGGTCTCACCCCACTGGCTAACCACAAGTCACACAAGCAATTCCCTTAGACACTCCAGTTTCCCAGTATCACCACCAGTGCCACTCGTTATGGGGACAAATGGTTATGGAAACCAATACCCCAATAAAAGAAAAAAGGTTCTCCTGATCCCATAGGACCAAGCCCCAGATCCAGGTCAATATACAAATCAGATCTTACCTACAAATCACGCTGTTGCCAATCCTTTAGAATCTAAAATCTAAAGGTTTATTCATAAAAGGAAAAAGATATAGATGAGAGTTAGAATTGGTTAAATTGAATCAATTACATACAGTAATGGCAAAGTTCTTGGTTCAGGCTTGCAGCAGAGATAGAATAAACTAGGGTTACCATTCGTCCGGATTCCCCTGGACATGTCCGGCTTTTTGAGCTAAAAATAGCGTCCGGGGGGAATTTGTAAATGTCCGGACTTCTCCCCCCCCGCCCCATGCAGAGCGTGCGCGGCTAACGGGGCAGCCGTCCGGATGGTGCCACTTACATGGGGCTCCGACAGCCAGAGAGAGCCCCTCCTCCGCTTCCCCTGCAGCAGAGATCACTCCCTCCCTCCCTGCATTCGCAGATCGCCTCCAGCAGTCTGGAGCTCCTCCCCTGCTCCTCCTCCCCTGCTGCCCAGCGTGCAGGGACGAGCGGCAGGGTAAGGGGGCCAGGGGGTCGGAGAAGGGGCAGGGAGGTTCTGGAGGGGGCAGTCAAGAGATGGGGGGGTCGGGAGCTCGGGGGGGGCTTTCTGGGGGGAGTGTGGATAAGGTTTTGGGCAGTCAGGGTACAGGTAGGGGGTAGGGTCCTGGGGGCAGTTAGGGTGGGGGGTCTTAGGAGGGGGCAGTTAGGGGACAAGGAACAGGGAGGCTTAGGTAGGGGGTGGGGTTCTGGAGGGCAGTT
>NW_020664441.1:3919092-3931050 GCF_002925995.2 Terrapene triunguis | reverse complement strand
GGGGGGGTGGATAAGGGTTGGGGCAGTCAGGGTACAGGTAGGGTCCTAGGGGGCCAGTTAGGATGGGGGGAGGGTCTCAGGAGGGGGCAGTCAGGGGACAAGAGGCAGGGAGGCTTAGGTAGGGGGTGGAGTCCTGGGGGGCAGTTAGGGGCAGGGGTCCCAGGAAGGGGCAGTCAGGGGACAAGGAGTGGGGGGAGGGTTGGGGGTTCTGAGGGGGGCAGAAAGTGGGAGGGAGTGGAAGGAGCAGGGGCGGGGCTAGGGCAGGATGAGGGCGGGGCTCCTCCCATCCTCTTTTTTGCTTGCTGAAATATGGTAACCCTAGAATAAACTGCAGGTGCAAATCAAGTCTCTGGAATACATCCCCAGCTGGGATGGGTTCTCAGTCCTTTGTTCAGAGCTTCTGTTTGTAGCAAAGTCCCTCCAGAGGTAAGAAGCAGTATTGAAGACCAAATGGAGATGAGGCATGAGCCTTATATAGTCTTTTCCAGGTGTAAGAACACCTCTTTGTTTTTACTGTGGAAAATTACAGCAAAATGGAGTCTGGAGTCACATGGTTCAGTTCCTGCATACTTTGCTGAGTCTCAAGGCATATTTGCTTTCTCTCAATGGGTCCATTGTATAGCTGATGGTCCTTAATGGGCCATCAAGCAGGCTAGGCAGAGCTAACACCAGCTTGTCTGGGATGTCACCCAGAAGCATAGCATAAGTTTGAAATACAGACAGTATAGAGCCAATATTCATAACTTCAACTACAAAATTGATACACACATATAGACAGCATAATCATAACCAGTAAACCATAACCTTGTCTTAGACACCCCATTTGACCCCCTTTATACAAGATTTGGGTGCCACTACCGGACCTTGGTTGTAACAATGATCGATATGGTCCCAGATTATATCAATAACGTCACAGGTGTCCAGACGCTTTTGAATGGATAATTGTCCCCTTGCTGATTTCAAAGCTTGTTTCATTGTCTGCACAAATATTTCAGCTAATCCATTGGTGGATGGACGATATGGTGCTGAAGTGATGTGGTGTATCCCATTTGCCTTCATAAACTTTTGAAACTCCTGAGAGACGAACTGCGGTCCGTTGTCACTCACAAGTTGTTCTAAAGAGTCCTTGTAGTTTTTGGATAGTACTCTCTGCAGTAGTGGACTGCATTATAGAGACTTCTGGCCATTTAGAATGGGCATCTACCACCACCAAGAACATGCTTCCTTCAAGGGGGCCAGCGAAGTCAACGTGAATGCGTTGCCACGGGTTTTCAGGCCAGTCCCATGGATGTAGGGGTGCCCACTGGGGTGCATTCCTCACACCCTGACATGACATACAAGCTCTTGCCTTCTCTTCAATAGCACTGTCCAATCCAGGCCACCAAAAATAGCTGCGTGCAATTTCCTTCATGCGCACTATTCCACAGTGACCAGAATGGAGCTGTTCTAACATCTGTGATCTCAGTGGTGGTGGGATAATGACACATCTCCCTGTGGTGGGGCGGCTGCCCCACACACGGAGAGTGTGGGCTGCGGCAGGCCTGGGCGCCTGTGTAGACGCGTAGCCAATCCGAGCAGGGCTTACTGGGAGCCAATCAGAGGACAGATTGGGGCCAGCCAATCAGGGCCCAGCTCAGCCATATAAAAGACTGCTCAGAGCAAGAGCAGTCAGTCTGTCCCAGGCCTTCAGAGGGGAAGGTCTGTCTCCAGAGCTGGGAGGCCAGCACCACGGACAGTGCAGTGCAGGCCAGCTTCAGAGAGTGGGAGAAGGCCCTGCTACGTAGC
The DNA here is from genome assembly GCF_002925995.2 of Terrapene triunguis. NCBI lineage: Eukaryota > Metazoa > Chordata > Testudines > Emydidae > Terrapene > Terrapene triunguis. Next base: position 3,929,265 of record NW_020664441.1, on the reverse strand, counting down.
CTGCCAGGCGGCAGGTCGGGAAGGAGAAGGCCTAGCACAGAGAAGGGCCGTTGGGGAAGTGGTCCAGAGGAGTAGCCAGAGGAGGAAGGAGAAGGAAGACAGCAAGACTGTCGCTAGAGGGCCTCTGGACCGGGACTCAGAGTAGTGGGTGGGCCTGAGTCCCCCCCCCCCCTTTTTTCCCCTTTATTGCTCTATTGGGCCTACCCTCAGCCATAGGCCGCAGGGAGCGGCCGGCCGATGCTACACCAGATCCTTGACCGAGGGGATCGGACTTGAAGGTGTAAGACTGTGGGCCATCCAACCTCCCCCGGAAGGGGGTGTGAATGAACAAGGGGACACTGTCGGAGGACAGTGTCCCAGAAGAGGACGCTGAGCGTTGGGAGCAACGCGAGTCCGTACGCCAACTGAAGGCGAGACGACAGGCGGGACGTCACCAGAAGGGGGCGCTCTACCGGACCAAACCAATTCCCCGAGACGACCGGTAGGAGGCGCCACAGTGGTGAGTCCCAACCCTGTCACACTCCCCCACAACAAACAACCAGATTGGATTGATAACGCTGTCCTCCTGGACATGTAGGTAACAAGATTGGGTGAGGCCAGAGAGGTTCGTCAAGATATTCCATGCATCACCAGGTCCATAACCTGGGACAATACTGGGTCAACTCGAGTTGCCTTCTTTACCTGAATAGCGGTGATGGGTGTATTCTCTACCTGTTCAAAGTAAAAGATTTCCTTCTGGGCAATATCTCGACGGCTGGCTGGCAAAGGCAGCCTTGAGAGACCATCCGCATTGCCGTGCAGAGTGGATTTCCGATATTTGATTTCATATGTGTGCGCGGAAAGCAACAATGCCCCCCATTGCATACGACTAGCGGCTAATGGAGGAATGCCTGTGTGGGGTCCAAAAATTGAAGTCAGGGGTCGATAGTCTTTGAGAAGAGTAAACTTCCGTCCAAACAGGTACTGATGAAACTTCCGAATTCTGAAAACGATTCCCAATGTCTCACGTTCGATTTGGGCATAGTTAGTTTCTGCTTTGCTTAGAGTGCGTGAAGCAAAAACAATAGGTCTCTCTTCTCCCGAAGGCATAATGTGTGACAACTGCTCCCACTCCATAAGGGGACGCATCGCAGGCCAATTGTAGGGGTAAGGATGGATCAAAGTGCGTCAGAATTTCAGAATTTAGCAATGCATCCTTAGCTTTGTTAAATGCAACATCACAGGCTTTAGTCCACTTCCAGGCCTCGTTCTGCCCAAGGAGTTCGTGAAGTGGTTTTAGCAGTGTGGCTAACTGTGAGATGAACTTTCCATAATAGTTCAATAGTCCTAGAAACGAGCGAAGCTGGCTAACATTTCGAGGAGGGGGAGCCTCCACAATAGCCTTAACTTTGGCAGGGGCCTTACGAAGACCTGTAGCATCAATGATGTGTCCCAAATATTCAACAGAGGGCTGGAAGAATTCACACTTGTCTTTGTGGACTCGCAGTCCATACTCTTCCAGTCTTTGTAGGGTAGTCTCTAAATTCTTTAGGTGATCCTCCTCATTCCTTCCAGTGACCAGGATGTCATCCAGATAGCACTGGACTCCTGGCAAGCCACACAAGATCTGGTCCATAGCCCTCTGGAACAGGGTGGGAGCAGATGTTATTCTGAAGGGTAGGTGACAGTATCGATAAAGCCCCTTATGAGTCAACAGCTCTTGGGACTCTTCATCAACGTGCATCTGTAAATATGCTTGACTCAGATCAATCTTACTGAACTTTTGTCCCCCAGCCAGGCCAGCGAAGAGGTCATCGATGCGGGGAAGCCGGTATTGCTCTGCACACAACACTGGGTTGACAGTGACTTTAAAATCACCGCAAATCCGGAGGGAGCCATCTTTCTTCACTATTGGAACAATAGGAGTTGCCCATGGGCAACATGGGTAACTGGTAGTAGGACTCCATTTGTGACCAGGTGCTCCAGGTCCGCTTCAACCTTCGGCCTGATGGCATATGGCACAGTTCTGGCTTTCAGATATCTTGGTTGACTGTCAGGTTTAATGTTCAATGTCACAGTGATTCCCTTCATACTTCCCAGATCCTCTCCAAAAACAGCAGCATGTTTCCTTAGTATAGTGGTCAGACCGGTTTCTTCTTTAGTCACTCGGTGCACTTCTGCCCAATTCAGTTGGATCTTCCTAAGCCAAGACCTACCCATTAAGGTACCCTCTCACCACAAACAGTGGCAATTTAGCAGCCTGTCCATTGAGCTCCACCTTAACATCAGCAGTGCCCAACATGGGCATAGCTTCTCCTGTATATGTATTCAACACTGTTTTTGTTGCTTTAAGCGGAAGATGCTGTAGCTTTTCTTTATACACAGCCCTGGTCTACACTACAAGTTTAGGTCGACTTTAGCAGGGTTAAATTGAATTAAGCCTGGACACGTCCACACGACGAAGCCCTTTCTTTCGACTTAAAGGGCCCTTTAAACTGGTTTCTTTACTCCACCTCCGACGAGGGGATTAGCACTAAAATCGGCCTTTGCGGGTTGGATTTGGGGTAGTGTGGCCGGAATTCGACGTTATTGGCCTCCGGGAGCTATCCCACAGTGCTTCATTGTGACCGCTCTGGACAGCACTCTCAACTCAGATGCACTGACCAGGTAGACAGGAAAAGCCCCGCGAACTTTTGAATTTCATTTCCTGTTTGCCCAGGGTGGAGAGCACAGGTGACCACGCAGAGCTCATCAGCACAGGTAACCATGATGGAGTCCCAGGATCGCAAAAGAGCTCCAGCATGGACAGAACAGGAGGTACGGGATCTGCTTGCCATATGGGGAGACAAATCAGTGCTAGCTGAACTCCGTAGCAGTAAACGAAATGGCAAAATGTTAGAAAAGGTCTCAAAGGCTATGAAGGACAGAGGCCATAACAGGGACGCACAGCAGTGCCGCATGAAAATTAAGGAGCTAAGGCAAGCCTACCACAAAGCCAGAGAGGCAAACGGAAGGTCCGGGGCAGAGCCGCAAACATGCCGCTTCTATGCGGAGCTGCATGCCATTCTAGGGGGTGCAGCCACCACTACCCCAACCGTGTGCTTTGACTCCGTCAATGGAGAAACACGCAACAGGGAAGCGGGTTCGGGGTACGCGGAAGATGATGATGATGAAGACAATGAAGATAGCTCACAGCAAGGAAGCGGAGAAACCGGTTTCCCCAACAGCCAGGATATGTTTATCACCCTGGACCTGGAACCAGTAACCCCCGAACTCACCCAAGGCATGCTCCCAGACCCTGAGGGCACACAAGGGACCTCTGGTGAGTGTACCTTTGTAAATATCACACATGGTTTAAAAACAAGCGTGTTTAATGATTAATTTGCCCTGGCAATCGCGGCCAGTACAGCTACTGGAAAAGTCTGTTAACGTGTATGGGGATGGAGCGGAAATCCTCCAGGGACATCTCCAGAAAGCTCTCCTTCATGTACTCCCAAAGCCTTTGCAAAAGGTTTCTGGGGAGGGCTGCCTTATCCCGTCCGCCATGGTAGGACACTTTACCACACCAGGCCAGTAGCACGTAGTCTGGAATCATTGCATAACAAAGCATGGCAGCGTATGGTCCCAGTGTTTGCTGGCATGCAGACAACATCCATTCCTTATCTCTCTTTGTTATCCTCAGGAGAGTGATATCATTCATGGTCACCTGGTTGAAATGGGGTGATTTTATTAAGGGGACATTCAGAGGTGCCCGTTCCTGCTCGGCTGAACAGAAATGTTCCCCGCTGTTAGCCACGCGGTGGGGAGGGAGGGGTGAAGGGATCATCCCAGAGAATTGGGTGTGTGTGTGTGTGGGGGGGGGTAGTTGGGTTTGTGCTGCACGTTAACCCGGAAACCCCAGCCCCTCCTTTTACATTGCAAACCCATTTTAAATGGCCAACCCAACGGGTCCTTGGTATGGGAAATGAGGGCGCTACTGTTTGAAGCCATTCCCACATGTTATGAGGGTTAAAAAAGCCAAAAGACTGTGGCTTACCATGGCTGCCTGCAAGCCGAATTCTGTTGCCTGGCACCGCGTGAGTGATCTCTCACACCAAACCGGCAGGCGCTCAATATAAGAGGAAAAATGCGACCTTGTAACGAAAACACATGTGCTGTGTAATGTGAACAGCAAAATTTAACGTGAAAGAGTGTACCCATTGTTCTCTAAAATGTGTCTTTTTTAACCCCCTCTCCCTTGTCCTCCACCAGCTGCAAATGTTTCTCCTTTGCAGAGACTAGCAAAGATTAGAAGGAGAAAACGGCGGACTCAGGATGATATGTTCACGGAGCTCCAGATGTCCTCCCATGCTGAAAGAGCACAGCAGAATGCGTGGAGACAGTCAATGTCAGACTACAGAAAAGCACAATATGAACGAGAGGAGAGGTGGCGGGCTGAATCGCGGGATGAACAGAGCAAGTGGCGGGCTGAAGATGATAGGTGGCGTCAGCTTGCAGACAGAAGGCAAGAGTCGATGCTCCGGCTGCTGAAACATCAAACTGATATGCTCCAGCGTATGGTTGAGCTGCAGGAAAGGCAGCAGGAGCAGAGACCGCCGCTACAGCCCCTGTGTAACCAACAGCCCTCCTCCCCAAGTCCCATTGCCTCCTCACCCAGACGCCCAAGAACACGGTGGGGGGGGCCTGCGGCCACCCAGTCACTCCACCCCAGATGATTGCCCGAGCATCGAAAGGCTGGCCTTCAATAAGTGCTAAAGTTTTAAAGTTTTAAACTGCAGTGTGTCCATTTCCTTCCCTCCTCCCCCACCCCTCTTGGGCTACCTTGGCAATTATCCCCCTAGTTGTGTGATGAATTAATAAAGAATGAATGAATGTGAAGTAAAGATGACTTTATTGCCTCTGCAAGCGGTGCTCGACGGGGGGAGGGGAGGGTGGGGTGGTTAGTTTACAGGGAAGTAGAGTGAACCACGTGGGGGGGGGGGCGGAGGGTTCATCAAGGAGAAACAAACAGAAGTTTCACACCGTAGCCTGGCCAGTCACAAAACTCGTTTTCAAAGCTTCTCTGATGCGCACCGTGCCCTGCTGTACTCTTCTAACCACCCTGGTGTCTGGCTGTGCGTAATCAGCGGCCAGGCGATTTGCCTCAACCTCCCACCCCGCCATAAATGTCTCCCCCTTACTCTCACAGATATTGTGGAGCGCACAGCAAGCAGCAATGACAATGGGGATACTCTTTTCGCTGAGGTCTGAGCGAGTCAGTAAGCTGCGCCAGCGCGCTTTTAAACGTCCAAATGCACATTCCACCAGCATTCGGCACTTGCTCAGCCTGTAGTTGAACAGGTCCTGACTACTGTCCAGGCTGCCTGTGTACGGCTTCATGAGCCATGGCATTAAGGGGTAGGCTGGGTCCCCAAGGATCACGATAGGCATTTCAACATCCCCAACGGTTAGTTTCTGGTCCGGGAAGAAAGTCCCTTCCTCCAGCTTTCGAAACAGACCAGAGTGCCTGAAGTCGTGAGCATCATGTACCTTTCCCGGCCATCCCACGTTGATGTTGGTGAAACGTCCCTTGTGATCCACCCGGGCTTGCAGCAGCATTGAAAAGTACCTCTTGCGGGTTATGTACTCGGTGGCTTGGTGCTCCGGTGCCAAGATAGGGATATGTGTTCCGTCTATCGCCCCACCACAGTTTGGGAATCCCATTGCAGCAAAGCCATCCCCTATGGCCTGCACATTTCCCAGAGTCACTACCCTTGATATCAGCAGGTCTTTGATTGCCCTGGCAACTTGGATCACAGCAGCCCCCACAGTAGATTTGCCCACTCCAAATTGATTCCCGACTGACCGGTAGCTGTCTGGCGTTGCAAGCTTCCACAGGGCTATCGCCACTCGCTTCTCAACTGTGAGGGCTGCTCTCATCCTGGTATTCTGGCGCTTCGGGGCAGGGGAAAGCAAGTCACAAAGTTCCATGAAAGTGCCCTTACACATGCGAAAGTTTCGCAGCCACTGGGAATCGTCCCACACCTGCAACATGATGTGGTCCCACCAGTCTGTGCTTGTTTCCCGGGCCCAGAATCGGCGTTCCACGGCATGAACCTGCCCCAGTAACACCATGATTTGCACATTGCTGGGGCCCGTACCTTGTGTGAGGGCTGTGTCCATGTCAATTTCCTCATCACTCTCGTTGCCGCGCTGCAATCGCCTCATCGGCTGGTTCTGGTTTTGCTTTGGCATGTCCTGGCTCTGCATATACTCCAGGACAATGCGCGTGGTGTTCATAGTGCTCATAATTGCCGAGGTGATCTGAGCGGGCTCCATGATCCCAGTGAAAAAAGGTGCAAAACTGACAGAGGGAGGGAGGGGCGACTGACGGCATGGTGTACAGGTACAGGAAATTAAAATCAACAAAGGTGGCTGTGCATCAGGGAGAAACACAAACAACTGTCACACAGAATGGTCCCCCCAAAGATTGAACTCAAAACCCTGGGTTTAGCAGGCTGTTGATTTCACGGAAGGAGGGGGAAGCAAATCAATACATCTATTTTTTACATCTTAAGCTGGCAGCAGACGGTGCAGCATGACTGATAGCCCTCCGCATCTTCTGGGTGCTTGGCAGAAGATACTGTATTACGATTGCTAGCCATCATCGTCAAGACAGTTCAATAGGACTGCCGGCAGGACTGAGTCTCCAGGAGACAAAGCATGTCTGCCCAGGTGCCTCTGATTGAACTGGAATACGACGATGACGGATATCAATCTTAGTACACCATCTACTGCCAAAAGGCAAGGGGCTGCTGCTGTATAGCAATGCAGCCCCACGTCTGCCAGCACCCAGAATAGCCGATGAAGGCTACCAGTCATACTGCACCGTCTACTGCCAAAAGGCAATTAGCTGCTGCTGTGTAGCAATGCAGTACCACGTCTGCCGGCACCCAGATGACATATGGTGACGGTGAGCTGAGCTGAGCGGGCTCCATGCTTGCCGTGGTATGTTGTCTGCACAGGTAACCCAGGTAAAAAGGCACGAATCGATTGTCTGCCATTGCTCTGACGGAGGGGGAGGGGCCTGACGGCATGTACCCAGAACCCCCCGCGACACTGTTTTGCATCATCAGGCATTGGGATCTCAACCCAGAATTCCAATGGGCGGTGGAGACTGCGGGAACTGTGGGATAGCTACCCACAGTGCAACGCTCCGGAAGTCGACGCTAGCCTCGGTACTGTGGACGCGGTCCACCGGCTTCATGCACTTAGAGCATTTTATGTGGGGACACACACAATCGACTGTATAAAACCGATATCTATAAAACCGGCTTCTATAAATTCGACCTAATTTCGTAGTGTAGACATACCCACAGTCTCTGAGACCAGCGAAACGGCTGCACCGGTGTCCAGTTCCATGCGTATAGGTTTGCCATCCAACAACGGGGTTACCCAGTATTCATGTGAGCCCACTGCCAAAGACAAAACGTGGAGTGGCTCCTCTTCTTGTGAGGCGGTATCTCCTTGGTCATCCTGGGTCTGCTCTAGGCTAGGCAGATTTCCCTCTTTGGTCGGCCAGACCACAGGCCTCTTTTTCTTTTGTTTACAGGCACATGCAAGGTGTCCCTTTTTGCCACAGTGTTGACACACCAGGTCCTTACACCAGCATTCTGATGCAGGGTGACCTGGCTTACCAGAGCGGTAACATTCCTGACTCCCCACAGTTTTGTAGGTAGGTTCTTGTGACACCTTATGCACCCTAGGGGATGCACCGATGGATTGTGCCTCCTTTGTAGCCAGTTCCATGGAGACAGCAATATTAATGGCCTTCTGTAAGGTAAGCTGAGCCTCTGTCAATAGGCGCTTCCGTATAGCTTCACTGTACAGGCCACACACTAACCTGTCACGTAGGACATCATTTAACATCTCCTTAAATTTACAGTGTTCTGCAAGCTTTCTCAAAGTTGCTACAAATTGTACAACTGTTTCGTCTTCTTTCTGGTCTCTTTTGTGGAACCTATATCTTTCAGCAATTACCATTGGTTTTGGAGAAAAATGGGACCCCAGGATTTCCACAGTGTCACTGTAAGATTTAGTCTCTGGCTTAACAGGGTGTAGTAAGCTGCGTAGCAGGGAGTAGGTCTTAGCCCCTACAACACTTAAGAATATTGGCACCTTCTTCTCTTCTGTAATGTCATCTGCAATAACAGAAAGCTCAAAACGCTCAGTATATACATGCCATGGCACTTTAGTCTCCTCAAAAAGTTCCAGTGGCCCTGTAAGTGTAGCCATGGTTTTAGTTTCAGTTTGCACAATCAGTGCAAACAAACCATTTCTCACCCCCTTCCAGCAGCAAACAAGTTTTGTTTGTTTTTTTTGTACCTTAACTTCTACTTCCTTCTGTCTCTGGGGCAGCACAGAGATCCCACTCTCATCGCCACATTGTTATATCCTTGGGCGCAACAGTTTTAGCAAGAAATCACAGGAGACACAGAGAGCTGTAAACCTTGGAGCAGCCATTTATTGCTACACACAGAACTAACCAACAGCCAGCCAAAACTGGCTGGGCTATCCCCAAATAATCTAACTCAGTTGCCATAGCAACACAAGATTATATTACCACGACAACCAAATACACAACACCTCTTCCTGGGATGGGGATGGGAGCAGGGCACAAAGTTCTATCTCCCCAGGGTGATGGGGTGGAGATTGGGCTGGCTGGGGGCAGGCCCCAACCCTCGGGTAGCGAGGGGACAGGTTCGTCCCTCCCAGATGCTGGCTATTCCCCTGGCCACCCCCTTCCCATTCAACCCTCGTGTCTCTCAAAATCCAAACCCAGCACCAATTCCTGCTGTTCACTCAACATAGCCAGTGGGCTCCGTGCCAGCTAGTCAGAGAGCTGGGTAGCTCTGCCTCCCTTCATGGCTCCAGGCCTCACATGTACTAGGGGGGGCATCACCAGCCCCTTCTCCCCTCCACCACGCTGAGGGTCACCAGTCCCAGAGGCCACCAATCAGGAGCATAAACCCCAGGGGCAGGCAGGTGGGTGGGGGATGAGATGGGACATTAGTTCCCACCCCCCACATTCTGAGGCCATTGCTGGGTGCAATGAATCCAGGCGTAATCACTTAGGCACCTGCCAGCCTTTTGCTGCCCCTCAGATGGCCAGGCCAAGCTATCACCCCCTGTTACCAAGAGGGAACTGGGGCTCACACAAGCACAGTGATGCTCCACAGGCAGGCTGGCGCAGAGCTGAGGTCTGAGGTCTTGGTGCCCAGACTGCCGCCTTGATCACTGTGCCATGCTTCCTCTGCACAGCTGCCCACTGGTGCACACAAACAAGCGCCCTTGCCTGTGCAGAGGGGACTGCACTGACACACTCCTACCCTGTGCGTGGGGAACTGCGATTGCACCACTCTGCACTCCCATCATTCCTGTCTCCATCGGCCATTGCACCCCTTCATACCCCCCATCACATCCTGCCACCCTTAGCCATTGGTCCCCTTCATACCCCCATCATTGTCCTGCCTCCCTCGCCCATTGCGCCCCTTCATATCCCCCCATCTCCGCCCTGCCTCCCTCGCCCATTGCACCCCTTCATACACCCCATCACCGCCCTGCCTCTCTTGGCTATTGCTCCCCTTCATACCCCCATCTCCACCCGGCCTCCCCCGGCCATTGCACCTCTTCATACCCCCATAATCGTCCTGTCTCCCTCGGCCATTGCACCCCTTCATACCTCCATCACTGCCCTTCCTCCCTCAGCCATTTCACCTCTCCATACCCCCATCTCCGCCCTGCCTCCCTCGGCAATTGTTCCCCTTCATACCCCCCCATCACCGCCCAGCCTCCCTCGCCCATTGCACCCTTTCCTACCCCCATCAGCGTCCTGCTTCCCTCGACCATTCTGCCCCTTCATACCCCCATCACCACCCGGCCTCCCTCGGCCATTGGTCCCCTTCATACCCCCCATCAGCGCCCTGCCTCCCTCGGCCATTCCGCCCCTTCATACCCCCATCACTATACGACCTCCCCCAGCCATTGCACCCCTTTGTACCCCCCCATCACTGTCCTCCCTCCCTGGAACCATTGCGCCCCTTCATACCCCCATCACCATCCGACCTCCCACAGCCATTGCACCCCCCATCACCGTCCTCCCTCCCTTGGCCATTGCGCCCCTCCATACCCCCCATCACCACCCGGCCTCCCTCG
>NW_020664441.1:3883378-3919082 GCF_002925995.2 Terrapene triunguis | reverse complement strand
CCCCCCATCACCATCCTCCCTCCCTCGGCCATTGCGCCCCTCCATACGCCTCATCACCACCCGGCCTCCTTCGGCCACTGGACCCCTTAACAGCCCCCATCAGCGCCCTGCCTCCCTCGGCCATTGCACCCCTTCATACCCCCAATAACCCCCCTGCCTCCCTCAGCCATTGTTCCCCTTCATACCCTCATCACGGCCCTGACTCCTTAGGCCTTTGTGCTCCTTCATATCCCCCATCTCCACCCTGCCTCCCTTGGCCATTGCTCCCCTTCATACCCCCTATCATCGTGCTGCCTCCCTAGGCCATTGCACCCCATCATCCCCCCATCATTGTCATGCCTCCCTCCAGAGCTGCCCAGAGGATTCAGGGGGCCTGGGGCAAAGCAATTTTGGGGGCCCCTTCCATAAAAAAAGTTGCAATACTAAAGAATACTATATTCTCGTGGGGGCCCCTGCGGGGCCCGGGGCAAATTGCCCCACTTGCCCCCGCCGGGTGGCCCTGCCTCCCTCAGCCATTTCACCCCTTCCTACCCCCATCATCGTCCTGCCTCCCTCGGCCATTGCACCCCTTCATATCCCCCATCACCGCCCAGCCTCCCTCGGCCATTGCTCCCCTTCATACCCCCCATCATTGTACTGCCTCCCTCGGCCATTGTACCCCTTCATCCCCCCCCCATCACCGCTTGGCCTCCCTTGGCCATTGCACCCCCTCATACCCTCCAACACCATCATGCCTCCCTCGGCCATTGCTCCCCTTCCTACCCTCATCATCGTCCTGCCTCCCTCGGCTATTTGCCACCCCCTGAGTCAGCCTGTCCCTTCCCTTCCCTTGGCTCTACCCTGCCCCTCTATGCTCCCCAGGCTGGAGTCTGCTGTGAGGCTCTCATCCCTAGATGTTTTGCAGAGCGACCTGCTGAACGAGACGTGGCCCTATGTGCAGGGTCGGTGCAAGGATATTTTGCATCTGCTGCAGCCTGCAGGAGCCCCTGGGGGGGGGAGGGGGCGGCGCCAGGCCGCAGCCTGGGCAGGAGGGGCGGGGGGCGTGGCTGCTCCCTGCTAGCGGTGCCGCTGCCTTTGCAGGGCTGCTGCCCCCCTGTGCCGCGCCGGCTCCTCCATAGCTGGGACTCGCTGCCCCTCCATGGCTGGGACTCGCCGCCCCTGCAAGCCGACGCTCTGGCTCTCCAGTGACTCCGGAAGGCCGCTCCTCCCTGCCGAGTCAGGGCACCGCTTTTGTAGGGTTACCATATTTCAACAATCAAAAAAGAGGACGGGGGAGAGCCCCACCCGAGCCCCGCCCCCATCCACTCCCTCCCACTTCCCACCCCCCTCAGAACCCCCAACCCCTCCCGCTCCTTGTCCCCTGACTGCCCCCTCCTGAGACCCCACCCGCCCTAACTGCCCCCCTAGGACCTTACCCCCTACCTGTCCCCTGGCATCCCCAACCCTTATCCACACCACTGCCCCCAGACAGACCCCCGGGACTCCCACGCCCCATCCAACCACTCCCCACCCCCTGACAGACTCCCCCCCCAGAACTCCTGATCCATCCAACCCTCCCCCTGCTCCCTGTCCCCTGACTGCTCCGATCTGTTTCCACACCCCCACCCCCTGACAGCCCCTCCAAAACTCCCGCCCCATCCAACCCTCCTCCTGCCCCTTGACAGCCCCCACCCAGAACTCCCAACCCATCCAACCCTCCAACTGCTCCCTGTCCCCTGACTGCTCCGATCCCTCTCCAAACTCCCACCCCCTGACAGCCCCCCCAGAACTCCTGACCCATCCAACCCTCCCCCCGCCCCCTACAGCCCCCCCCCAGAACTCCCGACCCATCCAACCCTCCTCCTGCTCCCTGACTGCCCCCCGGGACTCCCCTTACCACCATGCCACTCCAGCCGCTGTCTCCATGTGGAGCCAAACCAAACAAGCTGCCGAGCACACAGCCTCTCCCCCACAGGTTGCTGCGATGCAACGCTGAGGCAGGGGGACGGGGGGAGCGGGGGAGGGACTCTGCCTGCTGGAGGCCAATGGGAACAGCTAAATCAGGCCCAGGCGCCCAATCAGCCGTGCCACACTCTGCGTGAGGGGAAGGAGGAGAAATCCCAGATGCCCCCAACCACTTGGCGCCCTAGAAGACCACATAGTTCACCTAGTGGTTACACCTGCCCTGCCTATGTGGGGACTGAGCAGAACTGGCGGTACCTGGCCAACCTGATTCACCACTTCCCCAGCTTCTGCCTCCTGGATGCCATCGACCACCCTGTCAGCTGCAGCCTGTTGCACCCCTTTGGTGCCATGGCTCATTGCTACCCCCTGCCCCAGCACTGTGGCATGGTTACTTGCAGGTGCTCAGCACCACGACAGCCAAGTAGATGCATGCACGAGGCTGCCCCATCTTTGGCCACATGGCCCTGGACAACATCCCCATACAGAGACTGCAGGAGAGCCAGGGCTTCCAGCACCAGGCCAGCCTGTGCCATCATTATCCACACCCCAGAGCCTGAGTCCCCTGACCCAGCACCAGCCACCACCTCCTACCTAAGTCCCCTTCCCCAGCAACCTCTATGGGGCAGGGCTTAAGGCCAACAGGATGGTCAGGAAAATCCAGGGCTCTGCATTGGGCCCAATGGAACTAGAACAGGGCAAACTACGGCCTGTGGGCCAGATCCAGATCCGGATCCGGCCCCTCAGGGCTTTAGATCCGGCCGGCGACACCGCCGGCACCACGTCCCTGCGGCCCCCAGGCGGGGGGCAGAGGGTTCCCTGCGTTGCCTCCTGGCACTGCCCCCCACAGTTCCCATTGTCCAGGAACGGGGAATCGCGGCCAATGGGAGCTTCGGGGGAGGTACCTGGAGGCTCAGCAAGGGCAGGACACGCAGAGCCCTCCTTCCCCAGGCGCCGCAGCGCTTCTGGGAGCGGTGTGGGGCTGGGGACAGGGCAGGCAGCTAGGGAGCGCACCGCTGTCACCCTGGAGCCGCTTGAGGTAAGTGGGGCTGGGCCAGAGCCCAAACTCCTCCTGCACCCCGCCCCCCAACTCCCTGCCCTAAGCCCCCTGCCTGCAACTCGCACCCCTCCTGCACCCCAACCCCCTGCCCTGAGCCCCCTGCTGCACCCCACACCCCTCCTGCACCCCAACCCCTGCCCTGAACCCTCTACCGCAGTCCACACCCCTCCTGCACTCCTGCCCTGAGCCCCCTCCTGCACCTCAACTCCCTGCCCTGAGCCCCCTTGTACACCCTGCACCCCTCCTGCACCCCAATCCCCTTCCCTGAGTCCTCTCATACACACCACACCCCTCCTCTGCCCCAATCCCTTGCCCTGAGCCCCTTCCTGCACTCCACACCCCCTCACATCCCCACACTCCCTCCTGCACCCCAACCTCCTGCCCCGGCCCTGCATACAATTTCCCCACCCAGATGTGGCCCTTGTCCCAAAAAGTTTGCCCACCCCTGCCTTAGCATTTGTGTTCAGGGTAAGGGTAGGGAGTCCCTGTTCAATACAGTGCAATGACAGAGTGTGAGTAGGTGTGTTATGGGTGTATCGGGGCATTGCTTCCCCCCCCTTCACCACACACACTTGGTAACAGTGGAATGGGGATAATGCTCGTGCTTTGTAATGTTTGGAGCATGTAGTTGGTCTATGACCCAAAAACTTGGGGGCTATTTATTACATGTGTAAAAAAGACTGGTGTGTCTCTCTCTCCCCCTCCACCATCTCCTGCAACATACAGCCCCCACTCCCCTGTCCTCCCACCAGAATTTCCACCTCACCCTCTCCTTCCCATCCCATTAAGGCATCAGCATTTTTGAAGGCAGGTGTGCACAAAAACCATTGGTAAAAGCTGTGAACTTGAAGAAAAGCTGTTTTTTCAGATGGCAGGTGGCTGTAGTTCAGGAACCTCTTGTTCAAATAATCTCAAATGTGGGACTGTTATAAACATACAGTTAAGGGTTCATTTCTCTTTTACCTGTAAAGGGTTAAGAAGCTTACATAACCTAGCTGACACCTGACCAAAAGGACCAATAAGAGGACAAGATACTTTCAAATTTGGGAGGGAGGAAAGTCTTTGTCTGTGTGTTATATGTGGTGGGATCATTTGGAAACAGAGATAATTTTGAACCAAAAGCCCAGTAGGATTTTTAGAAGGATCATTTTTTTTCTTTTTGGCTGTTTAGAAAGCAGATAAAAATCTTATCTACCTTTGCTTTCAGGCAAAGGTATCAGGTTCTTGTAACAAAGGGATTTTTTTTTTTTAAGCTGTGAGCAGCTGGCAGGGTAGTTAACTTTCTACAAGGGAATTATTCACAAGCAGTTTTTTTTTTTTTTTTTAATTTAAGGAAAAAAATAAAAAAAAAGAACACAAAAAAAAAACCTGAAATTAACAAAATAAAAAAAAAAAAAAAAAAAAAAAAAAAAAAAACAAACAAATGGCCAGGGAAAAGGCTGCTCACAAAAAAGCTTTAAAAACAAAAAAAGCCAAAATGAAAGCAAAAAAAGCCAGGGAAAAGGCTGCCCACCAGAGGGCTATAAAAATCCAAAGGAAGACCCAAAAGCATAAACTAAAGTTAGCAAGGGTTAAGCAGAATATACCAAATAATCCTAACAATCCTCCACCAAAAATCCACAGATGGGAGCGACTATGTCCACAGTATAATGAATTCAGTAATATGGCTGAATATTTCCTCACCTTTGAGAGACTGTGCACACTCTATGCAATTCCTGATGAGCACAAGATGACCACATTGGTAGCAAAATTGACTGGAAGAGCTCTGGACATATTCAACAAGATGCCTATTGGGGAGGCTTCTAACTATGGTAAATTTAAGGATTTGGTTTTGAAATAATTTCAAGTTACACCTGACACTTACAGAGTAAAATGTAGAGCCCTTCAGAGAGGGCCTGGACTAAGTAATGTGACTTATGTAAACCAGATGAAGGATCTGTTAGAGAAATGGGTCAACATCAGGGGTGTAACTAGCTTTAAAGGAATGTGTGATTTGATGACTCAGGAACAATTCCTGAATATGACCAAGGATAATATAAAAGCAGTGGTTATGGGATAAAAAAAAAAATGGACTCAGCAGAAAGTCTTGCTTCTTAACACTGATCAATACGAACAGTCCCAGACCGCCAGAGAAGCGGGGCAAATCAAAACAAAATGGGTGGAGGGAGCAGAGAGGAACAACCCAGGTCGCAGTTTGAGTGGAGACCAGAAGGGACACCCTCAACCACACCCTACCACCAGGGGCAGCCCAAGGCCCCACCTATTGTGACATTGTGCAGTCTATATGGTTTTATAAAAATATAAGTGAATGTAAGGTAATTGGGATATGCTTCATGCAAAAGGTCTCTTGTAAGGTATCATTACAAAGCTCATAATCTACTGAGTGTGATCATCCTATTTGTAGAAATGTACCACTCTTGTATCTAAAACTAGAAATATAAAACATAACTCTGAGGGCCTATTGTAATTATGTAAAGTGTGGGCCATTAATGATGGTTTGGAATCTTGATGACTCCCATTAACAAGGACCATTGTCTGCAGATGACTGTGTTTACCTGTAAGTCTTCCTGTATATGTGTGTGCTGGCAAGTGAGTAATGAAGTCTTGCAGTGACATGTGATCATGTCACCTGAACTGGAATCCATCTTTAACCTGGTGCTTTTCCAGTGAGGGGGGGTGAAAACCCAGAGGGACAAAGAGTTCCCGCCTTATGCAAAAGATATATAAAGGGGTGGAAGAGAACAGAGAGGGGGAGGAGCCATCATGGAGAAACCCCTAGATAACACCTAAGCTGGAACAAGAGCTGTACCAGGGGAAAGAATTGTGCCCAGGCCTGGAAGGTGTCCAGTCTGAGAAAAACTTACTGAAGCATCTCTGAGGGTGAGATTATCTGTATTTAGTTTGATTAGGCATAGATTTGCGCATTTTATTTTATTTTGCTTGTAACTTACTTTGTTCTGTCTGTTACTACTTTGAACCACTTAAATCCTACTGTCTGTATTTAATAAAATCACTTTTTATTTAGTAGTTTACTCAGAGTATGTATTAATACCTGGGGGAGCAAACAACTGTGCATATCTCTCTATCTGTGTTATAGAGGGCGAACAAATTTATGAGTTTACCCTGCATAAGCTTTATGCAGGGTAAAACGGATTTATCTGGGTTTAGACCCCATTGGGAGTTGGGCATCTGAGTGCTAAAGACAAGCACACTCCTGTGAGCTGTTTTTGGGTAAACTTGCAGTTTTGGGACAAGTGATTCAGACCCTTGGTCTGTGTTGGAGTCAGACAGGAGTGTCTGACTCAGCAAGACGGGGTGCTGGTGTCCTGAGCTGGCAGGGAAAACAGAAGCAGGGGTAGTCTTGGCACATCAGGTGGCAGCTCCCAAGGGGGTTTCTGTGATCCAACCCGTCACACCTATATTCCAAGGAAAACCCCAAATCCCTTATCGTCCCATTACACCAGTCTCCAGCAACCCACCTCGCCCCGGTGACCCCTTAGCGGGGCGATATTTTAAATGTAATGAGCTGGGGCATATAAAGGTCAACTGCCCCAAGAACCCCAACAGATTGCAGTTCATTACACCACAATCACACCAAAGGACCCCAGGCCCAGATGCCTCCCAGATACCCTCAGAGTGAAGGGAAACCGTGAGTGTGGGCGGGAAGAAGGTTATCGCGTGGAGGGACACTGGAGCACAGGTGTTAACTATCCACCAATCCTTAGTGGACCCCATATTCATCAACCCAGGGGCCTCGGTGACAATTCAACCCTTCATGTCAAACTCTTTAAACTTACCTACAGCCAAGTTGCCTGTCCAGTACAAGGGCTGGTCAGGAATGTGGACTTTTGCAGTCTATGATAATTATCCCATCCCCATGCTGCTGGGGGAAGACTTGGCCAACCATGTGAAGCTAGCCAAGAGGGTGGGAATGGTCACCTGCAGCCAGGCTAAGCAAGCTTTCACACCTATCCTTGTTCCTGAGCCTTCCACCAGGGCCCCATCTGTGTTACTAGAGACCCAGATGGAGGTGGTGGAACCGGATTCCCTGCCAACAACTGCAACAGCCGTAGTGGATCCAGTCCCAGAGACCCAGCCAAAGCCAGTCCCAGAACCGGAACTGGCGAAGCAACCAGCACCAGAACCATTGCCAGCCTGAATTCAGCACCTGCAACCCCATCTACAACTCCAACGCCAGAGGGCGCCAGTGAGCCTGCACTGGCAGCAGCAGATAAACCCATGCAAGAGGCTCAGCAGGAGCCTGAAATACAACATAGTGCACCAGCAGAGAGCAGTTCACAGTCCACGGAAACAACCCCATCACCTACATCGCTTCCAGAGGGACCAAGCCCAAGTCCACAATTCAATGAGGAACTGATGTCTCCAGCATCAAGGGAACAGTTCCAAGCCGAGCAGGAAGCAGATGACAGCCTCCAGAGAGCTTGGGCGGCAGCACGGAGCACCCCACTGCCTCTCAGCTCTTCTAACCGATCCTGGTTTGTTGTAGAAAAAGGACTTTTATACAAGGAGACTCTTTCTTGTGGACACCAGGAAAACTGGCATCCTCAAAGACAGTTGGTAGTTCCAACTAAGTACCGGGTAAAGCTCTTAAGCTTAGACCACGATCATCCTAGTGGCCATTCTGGGGTGAACAGAACCAAAGACCGTTTGGGGAAGTCCTTCCACTGGGAGGGAATGGGCAAGGACGTTTCTACTTATGTCCGGTCTTGTGAGGTATGCCATGTCACGGACTCACAGATCGTGCCCACTCTTGGCCCCGTGCGGTCCGTGGGGGGTGCCCCTTTGAGTGAGACAGCCCTTCTCGGGGGTCCACTCTCTCGGGGTCAGGCCCCGTGCGGTCCATGGGGGGTGCCCCTTTTAGTGAGACAGCCCTTCTCGGGGGTCCACTCTCTCTCGGGGTCCGGCCCCTCCGCCTCCTGGATCCGCACCTCTCTGAGCCTTAGCACGTCTGTCTCTGCCATGGGCCCCCTCAGGGAGTCCACTCGCTCTGGACCCCCGGGGCCTCCACCCCCGAAGGGGTTGATGCAACCCTGTTCTCTAGACCGGAGTGACTCTCAGCCAGCATGAAACAGAAGGGTTTATTGAGAGTTGAACACAGCACAGGAAACTCTCTGACCCTCAGGCCTGGCCTCCCTCAGCCCAGCACATCCCAGTCTCTCTGCCTCCAGGTGGGCTCTGCCTGCTCCCCCTCTCCAGCCCAGAGCCCCCCTGCTCCCAGCTGGGCATCTGAGATCACCGGCCCCAGGCCCCGCCTCTGTCCATTGTCTTCCCTCCAGGTAAACAGGGTCGTAAACCGGGGCCTCCTCTCCTGCTTCTCCCTCTGGCTGGAACCGGCTGGTTAGGTCACTGGGTCCTCACTCTGCAGCCCATTGTCCTCCCACTGGCCAGAACCGGCTGCGTCTCCTCAGCTGGGCCTCTGGGTCACCAGGTCGCCAGGTCACCGGTCGCTGGGGTATCCATCCTCCCGGCCACCGGATGGGTCCCCGAGTCCTCTCTCCGGTCCTCTGCAAAACACACTCCCTCTCCCCTCACCTCGTTAAACCAGTAACACCCAGGGAAACTGAGTCCCACCCCCTCTGCATGCAAACCATTGAAACCTCACAGAAAACAAGAAAACCCCCCACTTCGTCACATCTCTCCCCCCTTCGAGGCTGAACGGAGCAGGGTCACTTAGCCAGTGACCTGGGGAAGTTCAGGGTCCCCGCCCCGCGATAAAGCATCCACTATAACATTGGCGCTCCCCCTCACATGGACCACCTCCATGTCATAACCCTGGAGGACCAGGGCCCACCTCAGCAGCTTGGCATTAGCCCCTTTCATTTGGTGCAGCCACGTCAGGGGCGAATGGTCGGTGTACACGGTGAAGCGCCGCCCAAATAGATATGGCTGCAGTTTGTTAAGGGCCCACACCATGGCCAGGCATTCCTTCTCTATGGCCGCATAGTGCTGCTCCCGGGGCAGCAGCTTCTTGCTCAGGTACACAATGGGGTGTCTCTCCCCCTTAGTATCAGTTTGCATCAGTACCGCCCCCAGCCCTGTGTCCGAGGCGTCGGTGAACACCAGGAAGGGTTTGTTAAAATCCGGGTTTACCAGCACCGGGCCCTGGATAAGTGCCCCCTTCAGCGCACAGAGAGCCCTCTGGCACTGCTCGGTCCAGACCACCTTGTCCGGCTTTCCCTTTCGACACAGCTCTGTGAGGGGTGCTGCCAGGGAGCTAAAGGGGGGAACAAACCTCCGGTAGTACCTTGCCATCCCAATGAAAGCCTGGACCTGCTTCTTAGTCTGGGGAGCGGGCCAGGCCTTGATTGCCTCCACTTTGGCCGGCTCCGGCTTCAGGTGGCCACTTCCAACCTTGTGGCCCAGGTATAAAACCTCTGCCATCCCCACCTTGCACTTTTCCGCTTTTATGGTCAGTCCTGCATCCTGGAGGCGACCCAGCACCCTCTTCACCTGGGACACATGTTCCTCCCAGGTCTGGCTAAAGACACAGATATCTTCAATATACGCTAGTGCAAAGCCCTCCATCCCCCTTAGTAACTGATCCACCAGGCGCTGGAAGGTGGCAGGTGTCCCCTTGAGGCCGAAAGGCAGGACCAGGAACTCGAAGAGCCCTATTGGTGTGGTGAAGGCGGACTTCGCCCTGGCCTCCGGGTCCAAAGGCACCTGCCAGTAGCCTTTGGTGAGATCCAGGGTAGTGAGGTACCGGGCACCCCCCAACTTGTCTAAGATTTCATCAGTCCTGGGCATGGGGTAGGCATCGGACACGGTAATGGCACTGAGCTTCCGATAGTCCACACAGAACCGGATCGACCCGTCCTTCTTGGGGACCAGCACCACGGGTGAGGCCCAGGGACTGGCGGACGGCTGGATCTCCCCTAAAGCCAGCATGTCCCCGACCTCTCTCTCCAGGTCCTGGGCTGTTTTCCCAGTGACCCTGAATGGGGAACACCTGATGGGAGGGTTGGTTCCCGTCTCCACCCGGTGGACAGCCAGGTTAGTGAGCCCAGGCCGGCTGGAGAACAGCTGCCGGTATGAATGCAGCACGGCTCTGATCTCTGCCTGCTGGGCAGGGGTTAGCTGGTCTGAGAGGGGAATTGATTCTAGCGAGGGGTTAGCCCCAGCCTCAGGGAGGAGTCCCACCAGGGGGTCCTCTCCTTTTTCCTCCCACTGCCCACACACAGCCAGCACCAGCTTCTCCCTGTCCCAATACGGCTTCATCATGTTGACGTGATACACCCGGTGGCTGTGAGCCCGGTTGGACAGTTCCACCACATAGTTCACCTCATTTACCTGTCTGATGACCGTGAAGGGGCCGTCCCAGGCCGCTTGCAGCTTGTTCTTCCTCACGGGGATGAGGAGCATCACCTGATCCCCGGTAGCATATGAGCGGGCACGGGCTGAGCGGTCGTACCAGACCTTCTGCTTCCTCTGGGCCCTTGCTAGGTTCCTCCTAGCCAAGCCCATGAGCTCCACGAGCTTTTCCCGGAAAGTCAGTACATACTCTACCACTGATTCCCCATCGGGAGAGGCCTTTCCCTCCCACTCGGCTCTCACCAAGTCCAGGGGCCCCCTCACCCTCCTTCCGTACAGCAACTCGAATGGGGAGAACCCTGTGGATTCCTGGGGCACTTCCCTATATGCGAACAGCAGGTGGGGTAAATACTTGTCCCAGTCCTGCGGGTGCTGGTCCATAAAGGTTTTCAGCATCCTCTTTAGGGTCCCATTGAACCTCTCCACTAGCCCTTTGGACTGAGGGTGGTAGGCTGAGGCCCAGGTGTATCGGACCCCACACTTCTCCCACAAGCACTGGAGCAGGGTCGACATGAAGTTAGACCCCTGGTCTGTAAGGACCGCCTTGGGGAACCCCACTCTGCTGAAGATGGTCAGCAGCGCGTCTGCCACGGTGTCTGCCTCGATAGAGGACAAGGCCACCGCCTCGGGGTAGCGCGTAGCAAAATCTACCACCACCAGGATGTATTTCTTCCCTCACCGGGTCACCCTGCTGAGGGGCCCCACTATGTCCATGGCCACCTTCTGGAAAGGCTCTTCTATGATAGGCAAAGGTCTCAGCGGGGCTTTACACTTATCCCGGGCCTTTCCCACCCTCTTGCAGGAGTCACAGGTCCTGCAATACTGTCGGATAGCGTCGAAGACCCCGGGCCAGTAAAAGTTCTGCAGCAGCCTCTGCCTGGTGCGCCGGATGCCCTGATGCCCCGAAAGGGGGATATCGTGGGCCAAGAACAACAGTTTGCGGCGGTACCTCTGGGGAACCACCAGCTGCCTCCCGACTTTCCAAGATTCAGTTCGCCCTGAACCAGTCCATTCCCGGTACAGGAATCCCCTCTCCCACAGGAGTCGCTCCCGGCAGTCCTCCCCCTGGGATCCTGCACTGTCGTGGCTAGCCAGGGCCCTCAGTTTCTCCAGGGAGGGATCCACCTGCAGCTTCGTTTGGAATTCAGCTGCTGGGTCTGAGGCTACAGCCCTGGCTGGTGGTGCCTCAGTTTCCCCACCCTGGGACGGAGGCTCCGGCCCAGCCCTGTCGAGCCCTACCCTTGGCACTTCAGCCCCCCCCCTCGGGAGGTCCCGCGCCCCTCGCTGGCTCTGGCTCCGGGTAAGGACCAGGGCGCTATGAGTGTCATCCGGCCAATTCTCCAAGTCATTACCCATTAGCACCTCGGTAGGCAGGTGGTCGTGCACCCCAACTTCTTTGGGTCCCTCCTTAGCCCCCCATTTCAGGTGTATCCTCGCTACAGGCACCTTGACGGGGGGCCCAAACACTCCCCTCAGGGTCAGGTAGGCATCGGGCACTAGCTGGTCGGGGTCCACCACCTCGGACCGCGCCAGCGTCACCTCTGCACCCGTGTCCCAGAACCCCTGGACACGTCTTCCCCCCACCTCAATGGGGATGATGTGGCGATTGTTCCCCGGGGCCTGTCCCACGCTCACCCGGCGGATTGGGTACGGGTGCTCTGGACCTGGGGCCCCACCTTCCCCTGCTGGCCTGGCCTGGCAGTCCCCTCCCCCTGGCACGGCCCTCTCGACTGCAGCCCCTGGGCCCGGCGGTGCCCCCTCTCGGTGGGCTTCCACCCAGTTAACACCTCGCGGGTTCTGCTTGGCTGCCATTTCCTTCATCTTCAGGCACTGTGCCACCTTGTGCCCCTTTTGGCCACAATAATTACACCTCACGTCTCTCAAGTCCCACGAGGGGGGTCGCCCCGCCCCGGCAGTCCCGGGCACCCCTGAGTTGGGCTTCCTGGAGTCCCACCGTTGAGAGGGCTCAGGGTGACTCCCCTTATGAGTTCCTGATGTGGGTCTCCCCCCTACCCCCGATCTACTGTCCATGAATTCATCTGCCAGCGCCCCTGCACTGCGCAGATCTTTGGGCTTCCGGTCCACTAGCCACATCTTAAGGTCCGGAGGGCAGATGTCATACAGCTGCTCCAACCCCACCAGGTTATACACATCCTCTGCGGTAGTGGCCCCTGCGCCCTTCCCCCACTTGCGGAGATATTCCCCCAGCAAGTTGGTGACCTCCTTGTAAGAGACACCTGAGGCCTTGCGCACACCCCGGAACCGTTTCCTGTATGCCTCGGGGGTCAGTTCAAACTTCAGCAGCAAAGCCTGTTTGAATAGGTCGTAGTCCCCGGTCTCAACACCATCCATTTAGCTGAACGCCTGTATGGTTTTGGGACCCAGCAGGGGGGTCAGACAGCGAAGCCTGTCTGCAGGGTCAATCTGGTTCAGTTCACAAGCCTTCTCAAAGGCTGTGAGGTAGGCATCAATATCCCCCTCCTCCTTGAACTGGGGCAGCAGTTTGGTGTCTAGATTCCCCACACTACTGGCGTCTCGGGGCCCTTCCCCACTTACCCCCGTGGCAGGCCCTCTTGGCCCGCCTCTCGTCCATCTCCAACTCGTGCTTCCGCTGTTCTACACGGTCCGCTCGTTCTCTCTCTCTGTCCACAAGCCTCCGATCCTCTAGCTCCAGCTCCTTTGCTTTCAGCTGCAGCTCCAATCTCCGCAGCTCCTCGAGGGAGGAACCTGACTGGGGCCCCCCGGTGCTGACTGGGGAGTCAGGTCTGACCCACTCCCGGTCACTACACAGACTGCCCCCACAGCTACTCCCCGGCTCTCCGGGCACCCCGGGAGCCCCCCTGGGGTCTGGAGCCTGCGCCTCAGACGGGTCATTCTCTACAAGCTGAGCAATCAGCCGCTCCTTAGTGATCCTCCCCACGCTCAGCCCCCTCTCCCTGCAGAGAAGTGCCAGGTCGCTCTTACGGAGCTGGCTATAGGCCATTTCCAGGCTGGTTCCGTTCAATACCCTCGTTCTATCGCTGGCAGCCACTCACTGCAAAGCGCCTGCGCCCGCAGCCAACGTCTACAGGGTGCATCCGCGAAAGATCCCACTTCTGACACCACGTTGTCACGGACTCACAGATCGTGCCCACTCTTGGCCCCGTGCGGTCCGTGGGGGGTGCCCCTTTGAGTGAGACAGCCCTTCTCGGGGGTCCACTCTCTCGGGGTCAGGCCCCGTGCGGTCCATGGGGGGTGCCCCTTTTAGTGAGACAGCCCTTCTCGGGGGTCCACTCTCTCTTGGGGTCCGGCCCCTCCGCCTCCTGGATCCGCACCTCTCTGAGCCTTAGCACCTCTGTCTCTGCCATGGGCCCCCTCAGGGAGTCCACTCGCTCTGGACCCCCGGGGCCTCCACCCCCGAAGGGGTTGATGCAACCCTGTTCTCTAGACCGGAGTGACTCTCAGCCAGCATGAAACAGAAGGGTTTATTGAGAGTTGAACACAGCACAGGAAACTCTCTGACCCTCAGGCCTGGCCTCCCTCAGCCCAGCACATCCCAGTCTCTCTGCCTCCAGATGGGCTCTGCCTGCTCCCCCTCTCCAGCCCAGAGCCCCGCTGCTCCCAGCTGGGCATCTGAGATCACCGGCCCCAGGCCCCGCCTCTGTCCATTGTTTTCCCTCCAAGTAAACAGGGTCGTAAACCGGGGCCTCCTCTCCTGCTTCTCCCTCTGGCTGGAACCGGCTGGTTAGGTCACTGGGTCCTCACTCTGCAGCCCATTGTCCTCCCACTGGCCAGAACCGGCTGCGTCTCCTCAGCTGGGTCTCTGGGTCACCAGGTCGCCAGGTCACCGGTCGCTGGGGTATCCATCCTCCCGGCCACCGGATGGGTCCCCGCGTCCTCTCTCCGGTCCTCTGCAAAACACACTCCCTCTCCCCTCACCTCGTTAAACCAGTAACACCCAGGGAAACTGAGTCCCACCCCCTCTCCATGCAAACCATTGAAACCCCACAGAAAACAAGAAAACCCCCCACTTCGTCACATGCCAAAAAGTGGGAAAACCTCAAGACCAGGTCAAAGCACCTCTCCAGCCACTCCCCATAATTGAGGTTCCATTTCAGCGAGTAGCTGTGGATATTCTGGGTCCTTTTCCAAAAAAGACACCCAGACGAAAACAGTACATACTGACTTTCATGGATTTTGCCACCCGATGGCCAGAAGCAGTACCTTTAAGCAACACCAGGGCTAAAAGTGTGTGCCAGGCATTAGCAGACATTTTTGCCAGGGTAGGTTGGCCCTCCAACATCCTTACAGATTCGGGAACTAATTTCCTGGCAGGGACCATGAAAAACCTGTGGGAAGCTCATGGGGTGAATCACTTGGTTGCCACTCCTTACCACCATCAAACAAATGGCCTGGTGGAGAGGTTTAATGGAACTTTGGGGGCCATGATACATAAATTCATAAATGAGCAGTCCAATGATTGGGACCTATGTTGCAGCAGTTGCTCTTTGCCTACAGGGCTGTATCACATCCCAGTTTAGGGTTTTCAACATTTAAACTTGTGTATGGCCTCGAGGTTAAGGGGCCATTACAGTTGGTGAAGCAGCAATGGGTGGGGTTTACGCCTTCTCCAGGAATTAACATTCTAGACTTTGTAAGCAACCTACAAAGCACCCTCCAAAACTCTTTAGCCCTTGCTAAAGAAAACCTAAAAGATGCTCAGAAAGAGCAAAAGGCCTGGTATGATAAACATTCCAGAGAGTGGTCCTTCAAAGTAGGAGACCAAGTCATGGTCTTAAAGGCGCTCCAGGCCCATAAAATGGAAGCGTCGTGGGAAGGGCCATTCATGGTCCAAAAGCGTCTGGGAGCTGTTAACTATCTCATAGCATCCCCCACCTCAAATATAAAGCCTAAGATATACCATGTTAATTCTATAAAGCCCTTTTATTCCAGAGAATTAAAGGTTTTCCAGTTTACAGCCCAGGGAAAAGATGACGCTCAGTGGCCTGAAGGTGTCTACTATGAAGGGAAAAGTGACGGTGGTGTGGAAGAGGTGAACCTCTCCATGACCCTTGGATGTCTGCAGTGACAGCAGATCAAGGAGCTGTGCACTAGCTTCAGTCCAATGTTCTCAGCCACCCCAGGATGGACCGAACGGGCATACCACTCCATTGACACAGGTAATGCTTGCCCAATTAGAGCCCACTGTACCGGGTGTCTCCTCAAGCCAAAACTGCTATAAAATGGGAGATCCAGGACATGCTACAGATGGGTGTAATCCGCCCCTCTAACAGTGCATGGGCATCTCCAGTAGTTCTAGTTCCCAAACCAGATGGGGAAATACGCTTTTGCGTGGACTACCGTAAGCTAAATGCTGTAACTTGTCCTGACAACTATCCAATGCCACGCACAAATAAGCTATTGGAGAAATTGGGACGTGCCCAGTTCATCTCTACCTTAGACTTAACTTGCCAGCAGATCGAGGAACGTGATCGTTCCCCTTTATTCGACATTGGTGAGGCCTCATCTGGAGTATTGTGTCCAGTTTTGGGCCCCACACTACAAGAAGGATGAGGAAAAATTGGAAAGAGTCCAGCGGAGGGCAACAAAAATGATTAGGGGTCTGGAGCACATGACTTATGAGGAGAGGCTGAGGGAACTGGGATTGTTTAGTCTCCAGAAGAGAAGAATGAGGGGGGATTTGATAGCTGCTTTCAACTACCTGAGCGGGGGTTCCAAAGAGGATGGAGCTCGGCTGTTCTCAGTGGTGGCAGATGACAGAACAAGGAGCAATGGTCTCAAGTTGCAGTGGGGGAGGTCTAGGTTGGATATTAGGAAACACTATTTCACTAGGAGGGTGGTGAAGCACTGGAATGCGTTACCTAGGGAGGTGGTGGAGTCTCCTTCCTTGGAGGTTTTTAAGGCCCGGCTTGACAAAGCCCTGGCTGGGATGATTTAGTTGGGAATTGGTCCTGCTTTGAGCAGGGGGTTGGACTAGATGACCTCCTGAGGTCCCTTCCAACCCTGATATTCTATGATTCTAAGGGGTACCGGCAAGTACCGCTAGATGAACCCGCCAAGGAAAGGTCAGCCTTCATCACCCATGCAGGGATGTATGAATTTAATGTGCTCCCTTTCGGGCTGCAAAATGCACCTGCCACCTTCCAGAAACTTGTAAATAGTCTCCTAGTGGGATTGGAAAAATCTGCAGTTGCCTACCTTGATGATGTGGCCGTTTTTTCTGATTCATGGGCAGAACACCTGGAGCACCTGCAAAAAGTCTTCGAGCGCATAAGGAAGGCAGGACTAACTGTTAAGGCTAAAAAGTGTCAAATAGGCCTAAACAGAGTGACTTACCTTGGACACCAGGTGGGTCAAGAAACTATCAACCCCCTACAGGCCAAAGTGGATGCTAGCCAAAAGTGGCCTGTCCCAAAGTCAAAGAAACAGGTCCAATCCTTCTTAAGCTTGGCCGGATATTACAGGCGATTTGTACTGCACTACAGCCAAATTGCCACCCCACTGACAGACCTAACCAAAAAGAAACAGCCAAATGCAGTTCAGTGGACTGAAGAGTGTCAAAAGGTCTTTAACCAGCTTAAAGCAACACTCATGTCCAACCCTGTGCTAAGGGTCCCAAACTTTAACAAACCATTCCTAGTAACCACAAATGCGTCCAAGTGTGTGTGGGAGCCATTTTAATGTAGAAAGAACCGGGTCAAAAATTCCACCTCATCGTGTTTCTCAGCAAAAAACTGTCTGAAAGGGAAAGCCACTGGTCAATCAGCAAAAAGGAATGCTACGCCATTGTGTACGCGCTGGAAAGGCTACGCCCATACGTTTGGGGACGGCGTTTCCAACTACAAACCAACCATGCTGCGCTAAAGTGGCTTCACACCATCAAGGACAATAACAAAAAACTTCTTCGGTGAAGTTTAGCTCTCCAAAATTTTAATTTTGAAATACAACACATTTCAGGAGCTTCTAACAAAGTGGCTAATGCACTCTCCGGTAAAAGTTTCCCAAAATCAACTGGTTAAACTCGTCCTTAAAATGTGAAAAATATTGTTAGTTTTTACATACTCAGTAATATATGTCAAGGTGCATGTATCTTATTAATTCTGTTTTCTCCTAAAGTTCCAGAAAGAAATCACAGCCAGTGTGGAACAAACTGTCCAGCACTGTCTATGATTTGGGGGGCGTGTCATAAACATACAGTTAAGGGTTAATTCCTCTTTTACCTGTAAAAGGTTAAGAAGCTCACATAACCTAGCTGACACCTGACCAAAAGGACCAATAAGGGGACAAGATACTTTCAAATCTGGGAGGGAGGAAAGTCTTTGTTTGTGTGTTGTGTGTGTTTTGCCGGACACAGATCAAGGGAGCAAGCAATCCAGCTCCTATACAGTTAGTGAGTATTTAGCAAGAAAATGCATTAATTTACTTTCATTTTGGCTTGTGTTTTCCGTTGTGTGAGAGGGAGGGTATTCCTGGTTTTTCTTTTTGTAACTTTAAAGTTTTGCCCAGAGGGAACCCCTCTGTGTTTTAAATCTGATTGCCTCTAAGATTATCTTCCATTCTAATCTTACAAAGGTACTCCTTTCACCTTTTTTCTTTAATTAAAATTCTTCTTTTAAAAACCTAATTAATTTTTCATTGTTTTAAGATCCAAGGGTTTCGGTCTGTGTTCACCTGTACCAATTGGTGAGGATATATTCTCATGCCTCCCCAGGAAAGGGGGTGTAGGGACTTGGGGGATTATTCTCAAGCCTGTCCAGGAAAAGGGGTGTAGGATCTTGGAAGATATTTGGGGAAGGCAAAGCTCCAAGTGGCCCTCCCTAAAGGTTTGTTTAAATCACTTGGTGGTGGCAGCGTTACTTAATCCAAGGTATAAAAGGAAAATTGTGCCTTGGGAAGTTTTAACCTAAGCTGGTAAAAAATAAGCTTAGGGGGTCTTTATGCGGGTCCCCACATCTGTACCCTAAAGTTCAGAGTGGGGAGGGAACCCTAACAGGGATGCTAACCCTACATCATACTTGCAGGAAGCACCCCAAATTTCAAGACAATCCAAGTAAGCATGGGGATTTCAGAGCACTTAGAAAAATTGGTTTTAAACAGAAGCCTTCTCTATTTTAACCATAGCCGACATGGCACTCAGCTATAAAATTGTATGAAATTAATCAGTAGCAGCTGCTTTGCTATCTCCAGATCCCCAGCATGGGACAATCCTGAAAGTACAGGGGGCTCTGAGCAGTGTGACGGTGCCCATGGATCTCAGTGTGATGGTATCCGCTGAAGGAGAGCACCCATTGAGACAATACAGCCTGGGACAATAGCTCCATTCAGCTCAGTGGGTGTTCTCAGCCCCCCTCCCCTGGTCAGTGCTTGGGAGCTTGTGTTATGCACCAAGCTTTCTTGTTCTTAGTTCCTCAGACCGATCTAGTGGTGAGGTTTTGGTGCCTGCTCCTGGGATGGCTGCACTCAGCTCCCTGCCAGAGGGACAAGGCTTCCCTAGATGCCGGCTCACACAGGGGGCAGGGAAAGAACGTCAGATACCCCCTAGTGGGGTAGGGTCCCCAGATCCCAGTACACATGAGGGGAGGCCAGGAGAGAGGCCAGACACCATATAAAGGGGAGTGGAGCCCCAGATCTTGGCACATACCAAGGGGCAGGGAGAGGGGCTCAGAGCCCCCTAAAGGGGCTATATACATACATAAGCATATTTTCATAAAGCCTTATGGATGGCACTGTCACACCCTGCTTCTGAACTTACTGCCAGAGACTTGGACACTGTCCATGGCAGAGGCAGTACATGTAAACCCCCTGTTTGTCTTTGGTTACACTCCCATTTAGTACCTTTAAACCATATGATGTCATTCATAAGTGTTCTAGCAAGTCTTGGGGTTCCTGGTCCCCGGGTGGCTGAAAACAGGTTGGGGTGTAATATTGTTAACAGAATGCAGATAGTAATATCTGTTAAAGAGTAGGTGTCTTGGCATTTAGCCATCAATGCCATGAGGTGGTGTGCCTCAGTTTCCCCTTCTACACAGCAGCATGGGCCTGTTATGCTTTTGCTGCTGTGCCAAGCTTCCAGTTTGTTTACAGGTATAGGCTGAAAAGTAACATGCTTGTGGGGTTGTCTTGTGACCATCCCTAGTCTGTACAACAGTTTCTTCCACAAATCAGGTATGTCCCACAACTTTAAAGAGTTTACCACAAGTATTAACTTCTTTATTTTATCCCATAGATTAATTAGCAAAAGACACAAGGTTAACAGCAAATCTACGGTGAACAGACTTTGTTTACTGCATTTTCCCAGTTCTTTGTGCCCCCTGGTAGGCACTCAGATGCAGATTCTTCTGCCTCTTTGGAGAAGGCTTTCAATTCAGGCATGTGTTGGAGTCTTTGGCCAGGAAAGGGTGTACTGCAACCATGCCTGCCCTCTGCCCCTCCCTCTGGAACTTCTCTGGGCTGGACCCCCCACACTTGTGCAATAAGGCAAAGGTTTTGTTTTTTGCCTCCTGCCTTAAGGAGACAGTTTTATCTCTTATAAACGTAGCAGGAACATCTTTCAGTGGAGTGCTCTGGACCCCTTTGGACACCTCTCTTTTTGTTCCCAACAGGTCAGCTGGATAGACCCCCCCCCCCCCCCCAGGAAATCTCAACCCCAGGTTTCCCTTAAACCCTGACCCCCAGGAGGTGCAGACTTTAAATGCAGACTCCCCCCCCCCCCTCCTGGGAAAGTTCCTCCCTACAACAGGTGGGCGGACTCTCTGGCCCCACCCCCCACCTTCCATCTGGGCCCTCTCTGGGCCAGACACTCCTGTGTCCCCCAAAAGGGAAGGTGACCCTGGTCCAGCTGTGACCAGCAAAATTCCCTCCTCTTCACTCAGGTTGGGCTTGCCAGCTGTCACCAGGACCCCAACTTCCACATGTCTCTGTGCATCCCAGGGCAGGCCCTGTCCCCTGCTGACCTGCAACTTTCTGGCAGTCAGTGGCTGGGGTGGCCCCCCTGCTATAAGGTGGTACATCCCACTCCCCTGGGGAGCTGATTACAGGACAAGAGCTGGCTTCATCCAGCCCCTCCCTCTGGGACTTGCCTTGAGCCCCAGGGCTACAGGAACTGGCTACAACCATCCCTGCCCCCAAAGCTGCATTCTTTACTGCTACAGAGAGATCTAAGAGACACTCTCCTATTCCCCCAGCAGTCCATGTGACTTCACACACACCCCATCCCCCGGGGCTTTTAGCACAAGATTCCTTTTCACTGTTAACCAACCCTGGGACAGATTCTGCCACATTAAAGAAATCATTCCCCAGTAGAAATGGTGCAAAATTGTGTGCCACCGTGGCAACAGTCAGTTCAGCCTGCAAATCCTTAGTTTGCATGTATACTTTAGCTAAAGGTGCAAGGACTTTGTAACCCCCTACCAGCTCTACTTCTGCCATTTTACCTGGTAACAAATCCTTCTCCTGGATCAAGTCCCTCCTGACCACAGAAATCTCAGCACCCGTGTCCCTCAATCCAAGAAGCACTTCACCATTGATTTTTAACAACATGTATATACTCATTGCTTGGTTACGTGGAAGCAAGCTTTACAAATCCTGTGTGGAAAGAGGCCACAGCCTGGCTCTGAGAAGCAGCAGCTTCATGTGTTACTTGTTGCCTGCTTCCACTCAGCAAGAGACACTTATTCCTCTGGTGCTCAGTGGACTTACAGTGATAGCACCTCTTGGGCTCCTCTGCTTGTACAGGAAATTTGGGACGAGTAACAGGGGAACGGGGAGGCGAACGCCCAGCCTCCTTTTTTCCAGGGGCAAAACGCTGATTCTGCTTTCCCCCCAACCCTGTACCCCTCTGCCACTGGTTTATGTTTAATTGCAGCCTGTGCTTGCTCATAAGAGTCTGCAAACCCAGCTAATTCACCTTTTTGTCCCACAAATACTGTTTTACATCATCACTGCATATATTCAGGAATTGTTCCTGAGTAACCAAATCACACATTCCTTCCAAGCTTGTAATGCCTTTCCCCCTCACCCGCTTATCTACCAAATCTCTCATTTCATTTACATAAGCCACATTACTTAATCCAGATCCCCTCTTAAGACCCCTGAATTTAAGCCTGTAGGTTTCAGGTGTAACCTGAAACAGTTTCAAAACCAGTTCCTTAAATTTACCATAGTTTGAAGCATCATCAATAGGCATCTTATTGAATATGTCCAGAGCTCTGCCAGTCAATTTTGCTATCAATGTGGTCATCTTTTGGTCTTCAGGGATGGAATGGAGGGTGCACAGTCTCTCAAAAGGTGATGAAATATTCAGCAATATCGCTGGATTCCTCATACCGTAGACACAGTCACTCCCATTTGTGGATTTTTGGGAAAGTGGAGCCAGCAGGTGGAGGGTTTTGTCTCTTCAACTCCATAACAGCCAGTTCATGGTTCTGAGCTTCCCTCTGGGCCTCCATAGCTCTCTCGTGGGCAGCCTCTACCCTGGCTTTTTCTGCCTCCATCGCTCTCGTGAGCAGCTTCCTCTGCATTAATTTCCAATTGTCTTACTTCTATCAGTCTCTTATGTTTGTTTTCTTTCTCTCTTGCTTCCTGTCTAGCCAGCTTTAGTTTAGTAGCTGCTTCACTGGTAGTCATTTTCCAGCTTTCCTGTGCTGGGCCACACCCTCTCTGCAGTTCACTGAAGCTGGGATGCATTCAGCTCAGGGGCTTCTTAGTTAAGAGAGACTTTCTGGGTAATTTGCAACTTGTGCAGTTTTAGCTTCTTCTGATCTTCCCTCTTCCTTATTTTGTCTCCTTTTCTGTCCCTACTTTCCTTACCTGAAATAAGCAAACAGAAAATAACAAACCAGTAACCACTTTGTCTGTTCTCTAGCCACCTCACTTAAAATCACTACCAGTCTCTCAAAGCAATCAGATGTGCACAGACCCTGTGCTGCACCACTGTGATGGGTTGGAACACAGAACCCCCCTTGGGAGCTGCCGCCTGATGTGCCAAGACTATTCTGCCCCCACTTTCCTGCCCTGTCAGCTTAGGACTTTAGTGCCCTGCCTGGTTTGAGTCAGACCCGCTAGCCTGCTGCAAACCCAGACCCAGGTCTGAACCACGTCCCCTAACAGCTGTAGGCTTACCTGAAAGCAGCTAACAGAAATGTTCTTGTCTTTAACACTCAGATGCAAAACTCCCAATGGGGTCTAAACCCAAATAAATCCATTTTACCCTGTATAAAGCTTATACAGGGTAAACTCATAAATTGTTCACCCTCTATAACACTGATAGAGAGATATGCACAGCTGTTTGCCCACCCAGGTATTAATACATACTCTGAGTTAATTAATAAGTAAAAAGTGATTTTATTAAATACAGAAAGTAGGATTTAAGTGGTTCCAAGTAGCAACAGACAGAACAAAGTGAATTACCAAGCAGAGTAAAATAAAACACGCCAGTCTCTGTCTAATAGAGTAAGAAACTGAATACAGATAAGATCCTCACCAGTTCCAGAATGCTTCCTTTTACAGACTAATCTCCTTTTAGTCTGGGTCCAGCAATCACTCACACCCCTTGCAGTCACTGTCCCTTGTTCCAGTTTTTTTTCCAGGTATCTTTGGGGGTGGAGAAGCTCTCTATTTAGCCAGCTGAAGACAAAATGGAGGAGTCTCCACTGGGCTTAAATAGACTCTCTTGTGGGTGGAGACCCCCTCCTCTCTCCTTTGCAAAGTCCAGCTACAAAATGGAGTTTTGGAGTCACCTGGGCAAGTCACATGTCCATGCATGACTGAGTTCCTTACCAGCCAAGGCACATTCCTGGAAAAGTCCAGATGTGGATTGGTGTCTCCAAGTTCATTGTTGGCTTAAGTGATTTTGATGGGGCACTTAGTGAGAATAGTTTTTTCTCAGGAAGCTGACCAACTGCTTCACTACAGCCTACTTAAAAACAAACAAGTATGCAGCCAATATTCGTAACTTCAAATACAAAAATGATACATGCATACAAAAATAGAATTGTTAGATTCAGTAGATCATGACCTTTACAAAGATATGTTACATGGCATATGTAGCATAAAACACATTCTAGTTATGTTATATATCACATAAATAAGCATATTTTCATAAAGCCTTACGGGTGGCACCGTCATAGGGAGAACCCCAGATTCTGGCTCACATGATGCCTCCAGCCACCCTCAGAGGGACAGTACCGCCTGGTTCCAGGGCACATACGGGAGGGAAGAATGTGGGCGTGACTGACACACTCAGCCTCCCTCCCACCATCACATTACCTGAACCCAATATCCCTCACCTGAACCCCCAACCCCTCTGACCTCCTCATAATCCCCCTCCCTTTGCTGCAGCCCCAATCCCCTTTACCCCTATTCCCCCCTGCCTCCTAATTCCCTCTCCCAGCAAACATTCACATATGGCATTTATTTATTTGTTAAAAGTTTAAGCACCTTCTGAGTCTTCTGCCGTCCTGCAATTACATTTCCCCCAGTCCCCCAAATAATAAGATTAAAAACCCTTTTGGAAGAGTCAGGTTGTAGCAGCAAGAATGGTTTGTTCTCAGACTTATCCCGAGGGTTGGGTATGAACTTACAGCCATTCAAACACATTGATACTGGCCTGTGTGCTGTGGCTGGCATATAGCTTTATTGGATGGGAGATTGTTACAGTTGCTAGGATGTCTAAAAGCCAAGGAAGGGGGCAGCGAAGGGGAGCTGGACTGCAGGGTGCTATGTTTATAGGACTCAGGGTAAGTTCCACCCAGGGAGGCTGGTTATGGAGCTGCGGTGGCTGGCCCCATGAGTAGGGCCCTACCAAATTCACAGCTGTGAAAAATGCATTACAGATCATGAAATCTGGTCTACACCAGGAAAACTGGCTATTGAAGAGGGGTTGCAGGATTTGGTATACCATACCATGAACCCTCAATTCTGGCCTGCTGGGCTGCCTCACAAGCAGGGTGGCTGGAGAGCGGCGGCTGCAGGCCGGGAACCCAGCTCTGAAGGCAGCGCTGCCACCAGCAGCAGCCCAGAAGTGAGGGTTCATGGGGGAGCTGCGCTGCAGGGTGCTACGTTTATAGGACTTAGGGTAAGTTCCAGCCCGGGGGCTGTGAAAAATGCATTAGAGACTGTGAAATCTGGTCTACCCCAGGAAATCTGGCTATTGTAGGGGAGTCGTGGAATTTCCACACTTAGTTTTATGCAGCTGCTGGCAGCAGTGCTGCCTTACAAGCTGGGCGGCTGGAGAGTGGTGGCTGCTGGCCAGGAGCCCATCTCCGCAGCAGCCCAGAAGTGAGGGTTCATGGTATGGTATTTCCAACCTCACTTCTGCACCGCCGCCAGCAGCAGCTTCCTGCAGCCAGGCAAGG
Organism: Terrapene triunguis; assembly: GCF_002925995.2. Taxonomy (NCBI): domain Eukaryota; kingdom Metazoa; phylum Chordata; order Testudines; family Emydidae; genus Terrapene; species Terrapene triunguis. Next base: position 3,894,395 of record NW_020664441.1, on the reverse strand, counting down.
TTCTGGAGGTTGGAGTGTAGAGCCCAATGAACAGGAGGAGCCCTCGGCTGGGGTGCCCTAGTCCTGCCCCTTCTTCTTCGAGTGATTGCTCAGGTGTATTCCACTATAGGTATGCGTGCTCGCCACGTGCACCGGTGCCGGAAGTTTTTCCCTTAGCAGTATCCGTAGTGGGGGAGCACCGCTGCAACCCCTGGAGTGGCGCCGGTATATCACGCCATAAAGGGGGCTGCGTGCTCCCCCCACCCTCAGTTCCTTCTTGCCACCAGTGAAGATAGTCGGAACTTGCTCCAGCTTAGCGTAGCTGCAGCGTATCTAGCTTAGTGGTATCCAGTTCACTGATCTCTCTCCGTTATTGAACTTTCTTTCGTGAGTCCCTGGCTCGGGGCATGCCCCGTGGCCCAGACTTCAAGTCGTGTGATTCCTGTCGCAACTCTATGGCCAGAAGCGATCCCCACAATCAGTGTCTTCGCTATCTGGGCGAGTCTCACCTTAGTGAGAAGTGCAAGATCTGCCGCTCCTTCAAGCCACGGACAAAGAAGAAGCGTGAGATCCAACTCCGGGCTCTTTTAATGGAGTCGGCATTGGTCCCCAGCACCGACGCGTCGAGCTGACACCGCGCCAAGGCTCCGCATCGTCGGCACGTGGTGAAGCGCCTCCGGTGCGCTGTTCCGAATCGGCACCCGGCACCACGTCCTCGGTGCGCAGCGAAGCACCATCAACGTCCCGGCACCGCTCCCCAGCTAAGAAGCCAGGGAAGTCTCAGCGGCGCCGGGAGAAGAACAGGGGTGAGGCCAGACCCGAGTTGGGCAGCCCGCGATCCCCACCGGGACAGAGACCTCCGACTCACGCTGAGTGGAGTAGTCCAGTCCCGTCCGCGTGAGCCTCACCGGAGGTACGCATGCCTTCAACGCCGGAGGCAGCTCAGGCCGCGCATGATATACTGACACTTCCAGTGCCGGGAACGCTGCTGCAGTCGGGCCCCCGCTCCCGTGGAAAGCTGCCTTTGGGCGCCCATAAGCACTCCCCGGAGGTGTCTGAGGCACCTTCCCGGGTCGAGGTGCCTATTAGAGCTCCGCGTCGCGCGTCGACTCCGCGTCTGGACTCTTCCAAGAGCAGATCCCACTCCTCCGGCCTTGAGCGCCATCGAGGAGGAGGCAAGAGAGAGTGCCGTTCCTCTTCCAGCGAGTCCAAGAGGGACAGGTTGCGATGCTGTTGGCACCGATGCTCCTACTCGGGTGCCCGCCGTCACAGACGCCATGCTCGTGGCGCGTCCTGAGAGTCCCCGGCACCGAGGCACTGTGGCCACAGGCGCTGCAATGAATCCAGGGACAGCTCCTCGGACATATATGTCTCGACCTCCTCTAGGTCGAAGTCTCGGGGAAGGAGTCGTCACGATCGGGACCGCTCCAGCCGCTCTTACCTCACCATGCGCTCCTCCCAGACCTCGGCGTCGGCGCGCAGCCACCTCTCCCAGGGCCGCACCGCACAGCAGGACCAGCCTGCCCTGCCGGCGCCTGATGCGCCTCTGCTCCAGGCCGTGCCCTGGCATGGTCAGTGGTGCCAGTGGGCACCGTGGCCTCAGGCACCTGCGCAGCCAGGCCCTCGCTCCGTGGCTGGAGCTTCTCAGTGCCGACCCACGTCACCTTCACGGCACCGAGATCAACTCGTGGGTGCCGAACCCCCGGCACCGACTCCGGCACCGAACCCAGACGTGGAGCCCACGGTGCTGTTAGCTGCTGAAGGCGCCGCGCCGTCCACCTCTTCGGCGCAGGGCGATTCGGTTGTGGTACAGCCTCCTTCTTCCCAGGAGGACTTTAAAGCCCACCAAGAGTTGCTTCGGAGGGTGGCAGCCAACCTCGAGCTCTGGGCCGAGGAGATGGAGGAGCCCTCTGACACCCTCTTCAATGTCCTTGCCTCCTCGGTACCGGGGCATGTGGCACTCCCTTTCTATCAGGGAGTTGCCAACATCACCACTGGCCTTTGGCAGACCCTGGCCTCTCTTGGGCCTATTTCTAAGAAGTCCGAGAGGAAGTACTTCATCCCTGCGAGGCGTCTCGAGTACCTTTATACCCACCCAGCTCCAAACTCCCTAGTGGTTGAATCGGTCCACCACCGTGAACGGAATGGCCAGCCCGCGCCCACGCCAAAGGACAAGGATGCTTGTAGACTTGATGCCTTTGGTAAAAAGGTTTATTCGTCAAAGAGTTTCCAGCTCAGAGTGGCCAACCATCAGGCGCTTCTGAGACGTTACGAGTTTAACCTGTGGGGATCCCTCCCCAAATTTTAGCCCCTCATTCCTGACAAGGAGGTGAAGGAGTTCAGGGCGTTGGTTGAGGAGGGTGCGACCGCCGCCAAAGCCGCTCTCCAGGCGGCTTCGGACCAGGGCCGGCTCTAGGCACCAGCCAAACAAGCTGGTGCTTGGGGCGGCACATTTTTAGGGGCGGCATGGCCGGCGCCAGAATGCCGCCCCTAAAAATGTGCCGCGGGCCGCCCTAGCTCACCTCCGCTGCTGCTGCCTGGGAGGGAGGGGGAGATCCCGAGCGGCCGCGGTGCGCGAAACAGCCGTTTCGCGCGCTGCTGCTCCCCCTCCCTCCCAGTCTTGAGAGCCTGGGGGAAGGGGCGGAGTTGGGGGGGGGCGGCCAAAATTGTTTTTGCCTTGGGCGGCAAAAATTCTAGAGCCGGCCCTGCTTCGGACGCTGCAGACACAGCCGCTCCTTCGATGGCGACCGCTGTCTCCATGCGACGGGTGGCGTGGCTCTCGCTTTCGGGGCTGTCTTCAGAATCCCAGTCCATAATGCAGGACCTGCCGTTTGATGGCAAGGCCCTTTTCACAGACCAGACAGGCAACCGTCTGCACGGGATGAAGGACTCCTGTACCATCCTGCAGACGCTAGGCCTCTACGTCCCGCCTGCTAAGGACAAACCCAGGCCTCAACCCTGTGCTCCGCAAGCTGGGGTAGATATGAACCCCCACCTAAGCAGCAGAGGGATCAGAGACGTCGGTCCCAACGCCAATCCTGCTCGGCCTGGGGCCTCGAAGGCCAAACGGCAGGGAAAACGGTGTTTTTGACTTGTTGAGGGGGGTCACCAGGCCTGTTGCCAGTGTACCCCCACCCAGTTAATAAAGTTACCTTTTCTAAACTGTTTATCGGACTTCCGACTGCGGTGGTCCCATATCACATCGGACCAATGGTCCTCAGTACCATCTCCCAAGGGTACAAGCTGCAGTTTGTTTCAGCCCCTCCCACTCGTCCCCCGTCCGGGCGGCCGGACGGGTCCCCGGAGCATGCCCTACTTCTCTACCAGGAAGTAGAGCGCCTCCTCTCTCTGGGAGCGGTGGAACGGGTACCTCGGGAATACCAGGGCAAAGGTTTTTACTCCAGGTATTTCCTCATCCCCAAGGCGAAGGGCGGGCTTTGGCCCATCCTCGACCTGCAGAACCTCAACCAGTTTCTGGTGCGTTGCAAATTCCGCATGGTGTCCCTGGCCTTCATTATTCCATCCCTAGACCAGGGGGATTGGTTTACTGTGCTGGACCTCCAGGATGCGTACTTTCACTCCACATTTTCGAGGGTCACAGGCACTACCTCCATTTCCTGGTGGGTCAGGACCACTTCCAATTTACGGTCCTCCCCTTTGGCCTTTCTACTGCCCCCAGGGTATTTACAAAGTGTATGGCGGTGGTGGCCGCCCACCTCAGGAGGCAAGGGGTGCAGATCTTCCCCTACCTCGACGACTGGCTGCTCAAGGTGCAGCAGCAGATGAAGTTCCTGCTAGACACCTGCGCAGCTCTAGGCCTACTGGTAATGAGGAGAAATCCACGTTACTTCCAATTCAGTGCATAGAATTCATAGGGGCGCTGCTAGATTCCCGAGTAGCCACGGCCTCCCTCCCACGGGACAGGTTCAAGACGCTCAAGGCTCTCATCGCCTCTGTCACGGCATTTCCTATAACCACGGCACGCGTGTGCCTTCAAATACTAGCCCATATGGCAGCATGCACCTACGTGGTGTGACATGCTAGGCTGCGGATGAGGCCCCTCCAGCTTTGGCTGGCCTCCTGGTACTCCCAGGCCAGGGACGGCCTGGACAAGGTTGGCACAGTGCCGCCCAGGGTTGTGGCAGACCTCCAATGGTGGTCCCTCCCGAGCAACATGCTCCGGGGTATCCCCTTCCGAGAGCCCCATCCCTCACTAGATCTAGTGTCGGACGCCTCGGACCTGGGCTGGGGAGCCCATGTGGGGGATTTCAAGACCCAGGGTATGTGGTCACCACAGGAGCTAACCCTGCACATAAATGTCAGGGAGCTCAAAGCCATATGCCTGGCGTGCGTGGCATTTTGCCAGCACATACAGGGAAAGGTGGTCAGAGTCCTCACGGACAACACGACCGCCATGTATTACGTCAACAAATAGGGGGGCACGTGTTCCCGGCCTTATGCCAGGAAGCCCAGCTCCTGTGGGAGTTTTGTATAGCCCACAGTATACTCCTTCGGGCCTTTTACCTGCCCAGCAAGAGCAACACGCTCGCGGACCGCCTGAGCGGGGTATTCTCCCAGCAATACGAGTGGTCCCTGCACAAGGAGGTGACCAGGTGGGTCTTCCTACAGTGAGGTGCTTCCCAGGTAGACCTGTTCGCCACCGCCCAGAATCGACAGTGTCCTCAATTCTGCTCCAGAGCGGGAGAGGGCGAAGGGGCCATATCAGATGCGTTCCTGCTCCCATGGTCGGGGCCCCTCTTGTATGACTTCCCGCCCTTCCCCTTAATAGACAGGGTCCTACAAAAGGTGAAGTCAGACGGTGCGAGGCTGATCCTCATAGCCCCGGATTGGGCCTGTCAACATTGGTACGGGTCCCTGCTGCAACTGTTAGCGGCCCCTCCTTGCAGGCTGCTGCTATGGCCGGACCTCCTCTCCCAGGAGGAAGGTCGCCTCCTCCATCCCAACCTAGCCGTGCTCCATTTGACAGCGTGGCTGCTTCCTGGTTGAATGAGGAGGAGGGGAGGTGTTCTGAGGATGTGAGAAGGGTCCTGCTGGAAAGTAGGAAACCCTCCACAGTGCGAACCTACCTGGCTAAGTGGTATAGGTTCTCTATGTGGGTGAGGGATAGAGGTTTCTCTCCCTCTTCTGCCCCTATCCAGCTTGTCCTCGATTACCTCCTGTCCCTTCGGACCCAAGGCCTGGCGCCCTCCTCCATCAGGGTGCACCTGGCGGCCATTTCGGCCTTCCATCCCCTGGTGCAGGGCCTGTCTGTGTTCTCCCATCACATGATGGCCCGGTTTCTGAAAGGGTTAGATTGGGCATTCCCTTACGCCAGACCCCCGGTCCCACTCTGGGATCTAAACCTGGTACTCTCCCACCTCACAGGGCCTCCTTTTGAGCCGTTAGCCACTAAGAACGCCACCTTGCACAACAGGTGGGACCACGAACACGTGGCTATCACCTCAGCCCGCCGGGTCTCCAAGCTCAGGGCCCTGACCTCTGAACCGCCCTATACGGTCTTTCATAAAGACAAGGTTCAGCTCCGCCCTCACCCTGCCTTTTTGCCGAAGGTGGTCTCGGCTTTCCATATGGATCAGGATATTTTCCTCCCGATCCTCTATCGGAAGCCCCATTCCTCCAATGAGGAACGCCGCCTGCACATGTTAGACGTGCGCAGAGCGCTGGCCTTTTACCTGGACAGAACCAGCCAGCTTTTCATTGCTTCGGCCGAGCACATGAAGGGGCGACCGGTCTCCACCCAGCGGATCTCCAGCTGGATCACTTCGTGCATTCACAAATGTTATGACCTGGCAGGGGTTCCTCCGCCTCCTATAGTGAAGGCTCATTCGACGAGATCCCAGGCCTCGTCTGTGGCCTATGTGGCTCATGTCCCTATTCAGGACAACTGTAGGGCTGCTACGTGGTCCTCTGTCCACACTTTCATCGCACTATGCGATTGTCTCCCAAGCAAGGGATGACGCTGGGTTTGGTAGGGCGGTGTTCAGCCCAGGCAACCCTTAAACTTTACACTTAAACTCCTACCCGCCTCCATCAGGGATAGCTTGGAGTCACCTATAGTAGAATACACATGAGCAATCACTCGAAGAAGAAAGGACAGTTACCTGTTCCGTAACTGGCATTCTTCGAGATGTGTTGCTCAGGTGTATTCCACATCCCACCCTCCTTCCCCTCTGTCGGAGTTGTTTGGCAAGAAGGAACTGAGGGTGGGGGGAGCACACAGCCCCCTTTATGGCGTGATATACCGGCGCCACTCCAGGGGTCGCAGCGGTGCTCCCACACTACGGATACTGCTAAGGGAAAAACTTCCGGCACCGGTGCACGTGGCGAGCACGCACACCTATAGTAGAATACACCTGAGCAACACATCTCGAAGAACGCCAGTTACGGAACAGGTAACGGTCCTTTCCCGGCTCCAGACCTAGCGTTCGGTGGTTAAAGAGGCCTTGGGTTGGCTGTATGTGTGCGCGCCACAGCACCCTGGGGGTCATCCACCCATAAGGCTGGACCTGTACCATCCCCCCAAAAGTGACAACCCTCCCCATACTATGCCACCCTTACTTCTGTGCTGTTGGTGGTGGCAGCACTGTCTACAGAGTTGGGGGGCAGGGGTGCAGGCAGGGGGCTTAGGACAGGGAGTTGGGGGGGGGGGGTGCAGGAGGGGTTCAGGCTCTGGCCTGGCCCCACTTACCTCAAGCTGCTCCGGGGTGGCAGCGGCACGCACCGGGGCCAGGGCAGGCTCCCTGCACGCATGCCCTGTCCCCGGCCCCGGAAGTGCTGCGGCCCCCGGGGGGGGCGGAGGGCTCCGCATGTGCTGCCCTTGCTGCGCCTCCAGGTACCTCCCCTGAAGCTCCCATTGACCGCGTTCCCCATTCCGGGCCAATGGGAGCTGCAGGGGGCGGTGCCCTCTGCCCCCCACCCCGGGGCCACAGGGACATGGTGCCGGCGGGCCATAGTTTGCCCACCGCTGGTCTTGACTCTCAGAAACACAGCTTAGCAAATTGTGGGGAAAAAATGTTGTGAAAATTTGTTGCCCCTTACAAGAGAAATTGGACTCAGTTGAGGTGCTGACCTGCCACTCCTTGAGCTCTGGGAACATCCATGCGCCACTTGTGCAAATTCTCATCAAAAGTGATTTTTAGATTGAAAAGTTGAAACATTAACTGCAAGGAAGTGCTGATACTCAGGAGGAGAGGAAAATCCACAGGAAATGCTGCACGGAGAAAATAACCATTGGGGTATTTACAAAAACATCTGAAGAAGTGAGGTTTTTACCCACAAAAGTTTATGCCCAAATAAATCTGTTAGTCTTTAAGGTGCCACCAGACTCCTTGTTGTTTTTGTAGATACAGACTAACACGGCTACCCCCTGATACTTGAAACCATTGGGGTGGTTATTGTAGGGTCTCTGGTGGGTACAGGTGTTGTAACCAGAGTGGTTTGTTATTGTAGGTCTACCCACATTGTTATTTTGGCAGGGCTGGAAGGTTGCAGACACCCCTCGTGTCACCAGGGAAGTGGGGGCGGGGGGGGGGGAAGTCACAGGGAACTGATGAGACTCTCCCCCTCAGGCATCCCCTGTGCCATCCCTGCTGGAATCTGCAGAGGGCCCACCCACACCAGAGATGCTGATCCTGAGCTGCTCCTCCAAGCTGCGGCTGCTGGAGGGGACACTACGGAGGCGCTTGCCTGATACGTTGCCGGTGTCAAGGACACACCTTTTTTCCCACGTGCCACTTCCTGGGACGGGGATGGGAGCATGGCACAAAGTTCTCTCTCCCCAGGGTGATGGGGTAGAGATTGGGCTGGCTGGGAGCAAGACCCTCCCCCCAGGTGCTGGCTGCTCTCCCAGCCGCCCCCTCCCCACTCACATCTCTTGTCTCCCAATGTCCAAACCCAGCAAATTCCTGCTGCTCACCCAGCGTAGCTGGCGGGACCTCCCCAGCCAATCACAGGGCAGATTGGCTCCATATCAAACAGTTACAGCACAGGCAGGCTCTGTGCCAGCCAGTCACTGCATGGGCAGGCTCCGTGCCAGCCAATCAAAGACCTGGGTACCTCTGGCTCCCTTAATGATTCCATGCCATCACATGTCTAAAGTGGGTGTGTGGGGGTCACCAGATCCTTTGTCCCCCCCCCTCCGCGCTCAGGGTCTCCCCTGCGATACCAGGCCAGGACCCACAAATAAGGAGTCAGACCCCTAAATCAGGAGAGTAAACCCAGGGTGGTGGTTAGAGACAGGCCCCGCCTCATCCCTCATACTCCCTTCCCCATATCTCTCTCCCCCACATCCCTGCCCCTCACCCCAACCCCTAGCATCCCCCACATCCCCCATTCACTCACCAATCACCTCTCCTTGCTGCTCCTCACATTCCCCTGCCCCCCCCCCCCATCTCTGGTACCCAGAGCCTGGGGCAGCCATCTTCCCTGGCCTCAGCCCCCTGAAATTATTGTGAGGTGGTGGCCATCTTGACTAAGGGCAGCCTGTGGTGTCAGCCCCTTTGGCAGGGATGGGAGAGGGAGGCCATGTTGGAGAAGGGCAAAAACCTCACCTAATGTGCAGATGATCACGAGATGCTGAAACCCCCCAATAAATAGTGGGTGGCTCCAAACAGAGTTGTGGGAGTGGGAATTGCTGCCTCTCCCCCAGCTCTGACCCCCCACCACCTCCATGTCTCTGGCAGGTCTATGGCACTGTGATGACCATAAACCAGGGGAACCCAGCTGTGCAGGAGGTGCTGGTGGATTCATGGCCTGAGTTCAAAGTCGTCCTCACCCAGCCGTGCAGAGAGGTGATGCCCCGCAGCCACCGTGCTGCACCTGGGAACCTGGATGGCTCCAAAGGATGTAGAATGGGACCCGAGGCCTTTCCTCTCTAGGAGACCCCAGGATGGGGGGCCAGATTGGCTCGGGGAGGAGACAGGGACTGGGATTCGGGGCCCTTCCTCTTCAGGGGGCCACAGGGTGGAGCCAAGCTGGTTTGGGGGCTGGGAATGGGACACACAACCCTTCCCCTCTGGGGGGCCCAGGGCAGGGACCAGGCTGGCTCGGGGGAGAGGGGGCAGGCAGATCAGTCATTCCATTGGGAATTCTCCCATCTTGGCTGTATGTCTCCCCCAACAGGTGGCATTGGATGACTGATTTCTACACCAACACATACACGGTGTACTACCGGGACCTACATGCCTACGGGCCCCTGCTGGCCAGTGTGGGTGCTGTCAACTGGGGACAGACCTTCTGCATCCATGGTAACATGTGCCCCAAAGCATCTGGGAGAGCCCCACAGCAACTGAACATATATGTCCTGTCTGGGCCAAACCCCAGGATCCCGCCCTACAATGCCAGCCCTGAAGCCCTCTGCTCCCCCCAGGCTACAAGGCTGCTCCCATGAGCCCTATGCAGGGCAGGAACATATGCGGTAGCCCCTTCCCAGTGCTGGGCTGAGGTCAGCTCATCTGACCACACCCTCTTCCCTGAGGGCTGGGGCTGGGGGTTTGGAAGCTCAGACTCCTGCCCCTCCCGACCCGTGTGCCAGAATGGGCTCCCCACACATATGGGCCCTTTTGTCACCACCATTCAGTCCCTTTCCCCACTGCTCATGGCCCATCGCTGCCCCCTGCAGGGCTCCAGGATGGAGTGTACGAAGTCTCCAAGGACATCGCCGAGGCTAAGGGGATCAAGCTGGAGGTGTTCTGCTACTTCACCTATTTTCACCCAGATCCCAGCTCCATGCCTGAGATCCAGTCAGTGTCTGCCTGTGTCACAGGGCCCCATAGGGGGCGTCGTACGGAAGGAAGCAGCCTAAGGGGTGGGGGCATTGGCCAGCATGGCACTGGGATTAGGGTGACCAGACAGCAAGCACGAAAAATTGGGACGGGGGTGGGGGGTAATAGGCACCTATATAAGACAAAGCCCCAAATATCAGAACTGTCCCTATAAAATCAGGACGTCTGGTCACCCTAACTGGGATCCCCAAGATCTGGCTATTCCTTATGCAGGGCCAAGGGCATTGGGGTCCTGTTGCCACCAGCAGAATCTCAGTGGGATTGGCACGGAGCCCAACCTCCTTCAGGGACACTGCAGGGACTGGGGAGCGTAGCCATTGGGTGCGACCAGCCATGGGGCGGGAGATACCTCTTCAGCTCCTGCACAGGGCCCCCAGCCTCTGCCAGGAAACCCTGATGTAAATGGCTTCTGTGCCACCAATGGGGCCCCATCCATGGCCCCTGGGGACCAGGCACTCCTTCAATCAGCCATCAGACCTGGCAGGGCTTGGGGAGTGAGAGACCGTGCTCCCCTATCCCTGCACCACATCTCACCTGGCCCAGGAGAGGAACCTTCCCTGTATACAGCCTGTTCAGACCTCGGCTTCTCACCCAGGATCCAGCACTTTAGGGATGGGGGGTCTCTATCAGGAAGGGGAATGAGACACTCAGTTCTAATGAGAAGAGATATTAGGCAGCCTCGCCACTGTAGGAGTAAGAGGGAAAAGGCCCCGTATCCCATTCTCCATCCTCTGAGCCAGCGGATCCCCTTTCTGGGGCCAGATCAGAGCTAGCGCCCCCTAGGGGGGAAGTACCTGTGTCCCATTTCACATCCCCCAAGCAAGGCAGCTTCCTCACCTCTCCACTTGACTCCATCATCCCCCTCTCCTGAGTCCCACAAGTTTAGCCAGATCTTGAGCCCATCTTACAATGACCTTCATGGGAATCTCCCCCTGCCCTGGGGGGGGAAGCCCAGTCTGATTGCCTCTCCCACACCCCCGCTGGCAGGGCCGGCTCTAACTTTTTTGCTGCCCCAAGCAGCAAAAAAAAGCGCCGCCCCCCGAGCCCCCCCGCCGAGCGCCGCACCGCCAGAGCCCGCCCCCCCCACCGAGTGCCACCGGAACCCCCCCCGCCAAGCGCCCTGCCGTGCCGCCGGAACCCCCCCCACCGAGCGCCGTGCCGCCGGAAACCCCCCCCAGCGCCGGGCCCCGCGCCGCCCCCCCCCGCCGAGCGCCGCCGGAACCCCCCCGAGCGCT
>NW_020664441.1:3852661-3883278 GCF_002925995.2 Terrapene triunguis | reverse complement strand
GCCGCGCTTCCCCCGCCGCCCCTTACCAGGTGCCGCCCCAAGCATGTGCTTGGTTGCCTGGTGCCTGGAGCCGGCCCTGCCCGCTGGGGGAAGAGCAGCCAATCAGAGCTGCTTCAGTAAGAGGTCCCTGCCCCTCCCTCTCCCTGCAGTAACATGAGACCTTCTCATGGGATGGGTAGGGGAAGAGGGAGCAGACTTTGCTCAGGATCTCAGGGTGGTTCCACTCCCTCCTCCCCTCTTGTGAGCAATGGGACAGCATGGTGTTCCTGTTCACCCCTTCCCTGGGACACCCAGCCTGAGAAGGGCAGAGGGGAGCCTGCTGCAGCCCCAACAGGGCTGAGAGGGGTGGGAGAACACCAGGAGGTGCAGAGGGGAAGCTGGGGGGGGCACAGGGAGGGGCTGGAGACAGAGTCGATGGGTGCCTGTGTGGGGGCAGAATGATTTGCTGGGCAGATATGGGGATAGGAGCTTCTGCAGTGAGGCCCACTCTGACGGGTTGGATCACAGAACCCCCCTTGGGAGCTGCCACCTGATGCGTCAAGACTACTTCTGCCCCTGCTTTCCTGACCTGTCAGCTTAGGACTTCAGTGCTCTGCCTGGTTTGAGTCAGACTTGCTAGCCTGCTGCAAACCCAGACCCAGGTGTAAATCACATCCCCTAACAACTGTAGGCTTACCTGAAAGCAGCTATGTAGAGGGGTGGACTCACCCCTGCGGTGCCTCCTGGGAATTAGCTTGTTCCAGCTCTGGAGCACCCTTTGCAAGCCAGTGATCTGCCTGTCTTCTGGCCCCTGTGTCCCTCCCTGAACCCAGTGCCCTGTTATCTGGGGTGCTGCTCCCTAGCAGTAACCCCTCAGTCTTAGGTTATCCCCTCCCAGGGGAACCCCCCACCCACTATCCTCACTTCACCTCAGTCTTGGCTACTGCCCAGTCTCCAGCTAGCCCCCGTTCACTGAGGCAGACTGCAGTATCAGCCACTCATCACAGGCAAAGGGGTTTGGACCTGCTGCCTCTCTCTGTAACCCAGTGCCTCTCTGGGGCCTTGGACAAGGCCCTGCAGCCCAGGGAGTTGCCAGCCTGGAGCTCCCCAGCTCCTCTGGCTTTCCCCAGCCCTACCTCATTCTAAGCATCCTGAGCTTCCCAGCTACCAAACCCTTCTCTCTTTGAAGGAAGAGAGACTACTGGCTTGAGCTCCTGGCACAGGACACTGGAGACCACTGTGGAGGGGGCCATTCAGGACTGAGTAATTTTCGAACTGTGCTCTAGTGGTGGGGGTCTAGACTGTGTTTGTGGGGACACAGGGGGTGTGGCGTGGAGCCTGCCCCCTGGTCCATCTGTGTCCCCCCGAACCCCCACCACAACTGTTGCCCCCTCCACCACCCCCATAGCCCATTTACCATCTGCCTCCGCTCCTGCCTCTGGGACTCTGCTGCTCTCCTGGCCTGCCGCGCCCTATTGCCATCATTTGGGCCTGCAGCAGTGGGCGGCCAGCACATTGACTTTTGGTGCAAGCGCTCGTGGGCGCACCTACCCCCACTGGACTGACCCTTCCCCTTTGCAATAGGCCCCCCAGCTTTGTCCCTTGCTGCCTACCCCATTTGCCCCCTGTAGCCTTTTGCCCCTCCCCAGCTTTAGTTTGGTTGCCTGCCCCGCCCTTTTCCCTCTGCAGTTTGGTTCGTTTGTCCCATCCCAGCCCTACGGTTAGCCCCTTGGTTCCTCTGCCCCATTCCCAGCCTGGTTGCTCCCCTTCCTTTGCGCCCCCTTGCCCTGATTAACCCCTCCCCTCGGGTCCCCATGCCCCCCCCCCTGCGCATGTGCACCCCCCCCCGTTTTGGTTGATCACTGCACCCCTGATGTTATTGTGACCTTCCCTCCCCTAGTGCAGCTAGAGGAGCCGGTGTTGGTGACTGTCCCCCCCCCCCCCCCAAGCCCTTGATACCCCCCCATCTCCTCCCGTTTCGGCACCCTCCTCCCCTGCCTGCAGCCTAGCGGGGAGGAGTGGTTGACCTGCTTCCCCTTTACCCCCCCCCCTTTTTCTCCGGTGTGTTTTCCCCTCCTTCCCTGCTCGTTATGGAGGGGAACACGGCGAGCCGACCTCACCCCAGCCCCCCTTTCTGAGTCTTCTGTGCCCCTAACTGCTGCTCCTGCCTCAGAGGAGCCCCTGGACTCTTTGACCTGCCCGGCTGCGGGTGCCACCTCACTGACGGCCGCCGAGCCTGTTGAGGCGACGGCTGGTGCCTCACGGCCGGGACCCGAGTTACCAGGGGTATCCCTCGTTGGCGTGGGGCAACCGAGTTCCTTCCCGGGTGGGGGCCCCATTGAAGATAGTTCACCTCTTGCTGCCATGGCTGTTCCATCTGCCGTAGAGCCTGAGCCCGGCATCACTGGGGAGCCCCTCCCTAACCCTCAGACCCCTGAGCCCTACCGAGAGGAGCTACCTTCCAGCTGTCCAGTTCCTGGAGCTCCTTCTCCCCTCCTCTCTGGACTGCTGCTGCTGGCGAGTGTTCCCTCCCTGGACTGCTGCTGCTGCCACTGCTACTGAGCGAGGGGTGGGGGGGCCTTGCTGGCCAGCCCCCCCCCTCCCCACCATCTCTGGAGGGAGAAGCCAGGACCCCACCATCACCACTACCACCTGTGGGGGGTCCTTCCTGCCTGGCTGCCAGGGTTGCTGGAGCTGCTGCTGCTGCCGCTGCTGCATTTTTCCTGGGGAGCTGCTGGAGCCTGGAGGTGGAGGAAGAGGACTACACAGACCATCGGCTGCTGGGGGAGCGCACAGGACTCTGGAGACCACTGTGGAGGGGGCATTCAGGACTGAGTAATTTTCGAACTGTGCTCTAGTGGTGGGGGTCTAGACTGTGTCCGAGGGGACACAGGGGGTGTGGCTTGGAGCCTGCCCCCTGGTCCATCTGTGTCCCCCCCCCCAAACCCCCACCACCACCGTTGCCCCCTCCACCACCCCCACAGCCCATTTACTATCTGCCTCCACTCCTGCCTCTGGGACTCTGCTGCTCTCCTGGCCTGCCACGCCCTGTTGCCATCATTTGGGCCTGCAGCAGCAGGCAGCTCGCACTTTCCCTTTTGGTGCAAGCGCTCGTGGGCGCACCTGCCCACCCACCCTGGACTGACCTCTTTCCCTTTACAGCAGGCCCCCCAGCTTTGCCCCTTGCTGCCTGCCCCATTTGCCCCCTGTAGCCTTTTGCCCCTCCCCAGCTTTAGTTTGTTTGCCTGCCCCGCCCTTTTCCCTCTGCAGCTTGGTTTGTTTGTCCCACCCCAGCCCTACAGTTAGCCCCTTGGTTCCTCTGTCCCATTCCCAGCCTGGTTGCTCCCCTTCTTTTGCGCCCCCTTTCCCTGATTGCCCCTCCCCTCGTGTGCCCATGCCCCCTCCCATGCGCTTGTGTCCCCTTCCTGTTTTGGTTGATCACTGCACCCCCTGATGTTATTGTGACCTTCCCTTCCCTAGTGCAGATAGAGGAGCCGGTGTTGGTGACTGTCCCCCCCGCCCCAAGCCCTTGATAACCCCTCCTGATCCCCCCCCCATTTCGGCGCCCTCCTCCCCTGCCTGCAGCCTAGCGGGGAGGAGTGGTTGACCTGCTCCTCCTTTACCTGCCCCCCTTCTCCGGTGTGTTTTTCCCTCCCACCTTGTTCATTATGGAGGGGAACATGGCAGGCGAGCCTCCCCAAGTAGGCCCTGTCACCCCTCCCCCGACAAACCCCTTAGCCTCTTCCTCAACCGCCGCTGCCAAACCACCTGCCACCACCCCCGCTGCGGCATCGGCAGCGGCGGGCGACGGGGTGACCTCCGCTGCTGTCATGTCCCTCGCTCCCTCCGATTCTGGGGGAGCCACCCCAGCCGGCAGGAAAGGCCAGGGCAGAAAGAAAGGAAAGGGCCCCGCTAAGAAGACCGGGCCCTCCATGGCAGGGGCGGCCCGCACTGCTGCGGCCCCGCCACCGGCCGCGGCGTCCCTTCCCGCTGCTCCCTCCACCAGCTCTGCGAGTGCCCCTTCCCCGGCCCCCAGGGCGTATGCCCAGGTGGCGGCGGCCCCCCCCGCCTGCCGATACGCCATCTCGTCCATCCACTGCCTCTGCTTCCATCTATAGCGGCCTGGGCCCCTTCCCCACCTTGACTAGGAGGCACGACATCCATTGCCTCCAGGTGCCCACCTCGTCCCACGTGGAGACCTACGTGCGAGCGTTGGCGAGGGTGGTGGGGCCCACTGCCATCGTAGCGGCCTCCAAAATGTATGGCAAGGTTGTTTTCTTCCTTGCCTCGGTGGCCACCGCCCAGGAGGTGGTGGAAAAGGGCCTGGCGGTGGGGGGCGTGTTCGTCCCCCTGGAGCCACTGGAGGACCTGGGTGTCCGTGTGGTCCTCACCTCCGTTCCTCCTTTCCTCCCCAATGTCGCCCTGCTACCTGCCCTTTCTACCCTGGGGAAACCAATCTCCATCATCAGCCCTCTCTCGCTGGGCTGCAAAGACTCCCGCCCTCCGTCACGTCCTCTCGTTCTGCCGGCACGTGCAGCTCCAACTGCCGCCGGCGGCGCGTGGCGGAGAGGCGCTCGAGGGGTCTTTCCTGGTCCCCTATTGGGGGGCCCATTACCGGGTGCACTACTCCACGGGGGAGGCCCGGTGCTACCTCTGCCGGGCGATAGGGCACGTCCGGAGGGACTGCCCCTTGGCCCGGCAAGGAGGAGCATCCAGGACCCCCGAGCCCCGGCAGGGTGCCAGCCCCGTCATCGCCGGCGCCCCTGGCTGCCCGGTACCCGGAGCCGCCCCTCCTCCTTCTTAGACCACCACTGCTCCCGCTCAGGCCTGAGTGTTACCCCCCAACATGCCCAGACGAGCGGGAGAGCCCCGCCTCTGCTGCATGCATTATGGCGGGGCCCGTAGAGGAGGGTACAGGGGGGGTGTTGCCGGGTGCGGGAGAGGGCCCTCCCCAGGGGGAATCCGCCCCCCCTCCTGCTGCCACATTGTTACCTCCTCAGGTCCTCGAGCCATCATCTCTGCCCCCCGACCCAACCCCTGTCACCCAGCCCGCAGACAATGCCATGGAGGGCTGGAACCTAGCACAGGGAAAGCGGGGCAAGTGGAAGGCTCGAACTTCGCTCCTGCCATCCGGTGCGGAGGCCCCCCAGAAAACCAGGAAGGGGTGCACCGCTGCCGAGCCTTCCGCCTTGCCTGCGGGTGCATTACATCTACCGTTGCCAGCTGGGGAAGGTGTGGCAGCACCGGAGGATACCACCATCCATCCTCCGTGGTCCCTCCTCGCGGAAGCCCCCGTTGAAGCCCCTCCTGTCCCCTTGCCACCTATACCCCCTGCGATGCCCGAGGCAAGCGTCGCCTCGGGTGCTAGCGGGGAAGACCCCGGGGTGGTGGGAGGTGAGCTGCCTTCTATCTATGAGGAGATCGAGGCCCTGGGTCTGACCCCGGTCACCCAGGGGGAGGACGACCCTCTGCCAGCGGGCCTCGATCTGGCCGACCTCACCCCATCCCCTCTTTCCCCGTCATCCGTGCCCCTAACTGCTGCTCCTGCTCCTGCCTCAGAGGAGCCCCTGGACTCTTTGACCTGCCCGGCTGCGGGTGCCACCCCGCTGACGGCCGCCGAGCCTGTTGAGGCAACGGCCGGTGCCTCGCAGCCGGGACCCGAGTTACCAGGGGTATCCCTCGTTGGCGTGGGGCAACCGAGTTCCTTCCCGTGTGGGGGCCCCGTTGAAGATTATCCACCTCCTGCTGCTGTGGCTGTTCCATCTGCCATAGAGCCTGAGCCTAGCATCACTGGTGACCCCCTCCCTAACCCTCAGACCCCTGAGCCCGACCGAGAGGAGCCACCTTCCAGCTGTTCAGCTCCTGGGGCCCAGGATCCCGCCTCTGTCCCCCTTCCTGACCCTACTCCTGCCCCTGGCCCTGCCCTTACTCCTGACCCGATTCCTATCCCCTCCACCTCCTGCGATGCCATTGCTGCCCCTGGGGCCGTCTCCTTCCCTTTCCTGGAGGTTGACCCCCAGGGAGCGGTCTTTGTGTTCCCCAGTCCCGACCCACTAGGGGCTGCTATCCTCCCTCGCCGTCGCCCCCCATTGAGCCAGGGTCTGAAGCGGGCCATGTGGCGCCGGCCCATCGGGCGCCCCCTCAAGGGTCCGCCCCTTGCCTGCCCGTCTCGGTGGGCCACGGGGCCGTGCCAGGGGCCCCAGCGGGGGATGACCAGAAGTCAGTGACCCCACCCCTCCATACGCTGCAAGAAGAGCTGCGGGAGTTTTTAGAAGATGTCCGTGGCTCCCGCAATAAGGTGCCGCTCGCTCTCCAGCAATGGGGGGATTTCCATCAGATCCTCCGGGCCGCGAGGGCCCTCATGGGGGAGGGTAAAAGGACCGGGAAGCAGGGTGCCATGGCTTTCCAGTGGGTCCGCAGCTTCCGTGACTCCTTGCTCACCTTCGTGGTGGGTCACGGTTTGCTGCGCAGCCCAATGGGGGCGGTGAGCGTCCCTGCCAACGAGGATCCCCCCCAGCCCTCCTCATGCCACCTATCACTTTTGCAACGTTGAACACCCGGGGCCGTAGGGTGGGTCTCTGCAGGTGCCAGGTGCTCTCCTTCCTTCAGGAGGGGGGGTACTCTGTGGTTTTCCGGCAGGAGACCCACACGGATCTGGCCGCCGAAGACAGCTGGCGGCTGGAGTGGGGGGACAGGGTCTATTTTAGCCATCTCACAGTTCATACGGCTGGAGTGGCTACCCTGTTCTCCCCCGACCTATGGCCCGAGGTGCTGGGGGTTGCCGAGGTTGTGCCGGGCTGCCTGCTGCACCTCCGGGTCCGCATGGAGGGGCTTGTGGTCAACCTTGTCAACGTCTATGCCCCAACATCAGGCCCGGAGCAGCTGCCTTTTTATCAGCAGGCGTCCGCCTTCCTCGGCTCCTTGGAGCCTTGTGAGTGCCTGGTCCTGGGCGGGGACTTCAATGCTACCCTCGAGGAGCGGGACCGCTCGGGGACCGAGCAGTGCCTGGCCACCGTGGACGTCCTCCGGGAGATTGTGGAACATCACTCACTGGTGGACGTCTGGCGTGACCACCACCCGGACGATGTCTCCACGTTCACCTATGTCTGGGTGGAAGCCCATCGGTCGTGCCACTCCCGGTTGGACCGCATTTACTTGTCACGTTTCCATCTTTCACGGGCCCACTCCTCCAACGTCCGGCCGGCCCCTTTTTCAGATCACCATCTAGTCACTATGACGGCCTCTCTCTGTGCGGAGAGGCCGGGGCCGGCCTATTGGCACTTTAACAATAGCTTGCTGGAGGATGTGGGCTTTGTGGCGTCCTTCCGGGAGTTCTGGCTGGTCTGGCGAGGGCAGCAGCGTGCCTTTACCTTGGCGCGGCGATGGTGGGACCTAGGAAAGGTGCGCACCCGGCTCTTCTGCTGCGACTACACCCGGGGCGCCAGCCGACGGAGGGATGCGGCGATAGAGCAGTTGGAACGGGAGGTCTTAGAGCTAGAGAGGCGTCTGGCTGCCAGCCCTGAGGATTCATCCCTTTGCAGAGCATGCTGGGAGAAGCGGGAGGAGCTCCGGGCCCTCGACGATCATCGGGCCCGGGGTGCTTTTGTTCGATCCCGCATCCGCCTCCTTCGGGAGATGGATCGCGGCTCCCGCTTCTTCTACGCCCTGGAGAAAAAGAGGGGGGCCAAGAAGCACGTCACCTGCCTCCTGGCGGAGGACGGCACCCCCCTCACGGATCTGGTGGAGATGTGCGAGAGGGCCAGGGCCTTCTACGCACACCTTTTCTCCCCGGATCCGACTGATCCTACCGCTTGCAGAGTGCTCTGGGACGGACTCCTGACGGTCAGCGCGGGCGACCGGGACCGGCTAGAGTTGCCTCTCTCTCTGGCTGAGTTCTCGGAAGCCCTCCGCCACATGCCCACCAATAAATCTCCAGGCATGGACGGGCTGACCGTGGAGTTCTACTGCGTGTTCTGGGACATCCTCGGCCCGGACCTAGTCACCGTCTGGGCCAAGGCCTTGCGGAGCGGGGTCCTCCCTCTTTCATGCAGGCGAGCCGTGCTCGCCTTATTGCCGAAGAAGGGGGACCTCCATGACTTACGGAATTGGCGTCCCGTCTCGCTCCTCAGCACGGACTACAAAATCGTAGCCAAGGCCATCTCGCTGCGGCTGGGGTCCGTGCTGGAGGACGTGATCCACCCAGACCAGACCTACACCGTCCCGGGCCGTAGCATCTTTGATAACCTCTATCTGGTCCGGGATCTCTTGGAGCTTGGGTGTAGGGATGGTCTGTCGTTCGCCCTCCTGTCCCTGGATCAGGAGAAGGCGTTCGACAGGGTGGACCACAGGTATCTCCTGGGCACTCTGCGAGCGTTAGGCTTCGGACCCCAGTTTGTGGGTTTTCTCCAGGTGCTGTACGCTTCCGCAGAGTGTCTCGTCAGCCTCAACTGGACCCTGACAGAGCCGGTCAGCTTCGGGCGGGGAGTGCGGCAGGGGTGCCCCCTCTCGGGCCAGCTGTACGCTCTGGCGATCGAGCCCTTCCTCTGTCTCCTCTGCAGGAGGTTGACGGGGTTGGTGCTTCGGGAGCCGGAGCTGCGGCTGGTCCTGTCGGTGTACGCCGATGATGTGCTCCTCGTGGTCCAGGACCCGGGCGACTTGGCGTGGGTGGAGGCTTACCAGACCGTGTACTCGGTGGCCTCCTTCGCCCGGGTCAACTGGGTTAAGAGTTCTGGCCTGGTAGTAGGGGCCGGGTGGCAGGCGAGCTCCCTCCCACCCGCGCTTCAGGCCATCCGGTGGAGCGCGGGTCCGGTGCTCTATCTCAGCATTTATCTTTCTGCCAAGCATCCGTCTCCGCCGGAGAACTGGCACGGTTTACAGGGCAGGGTGACGGAGCGGCTCTGGAAATGGGCAGGACTACTCTGGTGCCTCTCCCTTCGAGGGAGGGCACTGGTACTCAATCAACTAGTCCTGTCCATGCTCTGGTACCGTCTCAACACCCTGGTCCTGGCCCCGGGCTTCCTGGCTGACCTCCGGAGGGCGATTCTGGAGTTCTTTTGGCCAGGACTGCACTGGGTCTCTGCAGGGGTCCTCCACCTGCCCCTGGAGGAGGGAGGGCAGGGCCTGAAGTGCCTCCACATTCAGGTCCATGTCTTCCGCCTCCAGGCCCTGCAGAGACTCCTTTACGGTGCAGGTAGTCCGATGTGGAGCACGTTGGCGCACACCTTTCTGCGCCACTTCCGAGGTCTCCAATACGACCGGCAACTCTTTTATCTCGAGCCGAGAGGTCTTCCGTGAGACCTCTCTGGGCTGTCAGTCTTCTACCAGGACCTCCTCCGGACCTGGAAACTGTTCTCGGCGACCAGGTCCGTGGCGGCCACCGGGGGGCAGATCTCCTCGCGAAGCCCCTGCTACACAATCTCCAGCTCTGTGTGCAGGTGGCAGAGTCCCCTGCGGTGCACCAGAGGTTGGTCCTGGCGGAAGTCACCAGAGTCAGAGACCTCCTGGATTATGACTGGGGAGACTGGCTGGATCCCCTGATGCTCGCTCGGTGTATGGGGCTCTCCAGGCCTTGTACTCCCCAGCACGTACTTCAGGAGGTGAGGGCTGCTTTGCCGCCCGCTGCTCAGGCCTACCTCGACCGGGTCCTGCACGAGGGCACGCCCCACCCACCCTCCACCCCGGCCCTCCGGACCTTTTCATTGGGCCCCTGCCCCGTGGACCCAACCGCCCCCCCGCCCCTTCTCCGTGAGCCGGCTGCACGACTTGCAGCCAGTTCATTTCCAGACCGCGTCAAGGAAACATCTATATACGCTCGTGCTCCACACCCTTCACTTCCTCACCCTCGTGTCCCACCCTGACACAAAATGGCGGGACCTCCTACCACCTGTAGAGGGTGAGAAGCCCCGGTGGGCCAGCCTATAATCCACCCTGGTCCCGAGGCCCGCCGGGGATATCAGCTGGCGGCTCCTTCATGGGGCCGTGAGCATGGGCGTGTACTTGGCGTGGTTTACCCGTCTCAGACACCTGTCCTTTCTGCGGTGTGAGGGAGACCCTGGCTCACATTTACTTGGAGTGCAGCAGGTTGCAGCCCCTATACCAGCTCCTCACCAATATTATGTTGCGTTTCTGGCTGCACTTTTCCCCTCACCTTCTCATTTACGCACTCCCTATCCGTGGCCCCACAAAGTCACAGCACCTCCTGGTCAACTTCCTCTTGGCCCTGGCTAAACTGGCCATCTATAAAACCAGGAAGAGGAGGTTGGCCGATGGAGGCTCCTGTGACTGTGGGGCCTGTTTCCGATCCTCTGTCCGTTCACGTATCCGGGCAGAGTTCCTCTGGGCGGCGTCCACTGGCTCCCCTGACACCTTTGAGGAGCAGTGGGCGCTGTCTGGGATTCTCTGCTCGGTGTCCCTATCAGGTTCCCTTCTTTTGACCCTTTGACCACACTCCTGTCCCTGTTTATTACATTAGTTGTCCCCCGAACTTAGTTGGTTTCTGGGACTTGTAGATCCTCCCCTTAAGCTGGGGGGGGGGGTGTCGGGGTTTAAACCCAAATAAATCCGTTTTACCCTGTATAAAGCTTAAATTGTTCGCCCTCTATAACACTGATAGAGAGATATGCACAGTTGTTTGCCCCACCCCCAGGTATTAATGCATACTCTGAGTTAATTAATAAGTAAAAAGTGATTTTATTAAATACAGAAAGTAGGATTTAAGTGGTTCCAAATAGCAACAGACAGAACAAAGTGAATTACCAAGTAAAGTAAAATAAAACACGCCAGTCTCTGTCTAATACAGTAAGAAACTGAATACAGATAAGATCCTCACCAGTTCCAGAATACTTCCTTTTACAGACTAATCTCCTTTTAGTCTGGGTCCAGCAATCACTCACACCCCTTGCAGTCACTGTCCTTTGTTCCAGTTTCTTTCACATATCTTTGGGGTGGAGAGGCTCTCTCTTTAGCTGGCTGAAGACAAAATGGAGGAGTCACCACTGGGCTTAAATAGACTTTCTCTTGTGGGTGGAGACCCCCTCCTCTCGCCTTTGCAGAGTTCAGCTACAAAATGGAGTTTTGGAGTCACCTGGGCAAGTCACATGTCCATGCATGACTTAGTTCCTTACCAGCCAAGTCACATTCCTGGAAAAGTCCAGATGTGGATTGGTGTCTCCAAGTTCATTGTTGGCTTAAGTGTTTCTTGATTTAGCACTTATTGAAAATAGTTTTTTCTCAGGAAGTTAACCAACTGCTTCACTACAGCCTACTTAGAATCAAACAAGTATGCAGCCCATATTCATAACTTCGAATACAAAAATGATACATGCATACAAATAGGATCAATAGATTCAGTAGATCATGACCTTTACAGAGATACGTTACATGGCATATCTAGCATAAAATACATTCTAGTTATGTTATGCTTATGTATATATATATATATATTTCCATAAAGCCTTAGGGGTGGCACCGTCACACCCATATCACCCTAATAAATCGGGGAGTGTTGGCAATACTGATTACGTCACATCCAGGGGTTGTGGCCAGGGGAGTTCAGCTGTCAAGGGAGACCAGCAATCACAGTGTCATAGTTTTAAAAAACCTCATGATCTTAAGGCCATCTCATGCTTCTGACGTGTCACTCTGATTGCTGGCCTTTGGGGCATTGCCCTGCTGCTTTCTGCCCACCCAGGCTGGACCCAGCTGTGAGGCTCTCATCCCTGGATGTCTCCCACGTTGACCTGCTGAATGAGATGTAGCAATTGGGGGGGAATGAGAAAAGCAGGAAGTACCTGGCCACCCTGATCCACGACCTCCCCAGTGTCTGCCTGCTGGATGCTGCTGGCCACCCGGTCAGCTGGATCGCTTCATACCCGTTTGGTGCCACGGGGCCTGGCTACACTCTGCCCCAGCACCGGCGGCGCGGCTATATGGGGATGCTGAATAATTTGATAGCCAAGCGGTTGCACGCACTAGGCTATCCCAGCTACAGCTATGTGGCCGTGGAGAACAACCCCATGCAGAGGTTGCAGGAGAGGCAGGGCTTCCAGCGCCAGCCCAGCCTGTGCTACTTCATTCTTCACAACCCACCACTGGCAAAAGCCCCCACGTTAACCACCAGCCCGGCACCGGCACAGCCCTTGCATGAGTCCCCAGTCCAACCGCCCAGGGGACCTGACAAGGGAGCGGGATAGGGGAGTCTGGGGATTTTTGTTGGCCAAGTGGAATCAGTAACATCTCCTACCCCCAGCCCCACAGGCCTTGCCCTCCCCCACAGCCCTATACTCACCTTTAGAGGCTCTGTCCTACTCTCCCGAGCCCATAACTTGCCCTTCTTGATGTACCCTATGCCCCCCAGACACATACACACAGGACCCCCGTCCCACTTCCCTACACTGCCCCATCCCAGTTCCTCTTCCAGATACTCCAGCAATGGCTCAACGATCTTCCACCCAATCTAGCTACATGCTCACCGGTCTCCTGTGTCTGCTCTGCTCCTCCTCCCCTGCTTTCCCTGGGACATCCTGCTCAGCGTATTACATCTCTAACTCCTCCACAGTCAGCGTGTCACCCTCCCCGCACCCTGCCAGAGACATCTTCCCCAGATCTCTCTCTCCCCCGCTTCCCTGGGGCTTGTCATGTCTCCTGCTGTTGCACCCTGATCTCATCAGCTCTTTTCCCATCTCCTGGACAATACAAGCTGGGGCAGCTTTAAGCGGGGCGGGAGGGGCTGGGAAATAAGTCCCCATTCAGCAACATCTCCTTGAGCACAGTGTGCCTGGCATGATTCTTCTAACCCATGATGGATCTGGCTGTTCCCCATTGATACTAACCAGACCGAGAGTGTTCCCATGCCAAGGACTACCTCAAGGGCAGTCTGTCTCAGTAACTCAAGGGTTAAATACCTCCTGGGAATGTTGATTATCCTCAAATCAAACTTCATTATCCCCAAGGACTCCCAGCCTGAGGTTACACCCAAAAGCAATCCAGATGTGTTAAATTCAGTACCACACAGCCAAGACACCCATATCCCCTTAACTCTACCCACCGGCATTGACCGATAGCAGGAAGTGTTTCTGGCTTCCTGATCTCAGCTGCAATTAAATTTATCGTTGAAGACACCTTTGAGTATTTCCGCTTTGGAGAGGCATCCCTGGCACGGCTGGGACCTTGCGGGCGAGGGGGAAGGTAGAATTACAGCTAGGGCCACACAACAGTTTCCCATTTTTCAACTGGATTGTCAAATGAAATTTCCCCAAAAAAGTTTCTGCTTGTTCTCAGTGTCGGCTTTGTTTCCAGACACTGAGGGCCTGAAAACCAAAGTGTTCTGGATGCGTAACCTGGTCTGAGGGGTGGAGTCTGCAGCAACTAAGGTCAGGGTCAAATATCTAGGGCTTCCTTTTGAAAAGTAACCAATAGCACCGGGTGGAACCATCCTACCAAATTTATAGGATCACTAAATATCTTCCCTGGAGAGACTTTAAAAGTCAAACTGAGTGTGTGTGAAACAAGAAGAGCTTTGTTAGCGGGAACAGGGAGACCAGCACCCAGCTGGGGAGAGCTCAGCAATAACAGCTCACCTATCTGTAGTTAGGAATAATAAGTAAACACCCAGTCCTGCCCCTTAGTGTCTCCAGCTGTGTCCTCTGATTCAGTTCCCTGCCCACAACCACTAACCAGATGCCCCTTCAGCTGTGGTTTCCTCTTCCACTACACTCCACTCACGGTTTGGTGTCAGCTGTTGACCTCATTCCAGAGCCTGGCATCAGACAGGCCTGTGCCCTATCCGTTGAGAAATGCCAGCTGGGCCAACCCCCAGGCTCCACCACCCCACCCAGCTCTGGTGATTTCAGCCTCATTTGCATGGGGTAAGGGAGGGCTGCCCAGGGCTCCCTCAGCCCTGCTGCCACCCTCTGTCGCTTTGGCAAAGGGCCACCTCGGTGCTGCCTCCCAATGAAGACTTTTCTGACTGCAAATCTGACTCCCCACCCCCCATATCTCCGGCTGATCCACGGTGCCGCAATGAACATAAACTGCGGGAACCCGGCTGGGCACAAAGTGCTGGTGGATTCACAACCCTAGTCCAAAGCTGTTCTCAACCAGCCACAGACAGACGTGTCACCCTTCAGCCACCACGCTGCACCCAGGTGGCCAGGCTGGTTCAGGGAGTGAGGAATCGGACACAGGGCCTTTTTTCCCTCTATGGGGCCTCCAGACAGAGGCCAGGCTGACTTGGAGGGGGTGGGGTGGAGGAGCGGGCAAATCAATCATTCCATTGGGAGTTCCCTTTTAGCCTTTCGGCTCTGTGTCTCTCACGGCAGGTGGCATCAGACAACTCTGACTTCTACATCAACATGTACACAGAGTTCTATCAGGCCCTACTGGGCAGCGCGGGTGTGATCAACTGAGGTTAGGCCTTCTGCATCCATGGCAATGTCTGGGGCTGCCTCCTCCTGAGCCCCACAGTCACTGCATGCAGGGCCGGCTCCAAGTTTTTTGCCGCCCCAGGCAAAAAAATTTTCCCGCGCCCCCTGGCCCCGCCCCAACTCCGCCCCTTCCCCACCCCATTCCAACCCCTTCCCCAAATCCCCCGCCCCGCCTCCTCCCCGGGGCATGCCGCATTTCCCCTCTTACTCCTCCCTCCTGGGAGGGAGGGGGAGAAGCGGAGCGGCGGTGCACTCGGGGGAGGAGGTGGAGATGAGTGGGGGGGAGCGGTTCCTCTGCCCCCCCCCCCAGGGTTACTTCCTGCAGCCCTCTCTGCGCCCCCCACCGCCACAGCTCACCTCCGCTTCACCTGCTCCCCTGAGTACGCTGCCGCCGCTCCACTTCTCCCCCTCCCTCCCAGGCTTGCCGCAAAACAGCTGATGCGTGCGGCAAGCCTGGGAAGGAGCGGGGAGAAGTGGAGTGGCGGCGTGCTCGGGGGAGCAGGCGGCAGTGGAATGGAGGTGAGCGGGGAGGGGGGAGCGGTTCCTCTGCCCCCCCCCAGGGTTACTTCCTGTGGCCCTCCCCCCGCCCCCCACCGCCGCAGCTCACCTCCGCTCAGGGCCGGCTCCTGTCGCCCGAAGAAAAAAAAAGGAGCCGGAGTGCCGCCCCTTGGGGAGTGCCGCCCCAAGCACATTCTTGGAGCGCTGGTGCCTAGAGCTGGCCCTGACTGCATGTCCCCCCCACCATCTGGGGCCAAACTCCAGCAGACTCTGACCCTGCCAGACCCTGTCTCTCCAGGTCCCCAGATTTCCCACCAGGCTGCTCCCATGTGCCCCATGGTCTCAGGACAGGATTGGTTCATTGGTGCAGGCACCCTTTCTTGAGACCGGCATGCCAGTGGGTCAGCTTGGTCCCCTCTCCTCCTCACATTCCAAGCTGGGCCTCCAACAGTCACGTTCCCCATTCAGGGCTGCCACTGCTCAGGGCCTGTCACCACCTCCTGCAGGGCTCCAGGATGGGGTGTACGAGGTCTTGAGAGACATAACCAGGCCAACCTGATTTGCCACTTCTCCATTCTGGCTCTTGGATGCCACCAGACACCCTGTTAGCTGGAGCCTCATGAACCCCTTTGGTGACATGGCTCATGGCTATACCCTGCCCCCACACAGTAGATGTGGCTCCATGCGAGTGCTCAGCACCACGACAGCAAAGCGGACTCATGCACGAGGCTGCCCCATCTTTGGCCACGTGGCCCTGGACAACCTCCCCATACAGAGACTGCAGGAGAGCCAGGGCTTCCAGCACCAGCCCAGCCTGAGCCATCATTATCCACACCCCAGAGCCAGTGACAGCTCCTGCCTGAGCCCCCTGACCCAGCACCAGCCACAACCTCCTACTTAAGGCCCCTTCCCCAGCAACCTCCATGGGGCAGGGCTGAGGGTCAACAGGGTGGCCAGGAAAATCCAGGGCTCCACATTGGGCCCCATGGAACTAGAAACATCTGCCGTCTCTCCAGCACCTCTCTGTAACATAGTACATACCAGCCTTATGGGGGCGGGGGGGCTACCAAATTCACACTCCATTTTGGTCAATATCAGGGGATTTTAAAAATCGTAAACTTCACGGTGTTGAAATCATGGGGGTTCCCGACCCAAAATGCAGCTGTGGGCTAGGTTGAAAGGCCATTCTAGAGGGGGTCGCAGCATTGCCACCCTTAGTTCTTAGCACTGATGCCAGCGGCACTGCCTTCAGAGCTGGGTAGCCGGAGAGAAGCGGCTGCTGGCCTGGAGCCCAGTTCTGAAGGCAGTGTTGCCACCAGCAGCAGCACAGAAGTGAGGGTGGCATAGTATGAGAGGGGCCATCACTTTTTTTGGGAGAGGAAGGGCTGGTCTTAGAGGTGGGCAACAGCCCTTGTGGTCAGAGGTCATCCATCCCAAAGCCCCTTAACCTGTGAGTACTTGGATCAGAGCAGGGAGGGGCAGGGATGGGGGCTTCTACCATGTACTGAGCTCAAGCTGCTAATCCTATCCAAGCTGGGGAAAGATGGGTCTTCCTCTTCCCCTGCATGGGCCGCTCCCTGGGCTGGGTTAGAGCCACCTCCGGGATCCTCCCCTGCCTTCAGGAAGCACCACGGCTGATGGCTGGGAACCCAGCTCTGAAGGGAGAACCACAGCTAGCAGCAGCACTCAAGTGAGGGTGGCCACACTTACATTTGTGCTACCACCACCAGCAGCACAGAAGTAAGAATGGCAATACCATACCATGCCACCCTTGCTTCTGCAGTGCTGCCAGCAATGGCGATGCCTTCAGAGCTGGAAGGCCCAAGAGCAGTGGCTGCTGACTGGGAGCCCAGCACTGAAGGCAGTGCTGCCACCACCAGCAGCACAGAGGTAAGGGTGGCATAGTATTGGGGGGGGCTGTCACTTTAGGGGAGGGGGCGGGACAGGTCCAGCCTTATGGGTGGACAACCCCCAGGGTGCTGTGGCACACTCACAGCCAGCCCAAGGCCCCTTTAACCACTGAGTGATAGGTCTGGAGCCGGGATGGGGCAGGTCTAGGGCACTCCAGCCGAGGGCTCCTCCTGTGCGCCTGGCTCTAGGCTCCAACCTTCAGCACCTCGCCTGGCTGCAGGAAGCTGCTGCTGACAGTGGTGCAGAAGTGAGGATGGAAATACCATACCATGAACTCTCACTTCTGGGCTGCTGCTGGCGGCAGGGCTGCCTTCAGAGCTGGGCTCCCGGCTTGCAGCCACCACTCTCCAGCCACCCTGCTTGTGAGGCAGCCCAGCAGCCCAGAATTGAGGGTTCATGGTATGGTATACCAAATCCTGCAACCCCCCTACAATAGCCAGTTTTCCTGGGGTAGACCAGATTTCATGATCTGTAATGCATTTTTCACAGCTGTGAATTTGGTAGGGCCCTACTCATGGGGCCAGCCACCGCAGCTCCATAACCAGCCTCCCTGGGTGGAACTTACCCTGAGTCCTATAAACATAGCACCCTGCAGTCCAGCTCCCCTTCGCTGCCCCCTTCCTTGGCTTGTAGACATCCTAGCAACTGTAACCATCTCCCATCCAATAAAGCTATATGCCAGTCACAGCACACAGGCCAGTATCAATGTGTTTGAATGGCTTTAAGTTCATATCCAACCCCCAAGAGAAGTCTGAGAGCGAACCATTCTTGCTGCTACAACCTGACTCTGCCAAAGGGGTTTTTAATCTTATTATTTGGAGCTGTGGGGGAAATGTAATTGCAGGATGGCAGAAGATTCATAAGGTGCTTAAACTAGTAACAAATAAATAAATGCCATATGCAAAAGTTTGCTGTGAGGGGGAATTAGGAAGCAGGGCGACATAAGGTTAGAAGGGATTGGGGCTGCAGCAAAGGGAGACGGACTATGGGGAGATCTGAGGCATTAGAGGATTTCTGGTGAGGGAGCGGGATATTGGGACAGGATATAAGGTGGTGGGAGGGAGTCTGAGCCGGTGTCAGTCATGCCGCTATTCTTCCCTCCCATATATGCCCTGAGATCTGAGGGGGTCTGTCGCTCTGGGGGTGTCTGAGACCATCTCCTTGCCACTTTATCTGCCAGGATCGGGAGTCCTGCCTCTTTATAGGGGTGCCTAACTGCTTTACTTGCCTTCACTCAGGTGTGCTGGGATCTAGAGGACTCTTCCTCTCTAGGGGTTATCTGCTCTCCTTTCCTTGCCCTCCGTGTGAGCCGGCATCCAGGGAAGCCCTGTCCCTCTGGTGGGGAGCTGTTTGCAGCCATCCCAGGAACATGCACCAAAACCACACCACTAGATTGGGGTGAGGAATTAAGAACGAGAAGGCTTGGTGCCTAGCACAAGCTCCCAAGCACTGACCAGGGGAGGGGGGCTGAGAACACTCACTGAGATGAATGGAGCTATTGTCCCAGGCTGTATCGTCTCAATGCGTGCTCTCCTTCAGCAGATACCATCACACCAAGATCCATGGGCTGCATCACATTGCTCAGAACCACCTGTACTTTCAGGATTATCCCATGCTGGTGTGACAGATTTATGTTACCAATCTGCTTGGGGCTTCAGGTGATCAGGCTGAAGCTGTAGGATCTTTAGGGGAGGAGAAGAGGGAGCACACCAAGTGACTAAGTTTAAAGCTTTATTAACCAAATAACAGCGGTGAGTGCTGGGTGCACCCCTCGTCACTCAGAGGGAGGAAGAAAGCGTTAGTGCCCGAGCCCTAACCCACTTTCATACTTACACACGCACAACCCAAGGCTAGCCAAGCCTGGATGTAATGAAAGAAGAGGAGGGGGGCAGGGTAGATGAGAGTTCTGCCCTTTGCACAGGTCGTCTAGGGTGCGCTGTAAATCTCTGAGTTGCTTCAGCTCTCGGGAGGGTTTTAAGCCCTGGGTTTTTCCGGGGCCGTTTTCATCCAGGGAACCTCATCCCCTGTGCTCTCAGTACCAGTCTGAACCGTCTCCCTTAGTTTCCCCAAAACACACCGGTTTCAGGTTCGCAAGACTATAGTTTTTCAACTCACTGACCTTTGCAATCTTACTAGTTTTGCAACCCCTTCAGTTCTGTCTGGCTCAGTTCTCCTTTCTCAGAGCTGGCCATGATTGAGATACAGGCTTCTGGCTGTTTCACAGCAGAGAGCTTGTTTTTGTGCGCAGGCCTTGGGCTGCAGTTTCATTCCATATCTTCGGGCCTCATTGGATCATCGAGTTAACCCGTTCCTTTCTCCCTTCCTCCCCCTTCGGCCTCTTGTAAAATGCAAAGGAATCTTCCACTTCACACTCACACCTTCAACCCTTCCCAAGATACTTTCCAATGCATATAAAGGCATTAGCAATATACAATGCTGGTGCTGACACAGGGGACCCCATGTGGGAGGGCATTTTATTGTGACTCTGGGGATCTGGAGATAGCAAAGCAACTGCTGCTGGTTAATTTCATACAATTTTACAGCTGAGTGCCAGGTTGGCTACAGTTAAAATTGAGTAGGCTTCTGTTTAAAACCAATTCTTCTAAGTGTTCTGAAATCCCGATGTTTACTTGGATTGTCTTGATATTTGGGCTGCCTCCTGGGGGTATGGAGTAGGGGGAGTGATAGGGTGACCACATGTAACATTTTGGCCAGGATAGTCCCTTTTTTAAGCCCTGTCCCTGCCATCCTGACTTTTTTTTTTTTGGCAAAAATGGGCATTTGTCCCATTTGCTCTTGTTGACTTGATCAGTTGGCAAGAGCAAACAGGACACATGCCCATGTCTGTCAAAAAGTGGGGTGTGGAAGAATGTGAGGGAGGGGAGTGAGCTGTGACGCCAGCCTCACACAGGGAGGGTGGCAGGGCTATAGTGGGGAGGGTGGCAGGGCTTGAGCGAGCAATGATGCCAGTCCCAGCCCTGCATGGGGAGGGGCTCAGTCTAGTCCCACGTGGTGTCCCATTTTCCCTTTGGAAAATATGGTCACCCTACTGAGTGACCCACATTTGAAGTCATTTGAATAGGAGGTTCCTGAAATACAGCCAGCCACCCAAAAACAGCTTTTCTTCAAGTTCACAGCTTCTACCAACGGTTTTTGTGCACCCCTACCTTTGAAAATGCTGATGGCTTAATGGGATAGGCAAGAGATGGTGAGCTGGAAATGCTTGCAGGGTACCAGGGGAAGGCTATACGTAGTTGAGGGTGGTAGAGGTTGGGGAGGAGGGAGACACCAGACTTTTTACACATGTAATAAAATAAAATAAAAGTTTTTGGGTAATAGACCAACTACACACTGCAAACGTTACAAAGCATGACCGTTATCTCCATTCCACTGTTACCAAGTGTGCAAGGTGAGGGGGGGGGGGAAGGAATGCCTCAATACACCTATAACACACCTACTCACACTCCGTCATTGCATTGTACTGAACAGGGGCTCCCTACCCTTGCCCGGCACAAACACTAAGGACTGATCTACACAAGAAAGTTAGATCAACTCAGGGATAATCCCCATTCTGGAATGATGTAGTTACACTGACCTAAGTCCTTGTGCAGACAGCGCTACAGGTGGAAGAACTGTCGCTGCAGCGTTTTCAGTGTAGACACGGCTTGATCCTGCTCCACATCACATCTGCTCAATTTTACAACCCCTTCAACCTCGTTCCCTTCTGGTACATGATGCCATCTAACACTACACTGTCATTTACCTTTCATGCATACCCACCTCACTGATGACATCCCTGAGGCAGGAAGACCCTGTGCCCCATTAGTGACACAACGTGCACAACTCAGCACTAGAATGAGGCAAAATACATCTCTCAGGGTACCCCTGAACCTTTCCTCTGATCACACACTGCAGGGGAGGAGCAGGAAGAGGGGCTCACCTCTGTTGAAGGGAACAGCCTCCCCAAACCACCTCATCTCAGTCAGAGCTCTGCCAAGCTGCTCCAGCTAACTTCTCCCCCATTCAGTACAGTGACACGTAACGCGCTGAGGACAGCTGGGGCCTAGGGGCTCTTGGCAGCTCCAGGGGCAGAGTTAAGGACCATGGGCAGGCACCTTAACTCCTCATTGCTTGGGTTTTAGATGTGAGAGTTTTGCTGGGCTTGTGTGACGTTATGAGTGTAATATAATATTTCATTGGAAGGTGACAGGGCCAGAAAGAGTTAATTAACTCAGACTGACCTGACCCATGGGTGAACCTAAGGACTGGTTAGGAAGATATTTAAATGAATAGCGATTTGAAATGCAAGTCTACATTGTTAGAGATCTCAAGGGTAGATGTTTGCTCAGGTCTTGTGATGTAAGCAAACAAGTCTTGCCTATTGCTATAACTTTAATTCAAAGATCAAAAAAGAAATATTGACATTTGTGATGATACGTGAGTGAAATAGTATTATTGTCTATATGTCTCTTTGAAGGTTGTGGTAATCTGTATCTGAACTGTTTAATGGATAAATTACCCTGTGCTAATTGCCAGGATGTTTGGAAGGAGAATTAAGCCTATTGTTTTCTCAGGCTGAAAGGCTGATGGAAATGTATAAGAACCCTGGGACACGATCCTGCTGCATCTCAGATCTGCTTTGGGTTTCAAGAGGGGGAAACCTTAAGCCATAAGGATTGAGATCCTCAATCATTGACTGTAGTCACCCTGAATATGGACATTGGACTATAACCTATGGACTATATCTAAAAGGACTTTTGGCAACTACAAGATCACCTCTGCTATGTATCTGAACCTCAAGAATTGAATTCAAGTCTGAATGTATATTGACCTTTTAACCAACACACTCTCTCTCTTTTTTAAAATAAATTTTAGCTTAGTTAATAAGAATTGACTATAGTGTGTATTTTGGGTAAGATCTAAGTTATAATTGGACCTGGGTATGTGGCTGATCCTTTGGGATTGGAAGAACCTTTTCTTTTATATGATGATATAAGCTTTTCAGTAATCGTCATCATATCTGACGTGTGTCTGGATGGAGGCCTGAGGCTGGGTACTTTAAGGGAACTGCAATGTTTGGACTTCTGGTAACCTGTAAGGTACTATAGAAGCTGTTTTGTGTTGGCTTGGTAAATCTAAGTATTGGAATAACCACCAGCTTTTGGGGTTTGTCTGCCCCGTTTTGTTTGCAGTTCACCCTGATTAAGTGACCTCAGCTGGCTCCCACGGGCAGCACTGTCATAGCTTGACATTCTGGAAGGGCGTGTGGAACCTCTGGGCAACATTAACTCTGTGGTTTGCCAGTGACTTAGCACGCAAGGGAGCAGGAGACATGGACACAGCTCTGCTGCAGCTTGGAACAAAGACACAGGGTGGAGGGAGGTGAGAACCCCAGAGACTCAGCATCCCAGGAACTCACACGGGGATGCAGAAACAAAAGGAGGGCGAATCAAGATCAATCCCACAGAGTTGCTGTGGCCAACATGGCCTCTGCCTTCAGCTCGGGTTCTTTGATGCTGCATTCCAGCTAAGTAATAAATATGACGCTAGGTCGTGGCAGATACTGATTGCATTGCTCCCGGCAGGTAATGAACCATGACAGCCACATCCCAGAGGGCTTCCATCTTGTTGTAGGTGAAACCTGCCCAGACTGGATCCCATGACCCCTCCCCAATGCTGATAGGGACCCATGTGAAATCCCAGCCTCTGCATGAGCAAAACAAGCAGTAGCGTAGCTAGCAGGGTGCAGGGGAAGCAGCCGCTTCCCCTCAGCAAATTTGCCCAAAGTGGCGCCTTTCCAACTGCGGCCGGAGGAGCGAGGAGGGGCGCAGGCTGGCAGCCCGGAGGCTGCAGCACGGCCGGTGGCCATGGGGGAGCGGGGGGGGGCACGGCCGGAGGAGCGGGGGGGGAGGACGCAGCATGCGGCCCACAGCGCAGCTGGCTGCCGCAGCCGGGGGGGGGGGAGGCGCAGCATGGGGATGGCTGCTGCAGCCGGAGGAGCAGGGGGGGCGCAGGCTGGCGGCCGGTAGCCACAGGGGGACGGTGGGCGCGGCCTGAGGAGCAGGGGGGCGCAGCATGGCGGCCGGAAGCAACGGCCAGAGGAGGGGGGGGGCCGCGGAGGTGGCACGGCAGGGCCGGAGGAGCCACGGGGGTGGGGAGGGGCGGTGCGGCTGGAGGAGCCAGTCAAGGGGGGGGTGGAGCGGCCGGAGGAGGAGCCAGCCAAGGGGGGCGTGGCCAGAGGAGGAGCCAAGGGAGGCCCATTTTTAGGTTTGCTCCCCCTCCTCTTAGAAGCTGGCTACGCCACTGAAAACAAGCACAGAGTGTAGGGCACACATGCCTCGGGGGGGCAGGGCTGGGAGAGACACAGGCCAGAGGGAAGGATGCAGCCAAGGAGAGGGGCCCAGACTGGAGGCTCCCATCCCAGCAGAACCCTCTATCAAAGCAAGAGACAGACAGAGTTAGCAGAGCTGCTATGCAGGAGCCCAGGGCTGGGACAGCAGGGACTGTGGGTCAGGATAGAGGGGTGCAAATGGCTTCTGTGCCACCAATGGGACCCCATCCATGGCCCCTGGGGACCAGGCACTCCTTTAATCATCCATCAGCCCTGGCAGGGCTTGGGCAGCAAGAGCCTGTGCTCCCCCAATCCCTGCACCAAATCTCGCCTGGCCAAAGGGACATTAGGCAGAGCTGCCACAGTGAGGGTTAGTGGGGAAAGGCCCCATGTCCCACTCCCCACCCTCTGAGCCAGCCATTTCCCTCTTCCACTTGGCTTTAGCAATCCCCTCTCCTGAGTCCCAGGAGGTTCACCGGGGAGCCCATCTTACAATCACCTTCATGGGAATTCCTCCCTGCCTGCGGGGGAAGCCCCCTCTGATTGGCTGCCTCTCCAATACACCCTCCTGGGGAAGAGCAGCCAATCAGAGCTGCTGCAGTAAGATCTCCGTCCCCCCACTCCCTGCAGTAATGTGACACCTTTCTCACAGGAGGGAACAGGAATTGATCAGCATCTCAGGGTGGCTCCACTCCTTCTCCCCACCCCATCCCGCACCCAAACTCCCTCCCGGAACCTGTATCCTGCACCCTGTCCCGCTCCCCAACCTCCTGCCCCAGCCCTGAGCCTGTAAGCAATGGGGACAGGATGGTGCACGTGCTGCCCCCATTCCATGGACACCTGGCCTGGGAGGGGAAGAGGGGAGCCCGCTGCAGCCCCCATAGGGCTGGGAGGGGGCAGAAGAACACCAGGAGGTGCAGAAGGGAGGCTGGGGGGACTAGGAAGAGTTGATGGGCAACTGGCTGGGAACAGAACTGATGGGGCAGAATTAATTGCTGGGCAGGAGATCCCAAATCACCATAATAAATCTGGGACTGTTGACAACACTGTCACTGTCACTATCGGGGGAGTTCAGCTATTAAAGGAGACCAGCAATCACAGTCATCTTTAAAAAAACCTCATGATTTTGGGGTCTAATTCGCGATCGCTAACCCTTGGGCTTTGCCCTGTTGCTTCCTGCCCCCCCCAGGTTGGACCTGGCCGTGAGGCTGTCAACCCTGGATGTCTCCCACCTCGACCTGATGAACGAGATGTGGCCCTATCAGGGGAACAAGTACAGCAAGAGGTTCCTGGAAAGTCTGATCCGCTGCTTCCCCAGCTTCTGCCTCCTCAATTCCGTTGAGTGCCTTGTCAGCTGGACTGTTTCAGACACATATGGCGTATTGGGGCGTAGGTTCACTCTCCCCCAGCACCAGGGATGCGGTTACAATGGGGTGCTGAATAATTTGATTGCCAAGCGGTTGCACGCACTAGGCTCTCCCAGCTATGGCCATGTGGCTGTGGACAACTACCCCATGCAGAGGCTGCAGGAGAGGCAGAGCTTCCAGCTCCAGCCCAGCCTGTGCCACTTCATCCTCCACAATGCAGCACTGCATAGACCCCCCACGTTAACCCCCAGCCCAGCACCGGGCACACCCAGGCTGGGGCTAAGGGAAGCCAAGGGATGGGGGTGCGGGAGTCTGGGGATCAGTGTTATATCTAGTGGAACCAGTAACATTTCCCAGCTCCAGCCTCACATGGGATCTGCTACCCCCAGCCCCAAAGGGCTTGCCCTTCCCCACAGCCCTGTACCAGCTTTACAGGGTCTGTCCTACTCTTCCAAGCCCCATAACCTGCCCTCCTTGGTGGACCCTATCCCCCCAGACCCATACACACAGCACCCCCGACCCGCTTTCCCTACACTGCCCCATCCCAGTTCCTCTTCCAGACACCACGGCAACGGCTCAATGATCTTTCACCCAATCAAGTTACATGCTCACCAGTCTCCTGCATCTGCTCTGCTCCTTCTCCCCTGCTTTCCCTGGGATAGCCTGCTCAGCGTACTGCATCTCTAACTCCTCTACAGTCGGTGTGTCATCATCCTCCCAACCTGCCCAGGGCCAGATTAATGCATGGGCTTTCGGGGCTGCAGCCCAGGGCCTCAGGCTAAGGGGGACCCTAGGTAAGGGGCGTTCAGGGAATCTCTGCACACTGCTCCCGCCCCCAGTGCCGGCTCTGCAGCTCCCATTGGCTGGGTACCACAGCCAAAGGGAGCTGTGGAGGCGGTGCCTGCAGCACCTGCTGGCATGGACAGTGTGCACAGCGCAGAGGGGCCTGGCGCCTCTGCATAGGGTCCGGACATGCTGGCCACCTCGGGGAGCAGAGCAGCACCCAGCCAGGGCAGGCAAGGATCCTGCCTTAGCCCTGCTGCGCCGCTGACCAGGAGTCGCTCGAGGTAAGCATCTCCTGGCCGGAGCCTTCACCCCACACTCCCTCCTGCACCCCAATCCCCTGCCCCTGCCCCAGCCCTGAGCCCACTCCCCGACTCCAAACTCCCAAGGGCTCCAAAAAATCTAATAGCCCTGGGCCCACAGGAGAGTTAATCCGGCCCTGACCCTGCCAGAGACATCTCCCCCAGATCTCCCTCTCCCCCACTTCCCTGGGGCTTGTCACATCTCTCGCCATTGCAGCCTGCTCTCATCAGCTCTTTTCCCCTATTCTGGACAATACAAACCGCAGCAGCTTTAAATGGGGTGGGAGGGGCTAGGCAATCGGTCCCCATTCAGCAACATCTCCTTGAGGGGGTGTGTTGGGCATGATATTTCTAACCCATGATGCCTCTGGCTGGTCCGCATTGATGCGAACCAGCCTGAGAGAGTTCCCATGCCAAGGACTCCCTCAAGGGCCAGTCTGTCTCAGTAACTCAAGGGTTAAATACCACCCGGGGATATTGATTATCCTCAAACCAAACTTCACTATCCCCAAGGACTCCTGGCCTGAGGTCACACCCAAAAGCAATCCTGACATGTTAAATTCAGTACCACACAGCCAAGACACCCAAATCCCCTTAACCACCCACCGACATCGACCGATAGCAGGAAGCATTTTGGGCTCTGTGATCTCAGCTGCGATTAAACTGATTGTTGACAACACCTTTGAGTATTACCCCTTTGCGGCAGCACTCCCTGGCACGGCTGGGACCACGCGGGCAAGGGAGAAGGTAGAATTACAGCTAGGGCCATATAACAGTTTCCCATTTTTCAACCCGCTTTTCAAATGAAATTTTCCCAAAAAAGGTTCTGCTTATTCCCAGTGTCGGCTTTGTGTCCAGACACTGAGGGCCTGAAAACCAAAGTGTTCTGGGTGCGTAACCTGGTCTGCGGGGTGGTGCCTGCAGCAACAAGGGTCAGCTCAAATATCTAGGGCTTCCTTTTGAAAACTAACCAATAGCACCAGTTGGAGCCGCCCCACCAAATTTCTAGGATCACTAAATATCTTCCCTTTAAAAGTCAAACTGAGTGTGTGTGAAACAAGAGCTTTGTTAGAGGGGATGGTGAAACTAGCACCCAACTGGGGAGAGCACAGCAATAACAATCACCTATCTGTACTCACCTATCTGTACTTATGAATAATAAGTAAACACCCAGTCCTGTCCCTTAGGCTTGGTCTACACTAAACCCCCAAATCGAACTAAGGTACGCAACTTCAGCTACGTGAATAACGTAGCTGAAGTTCGAAGTACCTTAGTTCGAACTTACCTCGGTCCACACGCGGCAGGCAGGCTCCCCCATCGACTCCGCGGTACTCCTCTCGTCTAGCTGGAGTACCACAGTCGACGGCGAGCACTTCCTGGTTCGACTTATCGCGTCCAGACAAGACGCGATAAGTCGAACCCAGAACTTCGATTGCCAGCCGCCGAACTAGCGGCTGGGTGTAGACATACCCTTAGTGTCTCCAGCTGAGTCCTCTGATTCAGTTTCCCGCCCAGAACCACTGAACAGATGCCCCTTCAGCAGTGGTTTCCTCCTTCCGCTATGATCCACTCATGGTTTGCTGTCAGTTGTTGGCCTCATCCCAGGCCTGGTCTACACTAGGAGTTTATGTCGAATTTAGCACCGTTACATCGAATTAACTCTGCACCCGTCCACACCACGAAGCTATTTAGTTCGACATAGAGGTCTCTTAAATTCGACTTCTGTACTCCTCCCCAACGAGGGGAGTAGTGCTAAATTCGACAGGGCCATGTCGAATTAGGCTAGGTGTGGATGGAAATCGACGGTAATTGCTCCGGGAGCTATCCCACAGTGCACCACTCTGTTGACGCTCTGGACAGCAGTCCGAGCTCGGATGCTCTGACCAGCCACACAGGAAAAGCCCCGGGAAAATTTGAATTCCTTTTCCTGTCTGGGCAGTTTGAATCTCATTTCCTGTTTGGACATCGTGGCGAGCTCAGCAGCACTGGCAACGATGCAGAGCTCTCCAGCAGAGATGGCCATGCAATCTCAGAATAGAAAGAGGGCCCCAGCATGGACTGATCGGGAAGTCTTGGATCTGATCGCTGTGTGGGGCGATGAGTCCGTGCTTTCCGAGCTGCGATCGAAAAGACGGAATGCAAAGATCTACGAGAAGATCTCTAAAGCCATGGCAGAGAGAGGATACAGCCGGCATGCAATGCAGTGCCGCGTGAAAATCAAGGAGCTGAGACAAGGCTACCAGAAGACCAAAGAGGCAAACGGACGCTCCGGATCCCAGCCCCAGACATTCCGTTTCTACGAGGCACTGCATTCCATCCTAGGTGCGGCCGCCACCACTACCCCACCACTGACCGTGGACTCTGAGGATGGGATATTGTCGACGGCCGGTTCCTCGGACATGTTAGCGGACAGGGAAGATGAGGAAGGAG
Source organism: Terrapene triunguis (assembly GCF_002925995.2). Lineage (NCBI taxonomy): Eukaryota > Metazoa > Chordata > Testudines > Emydidae > Terrapene > Terrapene triunguis. The sequence goes on along the minus strand of NW_020664441.1, from coordinate 3,855,254 downwards.
ATGAGGAGGACGAGGCAGTCGACAGCGCTTACAACGCTGATTTCCCCGACAGCCAGGATCTCTTCATCACCCTCACGGAGATCCCCTACCAACCCTCCCAAGGCGAAGGATCAGTCAGTAAGTGTTTTAAACACGTAAACATTTATTTTTAACAGAACAGGAATATTAACAATATTAACAATGGGTTTTGCATGATTACTTTGCCCTAGGCGCTTAACGTTTCAGTCCTTGGCAGTGCAACTACTGAAAAAAAATCTAACAATGTCCGGTTTAGCATGATTGTTTTGCCCTAGGCGCTCTACTGTTTTGTCCCTGCCAGTGCAGCTACAGTAAAATCCGGTCTATATGTCCGGGGATAGAGCAGAAATCCTCCTGGGACATCTCCACGAAGCTCTCCTGGAGGTAATTGGAAAGCCTTTGCATCAGGTTCCTGGGGAGAGCGGCCTTATTGGGTCCTCCGTGGTAGGAAACGTTTCCGCGCCAGGAGACAAGCAAGTACTCCGGGATCATTGCCTTGCACAGCATGGCGGCATACGGCCCTGGTCTTTGCATGCTTTCCCGAAGCATCCTTTCTTTCTCCGTCTCTGAAATCCTCATCAGAGTGATGTCGCTCATGGTGACCTGCTTTGAATTAGATAGGGGAATGTTAGTATTGGGACTGCTTGCCTGTTCCTTTACAGAACTGTAACCGGCGGTTTACAGCCACGCGGTGGAGGCGGGAGAGGAGCAGCATACAGGGATCTTTCCCTGGGACAACTGCGAGGGGGTGGGACAGGGGCAGAGTTCATGCTTGCCGGATTGCTGGCAGCAGGGACTGGCATTGCTTTGAATGTGAAAGGAGGCCAGTGCTATTATTAAAGTTTTAAGCAGCAAAAGTCTACGGCTTACCATGTCGGCCTGCTACACAAATTCCGCTGTCCTGCCCCGCTTCTCTGATCTGCACTGCAAGACCCCAGGCACTTAATGCAAAGGCCAAAAATTCGACCTTGTCCTGAGTGTGCATGTGATAGGTGCTGTGCATGGTCTTGTTCACAGAGAAAGACTATGTTCTTTGTTCACAACTAAATTTATCTTTCTGAGGAATTCACTCCCTTTTTCCCATCCCACAGCTGCGACTGTCTCCCGACCTAGCCTGGCATCACACACCCAGAGGCTAGCGCAGATTAGGCGTAGGAAGAAGAGGACACGGGAGGACATGTTCTCGGAACTTATGGGCTGCTCCCGAGCCCAGGCAGCCCAGCAGACCCAGTGGAGGGAGAACTTGTCCCAAATGCACCGATCACACATGGAATGGGAGGAGAGGTGGTGGCAGGAAGACCAGCAGGCGACTCAAACGCTGCTTGGACTAATGAGGGAGCAAACGGACACGCTCCGACGCCTTGTGGATGTTCTGCAGGACCGGAGGCAGGAGGACAGAGCCCCGCTGCAGTCTATCTCTAACCGCCCTCCCCCGCCACAAAGTCCCATACCCCCCTCACCCAAAGTCCCAAGAAGGAGGGGCGGCAGAGTCTGTGAAAACTCTCACTCCACCCCTGCAGACTGCTCAAGTACCAGAAGGCTCTCATTCCCCAAAATTTGATAAGACCTTTCCTTCTCGCCTCACCCAAGCCCCCGTCCCAGTTTCATCCCCCAGTTTCATGTGTAGTTGCTAATAAAAAATAAGTTTCTGTTAATTACTGTTTCCATCATGTTCCTTTAGAGGAGAGTCTGTCTGAAGGGGGGGAAGGGGGTTGGTAATTGGACAGGACAGTCACCTTTACCAGGGTACAGAGGCGGGGGCAGGTTCAGCAGCAGGGCACACACACATTGCAGTCACTAGTTACCCTGGTCAGTCTGGGAGGTGGTTTTCATGTTCTGTGTGTGGGGGGGATATGTGACTTTGTGGCGGGGGAGGGCGGTTAGAGATCTTATGCAGCGGTCCTTATCCTGGATCACAGGGCCACGCAGCAGGGGATCTGTAACCGTCCTCCCCCTGCCACAAAGTCACATAGCCCCCACACACAGAGTCCCGAACAGGAGGGGTGGCAGGCTCCGTTGAAACAACCAGTCCACCAGTGCGGAGCCTGTCATTCCTGGAGTTTAGAAGCGTCCTTTGCATCACTACACTACACCCACTCCCCACCACAGTCTGCGTCCCAGGTTCAACACTTTACCGAGAAAACAGTAATAAAGAAAACGGTGTTCATTAACAAAATTCAAGTGATTTTATTTTTAAACGTGTGTTGGAAGAGGGGGAACGGGGTGAACGGGGTATGTAACTGGAGAGGATAGTGAACAATTACTGGGTAAAGAAACGGGGGCAGGTTCAGCTTCTCTGTAAACAAACTTAATAGTCACAGGTTACCCTGCTCACTCAGGAACCTAGCTTTCAAAGCCTCCCGGATGCACAGCGCGTCCCGCTGGGCTCTTCTAATCGCACGGCTGTCTGGCTGGGCGTAATCAGCAGCCAGGCTATTTGCCTCAACCTCCCACCCTGCCATAAAGGTATCCCCCTTGCTCTCACACAGATTGTGGAGCACACAGCAAGCTGCCAGGGCCGGCTCCAGGGTTTTGGCCGCCCCAAGCAGCCAAAACCAAAAAAAAAAAAAAAACC
>NW_020664441.1:3841696-3852561 GCF_002925995.2 Terrapene triunguis | reverse complement strand
GGAGTGAGGGACCGTCCGCCGAATTGCCGCCGAATACCTGGAACTGCCGCCCCTGTCCGGAACGGCCGCCCCAAGCACCTGCTTGAGAAGCTGGTGCCTGGGGCCGGCCCTGCAAGCTGCAATAACGATGGGGATATTGGTTTCGCTGAGATCACAGCGAGTCAGTAAGGTTCTCCATCTCCCCTTGAGACGTCCAAAAGCACACTCCACCACCATTCTGCACTTGCTCAGCTGGTAGTTGAAGAGTTCTTTTTCACTGTCCAGGGCGCCTGTATAGGGCTTCATGAGCCAGGGCATTAGCGGGTAGGCTGGGTCCCCGAGGATCACTATAGGCATCTCCACATCCCCAACAGTTATTTTGTGGTCCGGGAAGTAAATACCTTCCTGCAGCCGTCTAAACAGACCAGAGTTCCTGAAAACACAAGCGTCATGAACCTTGCCCGGCCATCCGACGTTGATGTTTGTAAAACGTCCCCTATGGTCCACCAGTGCTTGCAGCACCATTGAAAAGTAGCCCTTTCGGTTAATGTACTGGCTGGCCTGGTGGGCCGGTCCCAGGATAGGGATGTGAGTTCCATATATAGCCCCACCGCAGTTTGGGAATCCCATCGCGGCGAAGCCATCTATGATGACCTCCACATTTCCCAGGGTCACTACCTTTGACAGCAGTACCTCAACGATTGCGTTGGCTACTTGCATCACAACAACCCCCACGGTAGATTTGCCCACGCCAAAGTGGTTCGCGACTGACCGGTAGCTGTCCGGCGTTGCAAGCTTTCAGAGGGCTATGGTCACTCGCTTCTGGACAGTCAGGGCTGCTCGCATCCGGGTGTCCTTGCGCTTTAGGGCAGGCGACAGCAACTCACAAAGTTCAAGGAAAGTTCCCTTACGCATGCGAAAGTTTCGCAGCCACTGGGATTCATCCCAGACCTGCAGCACTATGCAGTCCCACCAGTCCGTGCTTGTTTCCCGGGCCCAGAATCGCCGTTCCACAACATCAACATGACCCATTGCCACCATGATGTCCTCGGCGCGGGGTCCCGTGGTTTGTGACAGGTCTGTGCCACTCTCAGACTTCAGGTCCTCACCGCGCTGCCGTTGCCTCCTTGCCCGATTTCTCAGCATCTGCTTCTGGGAAAGGTGGATGATAAGGTGCGAGGTGTTGACAACGGCCATAACTGCAGCGATAGTCACAGCGGGCTCCATGCTCGCAGTGCTGTGGCGTCCGTGCTGTCACTGACCAGAAAAGTGCGCGAACTGATTTCCCGCCGGCGCTTTCAGGGAGGGAGGACGGGAGTGACGGTTGGATGACGACAGTTACCCAAAACCACCCTCGACACATTTTTTTCCCCAGAAGGCATTGGGGGCTCGACCCAGAATTCCAATGGGCAGCGGGGACTGCGGGAACTGTGGGATAGCTGCCCACAGTGCACCGCTTCCAATGTCGACGCTTGCCCTGTTAGTGTGGACTCACAAAGTCGAATTACTGTCCTTAGTGTGGACACACACGTTCGACTTTGTAATATCGATTCCACATATTCGATTTAAGTAAAATCGAACTACTCTCGTAGTGTAGACATACCCCCAGAGCCTGGCATCAGACAGGCCTGTGCCCTATCCTTTGTAAAATGCCAGCTGGGCCAGCCCCCAGGCTCCACCACTAGCCACCTGCCCCATGCCACAGCTCTGCCAGCCACAAGGGTCCCCCAGGCAGTAGTGCAAGGTGGTGGAGCCTGGGGGCTGGCACAGCTGGCATAAGTACAGATAGGTGATTTCAGCCTCATTTGCGTGGGGTAAGGGAGGGCTGCCCAGGGCTCCCTCAAAATCTGACACCCCTCCTCCCATGCCTCTGGCAGATCTTGGCACCATGATGGACATAAACTGCAGGAACCTGGCCAGGCACGAGTCATGGCCCCAGTTTAAAGCCATCCTCACCCAGCCACGCAGGCAGAACCCGGACACCTGGACCTCACTGTGCAGGGCTGGGCAGCTGGGACTCGGACACTGGACCCTACCAAACGCAGCAGGGACTAGATTTTTTTAGCACATAACTGCGCCGCAGCTCTGTGCTAATTGGGCCACATGAGGCCCGCAGGTTGAGAACCGCTGCGTTAGGGTGAGACACTGCTTGATTCAAATCTTGCTTTGTCTGTTTAAGTTAGAATTTAGACTGCGAATTTATTTTGTTTCTTAATTTTGTTTCAACTGTGATCTCTATGCCTGCTACTTATAATCACTTAAAATCTATCTTTCTGTAGTTAATAAATCTCTTTTCTATTTTACCTAAAGCAGTATGTTTTTGGTTGAAGTGCTGGGGGAATCTCAGCTCACATTACAATGGCTGGTGCATGTCCATTTTCCTATGAAGGCGTGTCAAACTTAATGAAATTGCAATGCCAATGGGAGCCTTGAGCAATGTAAGACAGTGCAGTTCTGGGGTGCAAGGCTGGGGAGCTGGGGGGAAATGGATAGAGCCTCTGTATTGATGGTTCGTGAGTGGCTGGGAGATCGTTCATGTAACTCATCTGGGTGTGTCCCTGCCTGTGGATGGCTGTGTAACTGCAGTGTCTATCAGAGGTTTGTAGCTTGACATCAGCATCACAGTGTGAGGCACAGCCCAAGCTGGTGGGTTTGGAGTACTCAGTGGTCCCATAGTCCAGGTTGCACACTGGGGACCCCGTCAAGGGGGACTCCCTGCTTCAGCCCACACATAGGGAGCCCAACAACAGAGGGGGGTTGAACATTACAGGTGATAATATCCTGCAATGCAAAGTGGGGCAAAAAGTGGAGCAGATAGACCCATGAAAAGTTGGGGGGGGGGGTACCAAGGCCCAGGGGGAAAAACGCCCCCTTACTCCATAGCAAATGAGGCCCGACTTGCACCTCTGGAGGTCTGCATCCTGGCAAGCAGCCCAGGCAAAGCACAGACAGCCACTGACCACGCTTTCTCCACTAGCCACCTGCCCCATGCCACAGCTCTGCCAGCCACAAGGGTACCCCGGGCAGTAGTGCAAGTAGGGTGGTACTCTCCAGTACACAGTACCAGCAAGAGTTAGGGGGTACGGGATACTGGAAAGACTTGGGGCTAACTCTCCCACTCGGGGAGGTGGGTGGTGGGTGGTGGGTGGGAAGGGGCTGCGCTCTCCTTAAGGGAGCAGAACACAACTAGGAAGGACATTAATTCTTTATATGTCTTTAGCAGCACAATGCATATGCTAACAAACTTAAACAAAGGCTTTGTTTAAGTTTGTTAACATATGTATTGTGCTGTTAAATTGGTCAGGAGTCCTAAGAGGTGAGCAGTGGGGAATGGGGGGGCCGGACGGAAGGGGCACTGTTTAAACAGTGTTTTTGATTCTGTTTCTCCTCATTGGTCTGAATTAACCATGACATTCATACTGCATCACATCAAGTCCAATCATTAGAGGAATGCCTCTGCTTGCACTAACCAGAGGATGTTTGGATTCTGATGTCAGCCCAGTTCTGCAGCCTGCCAGGTATCAGGTGTTGTCCCCCGTATACACAGAATTCTTCTTTGCAGCCAAACTAGTCTAACATGCATTTTGCTAACTGGAACCGGAGCAGCAAAACAAAGAAAACAAATCCCTCATTTTCCAGCTTTGTGGGTGAGGGAACTATAAGTGAAGATTATAATGCTGGACACTGATGACCTTAAACCAGCTGCCTCATGAATCTGCCAAGAACTTTTCTGAAAATATGATCCTCATCTTAGCAATGAAGCAAAGACCCAGATTCTCCCAGTATATATGGGGGAGTGTGTTCTCTCTTCTCTGCCCCCTCACAGGTCCGGAACACGAGCCATGACATCCCACCGGTGCACCAGCACCCTGTTGTTCATAAGTGTCTGGAGGCTGATGCTGTCCAGGCTCTATGCTGTACCTGTGATCCCTCTGAGCCTCTGGAGATGCTTGCCAGCTGGAGCCCAGAAAGTAAAATTGCTGTGCCACATGCATCGATTCTATGGAAATGGGAGCAACCCCCTGGCCCTGCAGCATTGCTACCAGTTCTACGCTGTTGGCAACTCCTCAGGTTGCCCCTGGGAAAACATTGCCAATAGCATGCAGAGTGCCACCGGAGAGTCACTCAAGTTTTGTTATGAAACTAAAACCACCCCAGACTCCATCCCATTCTTTTGTAAACCGTTGTGGTCTCGAATGGGACGTATACCATCAAACACACCCAGTGACAGCCATCTGGGTGGCGGAAGGTGCAGGGTAGCCCTGGTTTCCTCCGCTGTTTGGGGAACAACCATGCCCCAAGTGTCATCATTGTCATTTATCAGAGGGGTAGCCGTGTTAGTCTGAATCTGTAAAAAGCAACAGAGGGTCCTGTGGCACCTTTAAGACTAACAGAAGTATTGGGAGCATAAACTTTCGTGGGTAAGAACCTCACTTTTTCAGTTAGTCTTAAAGGTGCCACAGGACCCTCTGTTGCTTTTTATCATTGTCATTGGAACTCAGACACCTCCGTTACCCGGAGATGAACTGCAGCTGTCTGCAATCACGCCAGCAGGCAAGAATATCACACAGTTCCTCATAAACTGGAAACCACTGAACTGGACTTAAGCTGGACATGACCTGATTCAGCAAGGTCCCCCAGACTGGGTAGTTCCATTAGAGGACACACATTGTGACAAGCTCATGCCAGCAATTTGGTTTAAATTCTATGGGCATACTGCCATTTTGGAGGGATTTCATGAGCCCGGTTTGTACAGAGTGGAATTGGGCCAACAACCAAAAACAGTTTTAAATTTCGACCCTCTGATCACAAACCTTGCTCCCCTCCGACGTTTAAGAGCCCCAATTTCAGGACCCCATGTGTTGAAATTGGATCAACAAGAACATTTGGTTCTTCACCCTCAGACTTCTCTAAAGGAGGATCAAATCTACTTAGAGGGCATGAATATCTCTCACACTGCCCCTGCATGTGCTCCCTTGATTGGAACTAGCCATAAGAGTTGGGATGAATGGGCAACCTGTTCCTTGGATGTTATCCAAGAAGAGGGGTATGCTATTGTCCATGTTGGTAAAGCATGTGTGTGTGTAAGGACAAGATGCAATATCGTATTGATTAATGGACATTGGGTCCAACACATGGTGCCTTACATTAATCGCTGTTTCTGTAATGTAACCCACCATTGTTAGTTGTGATATTACGTTTACTGTGCCTCTATGGACTGTACAACATTTAAATGCCTATGCTGAGCTCTACAAGGAGGTTTCCCCCATTTCACTGGGAATGGGTCTCATTGCCATTAAGGTGAAAACACAGGCCCTCACTCTTGGGTGGAGCCCCAGTGCAACAGGTCTTTTAAATATCATCTTTCACCCCATTGTGATGATCATTGGTTTCCAAATTATACTAGCAATTCGTCTGGTTCTGCTGGTTTGCTGGACACAACGACTGATGCGGCAGCTGCAATGGACAGAAGATGAGACGCAGTACCACAGAGTAAGGATGTGAAGGGGATACTCACTCAGCGCAAGCACCCCATCAACGGGGGGACTTGATACCAGTCAGCTCTGTGCTCTTGGGGAAACAGGGCGCAGTATCTAGCCTGTAACAACTCTAACTCAGGAACCAACCCATGCAACAAACCTCGATGCCAACTCTGCCCACATATCTACACCAGCAACACCATCACAGGACCTAACCAGATCAGCTACATCACCGGCTCATTCACCTGCATGTCCACCAATGTTATATATGCCATCATGTGCCAGCAATGCCCCTCTGCTATGTACATTGGCAAACTGGACAGTCACTACGCAAGAGGATAAATGGACACAAGTCAGATATCAGGAATGGCAATATACAAAAACCTGTAGGAGAACACTTCAACCTCCCTGGCCACACAATAGCAGATGTAAAGGTAGCCATCTTACAGCAAAAAAACTTCAGGACCAGACTCCAAAGAGAAACTGCTGAGCTCCAGTTCATTTGCAAATTTGACACCATCAGATCAGGATTAAACAAAGACTGTGAATGGCTATGCAACTACAGAAGCAGTTTCTCCTCCCTTGGTGTTCACACCTCAACTGCTAGCAGAGCACCTCACCCTCCCTGATTGAACTAACCTCGTTATCTCCATACTGATTTATACCTGCCTCTGGAAATTTCCATTACTTGCATCTGAAGAAGTGAGATTCTTACCCACGAAAGCTTATGCTCCCAATACTTCTGTTAGTCTTAAAGGTGCCACAGGACCCTCTGTTGCTTTTTATCTAGCCTGTCTGACTCATGAAAGACACCGTTCCCCCCTGACCAGTCTCTGCTTGAACCAAAACCAATCACAGAAAAGCCTTGCAGAGAGCAGTGAAGGGCGTTGGGAGACACACCTAGACCCCTCCTGACAAGGGTGACAAGATTAAGATATCTCCATTAGCATACAGAATGGAAAACAGAGACAACTCCCCTAGCCTCATCTGCATGAAAGATGGGACAGGGATTCATCTCATTTGCACACAGAATGGAGAATAGAGAACCGCACTGAACTCTGGGACCAGAAAAGCAGGGAAGCACTGCATCATGGGGGATCTCTGCTCCAGAGGTTAATGAACCTACACCAGTACACACCCAGCTCAGCAGTTATCAGACCAATTCTAGTAATGAATCCTTGATTGATATCCAAAATACTGAAGCAGCCTAGTTGCATTGTGAGCTCCCTGGAAGAAAACACTACCCATAGCCAAGAGTGATCAGCTCCTATTGTCTAGCCTAAAGAAAACCCTTGAGTCATCAGTTTACTCAGAAACAAATCTAGTGTTCTCCCTTGAACCATTGTTGTTTCTCTACAAAAACCCCTACCTATGTTCAAGTAAGGGTTCTGATGCATGGACCCAATCTCTGCATCAGTTCCACTTAGACTCTATCTCCTGACTGATCATGCTGGGGGCTCTGCCTGTCTCCAGCACTCAGGACCCTGAGCTACCACCATCACCTGGGAACCCTGACCAGTTCAAGCTCCATGAAGTGGGTGAGATCCCTCTCTCTCTTCTCTCTCTCTGTTTTCTTTTCTACCTCAGGTATTAACCTTAAATAATGTAACTGTTATTTTGGTTTAGGCTCTCCTTGTGTAGTTATCACTATTACTATTACTACTAGAACAATTGTGACGTGAATGTGGGCATAGGAACGTGTTAAACCTGTGGCATATAAGGGTGGCAGCTGAAAGTGCTGCTTGATCCAGCCTATTGAGTCCAGGGACATATAAGGGGGTCAGCTTGAGAGTGCTGGTTGACCCAGTCTGCTCAGACTTGCTCTGTTAGTGTGTGTGTGCGTGCGTGCGTGCGTGCGTGTGTGTGTGTGTGTGTGTTCATCTGGTTCTAGGGTTGGAGGAACCCAGTCCTGGGGAACCTAGGTCCTGCAGGATAGCTCCATTGGGAGGGGATTTGCAGAAGGAAAGAGCAGAGCTGCATATGAACACACAAGTGACATAAGCAGTACATTAATAGAATTACAGAACCACCCTCCCCCAGGAGTAACCCTAATAAATGAGCATACCCCAAAGTAATGGGCACTTCTGGTAACAGTGCTCTCCTTCAGTGGATACCATCACACCGAGATCCATGGGCCCCGTCACACTGCTCAAAGCTCCCTGTACTTTCAGGATTGTCCCATGCTGGGGATCTGGAGATAGCAAAGCAGCTACTGCTGATTAATTTCATACAATTTTACAGCTGAGCGCCTGGTCGGCTATGGTTAAAATAGAGAAGGCTTCTGTTTAAAACCAATTTTTCTAAGTGCTCTGAAATCCCCATGCTTCCTTGGATAGTCTTGAAATTTGGGGTGCCTCCTTCAGGTCTGACGTAGGGCTAGGAGAGACACAAAGCCGAGGCAAAGATGAAGCCAAGAAGAGGGGCCCAGACTGGGGGCTCCCAACACAACTCTCAATCAAAGCAACAGACAGAAACGTAAGCTAGGAAGGAGCTGCAGTGGGGGAGCCCAGGGCTGGGACAGCAGGAGCTGTGGGTCGGACTCAGGATAGAGGGGCACCAGAAAACTGGTTTGCCCATGTCCCACTCCTGGCTGTGCTCATGTTTCCTCAGAATTCTACTCTGCTGGCCCCAGGAAATCATCTCACCTCTCCCTGCCCATGGAAGCAGTGCCTTGTGACTGCAGGGATGTGGCTGCCCCCAGCTCCGGGCCAGGCACAGGCTCTGTTAATGGTTCATTCACTCAGGGATAAGAGGCTGGAGCAGCCCCTGAGGGAGAGGGAGAGCGAGACCCAGCGGACACAGGACCAGCTGCTGCCAGGCAGGGAACTCACTGCCTCACGAACACCTTGTCTCTCTATCTTCACAGGGGTACTGCCCCTTACCCTAGCAGAGAGACTATCCAGGTAAGTGGGAGCTACTGGGGCCACCTGAGTCCTGCACAGACCAGCCCTGACATGGCTGGGGCCACAGAGACATAGACAGGACAAACTGGGAGGAGTGGTAGATACGCTGGAGGGTAGGGATAGGATACAGAGGGACCTAGACAAATTAGAGGATTGGGCCAAAAGAAATCTCATGAGATTCAACAAGGACAAGGGCAGAGTCCTGCACTTAGAACGGAAGAATCCCATGCACTTCTACAGACCAGGGACCGAGTGGCTAGGCAGCAGTTCTGCAGAAAAGGACCTAGGGGTCACAGTGGACGAGAAGCTGGATATGAGTCAACAGTGTGCCCTTGTTGCCAAGAAGGCTAACAGCATTTTGGGCTGTATAAGTGGGAGCATTGCCGGCAGATCAAGGGACCTGATCATTCCCCTCTATTCGGCATTGGTGAGGCCTCATCTGGAGTACTGTGTCCAGTTTTGGGCCCCACACTACAAGAAGGATGTGGAAAAATTGGAAAGAGTCCAGCAGAGGGCAACAAAAATGATTAGGGGGCTGGAGCACATGATTTAGGAGGAGAGGCTGAGGGAACTGGGATTATTTAGTCTGCAGAAGAGAAGAATGGGGGGCGGGATTTGATAGCTGCTTTCAACTACCTGAAGGGGGGTTCCAAAGAGGATGGATCTAGCCTGTTCTCAGTGGTACCAGATGACAGAACAAGGAGTAATGGTCTCAAGTTGCAGTGGGGGAGGTTTAGGTTGGATATTAGGAAAAACTTTTTCACTAGGAGGGTGGTGAAGCACTGGAATGGGTTACCTAGGGAGGTGGTGGAATCTCCTTCCTTAGAGGTTTTTAAGGTCAGGCTTGACAAAGCCCTGGCTGGGATGATTTAGTTGGGGATTGATCCTGCTTTGAGTAGGGGGTTGGACTATATGACCTCCTGAGGTCCCTTCCAACCCTGAGATTCTATGATTCTATTGTAGGGGGTATGGTGAGCAAGGGAGAAGCACCCATATTGGTATGTTTTTGTAGGGTCTTGACTCTCACAAACACAGTTTAGCAAATTGTGGGGGAAAATGTTGTGAAGATACAAGAGAAATTGGACTCAGTTGAGGTACTGACCTGCCACTCCATGAGCTCTGGGAACATCCAAGCACCACTTGTGCAAATTCTCATCAGAAGTAATTTTTAGATTGAAAAGCTGAAACATTAACTGCTGATACTTAGGAGGAGAGGAAAATCCACAGGAAATGCTGCACTGAGAATATAACCATTGGGGTGGTTATTGTAGGGTTTCTGGTGGGTACAGGTGTTGTAACCAGAGTGGTTTGTTATTGTAGGTCTACCCACAGCATTTGTTATTTTGGCAGGGCTGGAAGGTTGCAGACACCCCTCGTGTCCCCAGGGATGGGGGGGGGGCAGGGGGAAGGTCACAGGGAACTGATGGGTCTCTCCCCCACAGGGCATCTCCTGTGCCATCCCTGCTGGAATCTGCCGAGGGCCCATCCACACCACAGATGCTGATCCTGAGCTGCTCCTCCAAGCTGCGGCTGCTGGAGGGGACACTACGGAGGCGCTTGCCCGATACATTGCTGGTGACAAGGACCCATCTTTTTTCCCACATGCCACTTCCTGGGAAGGGGATGGGAGCAGGGCACAAAGTTCTCTCTCCCCAGGGTGATGGGGTGGAGATTGGGCTGGCTGGGGGCAAGACCCAACCCCTGGTCAAGGGCTAGCTGGGGGGTCAGGCCCCTCCCCATAGGTGCTGGCTGCTTTCCAAGCCACTCCCTCCCCACTCACATCTCCTGTCTCCCAAGCTCCAAATCCAGCAAATTCCTGCTGCTCACCCAGTGTAGCCGGTGGGACCTCCCCAGCCAGTCACAGGGCAGATTGGCTCCATATCAAACAGTTACAGCACAGGCAGGCTCTGTGCCAGCCAGTCAGTGCATGGGCAGGCTCCGTGCCAGCCAATCAAAGACATGGGTAGCTCTGGCTCCCTCCATGATTCCATGCCATCACATGGCTCAAGTGTGTGTAGGGGTCACCAGCCCCTTTGTCCCCCCTCCTCCACGCTCAGGGTCTCCCCTGCGATACCAGGCCAGGACCCACAAATAAGGTGTCAGACCCCTAAATCAGGAGAGTAAACCCAGGGTGGTGGTTAGAGACAGGCCCCACCCTGTCCCTCATAAGCCCTTCCCCATATCTCTCCCCTCCACATCCCTACCACCTCCCTGCCACTCACCCCAACCCCTAGCATTCCCCACTCACTCCCCAATCGCCTCTCCTTGCTGCTCCTCACATTCCCCTGCCCCCCATTTTTGGTACCCAGAGCCTGGGGCAGCCATCTTCCCAGACTTCAGCCCCCTGAAATCATTGTGAGGTAAGGGCAGCCTGTGGTGTCAGCCCCACTGGCAGGGATGGGAGAGGGCAGCCATGTTGAAGAAGGGCAAAAACCTCACCTAATGCGCAGAAGATGACGAGATGCTGAAACCCCCCAATAAATAGTGGGTGGCTCCAAACAGA
>NW_020664441.1:3827216-3841686 GCF_002925995.2 Terrapene triunguis | reverse complement strand
AATAGTGGGTGGCTCCAAACAGAGTTGTGGGAGTGGGAATTGCTGCCCCTCCCCCAGCTCTGACCCCCACCACCTCCATGTCTCTGGCAGGTCTATGGCACTGTGAAGACCATAAACCGGGGGAACCTGACTGCGCAGGAGGTGCTGGTGGATTCATGGCCTGAATTCAAAGTCGTCCTCACCCGGCCGCGCAGAGAGGTGACGCCCCGCAGCCACCGCGCTGCACCTGGGGAACTGGATGGCTCGGGAGGATGTAGAATGGGACCCGAGGCCTTTCCTCACTAGGGGACCCCAGGACAGGGGCCAGATTGGCCCGGGGAGGAGACAGGGACTTGGATTCGGAGGCCTTCCTCTTCAGGGGACCACAGGGGGGAGCCAACCTCGCTTGGGGGCTGGGAATGGGACACGCAGTCCTTCCCCTCTAGGGGGGACCAGGCTGGCTCGGGGGAGAGGGGGCAGGGAGATGAGTCATTCCACTGGGAGTTCTCCCGTCTTGGCTGTTTGTCTCCCCCAATAGGTGGTATCGGATTACTCTGATTTGTACACCAACACATACACAGTGTACTACCGAGACCTAGGTGCCTACCAGGCCCTGCTGGGCAGTGCAGGTGCTGTCAACTGGGGACAGAACTTCCGCATCCTTGGTAACTTGTACCCCAAAGCATCTGGGAGAGCCCCACAGCAACTGAACATATATGTCCTGTCTGGGCCAAACCCCTAGGATCCTGCCCTAGAATGCCAGCCCCAAAGTCCTCTGCTCCCTCCAGGCTGCAAGGCTGCTCCCATGAGCCCTATGCAGGGCAGGAACATATGGGGTAGCCCCTTCCCAGTGCTGGGCTGGGGTCAGCTCACCTGACCACACCCTCTTCCCTGAGGGCTGGGGCTGGGGGTTTGGAAGCTCAGACTCCTGCCCCTCCCGACCCATGTGCCAAGCTGGGCTCCCCACACGTATGGGCCCTTTTGTCACCACCATTCAGTCCCTTTCCCCACTGCTCATGGCCCATCGCTGCCCCCTGCAGGGCTCCGGGATGGGGTGTACGAAGTCTCCAAGGACATCGCTGAGGCTAAGGGGATCAAGCTGGAGGTGCTCCGTTACTTCACCTATTTTCACCCAGATCCCAGCTCCATGCCTGAGATCAGGTCAGTGTCTGCCTGTGTCACAGGGCCCCACAGGGGGCGTCGTACGGAAGGAGGCAGCCTAAGGGGTGGGGGCATTGGCCAGCATGGCACTGGGATTAGGGTTGACCAAACAGCGAGCATGAAAAATTGGGACAGGGGGTGGGGGGTAATAGGCACCTATATAAGACAAAGCCCCAAATATCAGGACTGTCCCTATAAAATCAGGACATCTGGTGACCCTAACTAGTATGCCCAAGATCTGGCTGACTATTCCTTAGGCAGGGCCAAGGGCATTGGGGTCATGTTGCAACCAGCAGAATTTCAGTGGGATTGGCACTGAGCCCAACCTCCTTCAGGGACCCTGCAGGGACTGGGGAGCGTAGCCATCGGGTGGGACCAGCCATGGGGAGGGAGATCCCTCTTCAGCTCCTGCACAGCACCAGCCTCTGCCAGGAAACCCTGATGCAAATGGATTCTGTGCCACCAATAGGGCCCCATCTGTGGCCTCTGGGGACCAGGCACTCCTTCAATCAGCCATCAGACCTGGTAGGGCTTGGGCAGCGAGAGACCGTGCTCCCCCCATCCCTGCACTACATCTCACCTAGGCCCAGGATGGAGAGGAACCTTCCCTGTCCACAGCCTGTTCAGGCCTCAGCTTCTCACCCAGGGAGGGACAGATACCCCAGGGGCACTTTAGGGATGGAGGGGTTTCTATCAGGAAGGGGAATGAGACACTCAGTTCTAATGAGAAGAGAATTAGGCAGCCTTGCCACCGTATGGGTAAGAGGGAAAAGGTCCCGTGTCCCATTTCCCATCTCCCAAGCAAGGCAGCTTCCTCTCCTCTCCACTTGGCTCTATCATCCCCCGCTCCTGAGTCCCACAAGCTTGGCCAGGTCTGGAGCCCATCTTACAATGATCTTCAAGGGAATCCCCCTCTGCCCTGGGGGTGAAGCCCTGTCTGATTGATTGCCTCTCCCACACCCCCGCTGGGGGAAGAGCAGGCAATCAGAGCTGCTGCAGTAAGAAGTCCCTGCCCCTCCCTCTCCCTGCAGTAACATGACACCTTCTCATGGGACGGGTATGGGGAAGAGGGAGCAGAATTTGCTCAGCATCTCAGGGTGGTTCCACTCCCTCCTCCCCTGCCCCTCTTGTGAGCAATGGGACAGCATGGTGTCCCTGTTCACCCCTTCCCTGGGACATCTAGCCTGGGAAGGGCAGAGGGGAGCCTGCTGCAGCCCCCACAGGGCTGGGAGGGGTGGGAGAACACCAGGAGGTGCAGAGGGGAAGCTGGGAGGAGGTTAGCGGGGGGGGACTGGAGAGAGAGTTGATGGGTGCCTCTGTGGGGGCAGAACTGATGGAGCAGACTGATTTGCTGGGCAGCAGATGGGTAGATATGGGGATAGGAGATTCTGCAGTGAGGCCCATATCGCCATAATAAATCTGGGAGTGTTGGCAATACTGATCATGTCACATCCAGGGGTTGGGGGCAGGGGAGTTCAGCTGTCAAGGGAGACCAGCAATCACAGTGTCATATTTTTAAAAAACCTCATGATCTTATGGCCATCTCATGATTCTGAGGTGTCACTCTGATCACTGACCTTTGGGGCTTTGCCCTGCTGCTCTCTGCCCCCCTAGGCTGGACCCGGCCGTGAGGCTCTCATCCCTGGATGTCTCCCACGCCGACCTGCTGAATGAGACGTGGCAACTGGGGGGGAACGAGAAAAGCAGGAAGTACCTGGCCAGCCTGATCCGCCACTTCCCCAGTGTCTGCCTGCTGGATGCTGCTGGCCACCCAGTCAGCTGGATTGCTTCATACCCGTTTGGTGCCATGGGGCCTGGCTACACTCTGCCCCAGCACCGGCGGCGCGGCTACATGGGGATGCTGAATAATTTGATAGCCAAGCAGTTGCACGCACTAGGCTATCCCAGCTACGGCTATGTGGCCATGGAGAACTACCCCATGCAGAGGTTGCAGGAGAGGCAGGGCTTCCAGCGCCAGCCTAGCCTGTGGTACTTCATTCTTCACAACACAGCACCGGCGAAAGCCCCCATGTTAACCCCCAGCCCAGCACCAGGCACAGCCCCCCCCGTGAGTCCCCAGCCCAACCACCCAGGGGACCTGACAAGGGAGGGGGGTAGGGGAGTCTGGGGATCATTGTTCGCCAAGTGGAATCAGTAACATTTCCCAGCTCTAGCCTCACATGGGACCTGCTACCCCCAGCCCCACAGGCCTTGCCCTCCCCCACAGCCCTATACCCACCTTTAAAGGGTCTGTCCTACTTTCCCAGGCCCATAACCTACCCTCCTTGATGGACCTTACCACCCCAGACCCATACACACAGCACTCCCATCCCACTTCCTGACACTGCCCCATCCCAGTTCCTCTTCCAGATACTCCAGCAACGGCTCAATGATCTTTCACCCAATCTAGCTACATGCTCACCTGCCTCCTGCATCTGCTGTGCTCCTCCTCCCCTGCTTTCCCTGGGACATCCTGCTCAGCGTATTGCAACTCTAACTCCTCCACACAGTGTGTCACCCTCCCCCGACCCTACCAGAGACATCTTCCCCGGATCTCTCTTTCCCCCGCTTCCCTGGGGCTTGTCACGTCTCTTGCTGTTGCACCCTGCTCTCATCAGCTCCTTTCCCATCTCCTGGACTATACAAGCCAGGGCAGCTTTAAGCGGGGTGGAAGAGGCTGGGCAATAGGTCCCCATTCAGCAACATCTCCTTGAGCACAGCGTGCTCTAACCCATGATGCTTCTAACCCATGATGGATCTGTCTGTTCTGCATTGATATCAATCAGCCCGAGAGTGTTCCCATGCCAAGGACTCCCTCAAGAGCCAGTCTGTCTCAGTAACTCAAGGGTTAAATACCTCCCGGGGATGTTGATTATCCTCAAACCAAACTTCACTATCCCCATGCATCCGAAGAAGTGGGCTGTAGCCCACGAAAGCTTATGCTCTAATAAATTTGTTAGTCTCTAAGGTGCCACAAGTACTCCTGTTCTTTTTGCGGATACAGACTAACACGGCTGCTACTCTGAAAACTATCCCCAAGGACTCCCGGCCTGAGGTCACACTCAAAAGTAATCCAGATGTGTTAAATTCAGTACCACACAGCCAAGACACCCAAATCCCCTTACCTCCGCCCACTGACATTGACCAATAGTAAGAAGCGTTTTGGGCTTTGTGATCCCAGCTGCGATTAAACTGATTGTTGAAGACACCTTTGAGTATTTCCCCTTTGCGGTGGCACTCACTGGCACGGCTGGGACCATGCAGGCGAGGGGGAAGGTAGAATTACAGTTAGGGCCACACAACAGTTTCCCATTTTTCAACCCACTTTTCAAATGAAATTTTCCCCCAAAAGGTTCTGCTTGTTCCCAGAAAATGTTGGCTTTGTGTCAAAATACTGAAGGTCAGAAAACCAAAGTGTTCTGGGTGCGTAACCTGGGTGGTGTCCACAGCAACAAAGGTCAGGTCAAGTATCTAGAGCTTCCTTTTGAAAACGAACCAATAGCATCAGTTGGAGCCATCCTACCAAATTTCTAGGATCACTAAATATCTTCCTTGGGGGGACTTTAAGAGACAAACTGAATATGTGTGAAACAAGAAGAGCTTTGTTAGAGGGGATGGGGAAAACCAGTACTCAACTGGGGAGAGCACAGCAATAACAATCACCTATCTGTACTTATGAATAATAAGTAAACACCCAGTCCTGCCCCTTAGTTTCTCCAGCTGTGCCCTCTGATTCAGTCCCCCGCCCACAACCACTGAACAGATGCCCCTTCAGCAGTGGTTTCCTCCTCCGCTCACGGCTTGGTGTCAGTTGTTGGCCTCATCCCAGATCCTGACATCAGACAGTCCTGTGCCCTATCCTTTGAGAAATGCCAGCTGGGCCAGCCCCCAGGCTCCACCACCCCACCCAGCTCTGGTGATTTCAGCCTCGTTTGCATGGGGTAAGGGAGGGCTGCCCAGGGCTCCCTCAGCCCTGCTGCCACCCTCTGCTACTTTGGCAAAGGGCCACCTCGGTGCTGCCTCCCAATGAAGACTTTTCTGACTGCAAATCTGACTCCCCACCCCCCATATCTCCGGCTGATCCACGGTGCCGCAATGAACATAAACTGCGGGAACCCGGCTGGGCACAAAGTGCTGGTGGATTCACAACCCTAGTTCAAAGCCGTTCTCACCCAGCCACAGACAGAAGTGTCACCCTTCAGCCACCACACTGCATCCAGGTGACCAGGCTGGTTCAGGGAGTGAGGAATGGGACACGGGGCCATTTTTCCCTCTGGAGGCCTCCGGACAGAGGCCCGGCTGACTTGGAGGGGGTGGGGAGGAGGAGCAGGCAAATCAATCATTCCATTGGGCGTTCCCCTTTAGCCTTTTGGCTCTGTGTCTCCCACGGCAGGTGGCAACAGACAACTCTGACTTCTACACCAACATGTACGCAGAGTTCTACCAGGCCCTACTGGGCAGCACGGGCGTGATCAACTGAGGTTAGGCCTTCTGCATCCATGGCAATGTCTGGGGCTGCCTCCTCCTGAGCCCCACAGTCACTGCATATCCCCACCACTTTCTGAGGCCAAACTCCAGCAGACTCCAACACTGCCAGATCCTGAGTCTCCAGGTCCAAACACTACTGGTCTCCGACACTTCCCACCAGGCTGCTCCCATGGTCTCAGGACATGATTGCTTCATTGGTGCCTGCTCCCTTTCATGAGGCCAGTGGGTCAGCTTGGTTCCCCCTCCTCCTCACATTCCAAGCTGGGCCTCCAACAGCCACGTTCCCTATTCAGAGCTGCCACTGCTCAGGGCCTGTTGCCACCTCCTGCAGGGCTCCAGGATGGGGTGTACGAGGTCTTGAGGGACATCACCAGGGCCAAGGGGGTGGAGCTGGAGGCATCCAACTACTTCACCTACCTCCACTGGATCTCAGCACCATGCCTGAGATCTGGTCAGTGTCTGCCTGCGGGTGGGCACTGTGGCATGGACCGAGTCACTGGAAGGCCCACAGACTGGCCAGGTAGCCGTGTTCCTCACCCCATCTGGGCCCCAGGCTCAGGGGCTCATGATGCCAATGGCAGTATCCCACTTTGGATTGGCACTGCCCACACAGCCTGCTCTCTGGCTGCTCAGGGACACTGCAGACACTGGACAGCTCAGGCACGTGCTATGTGTGGGGGTGGGGGATGCCTGATTCCCCAACACCAGAGGTGTCATTTCAGAAAAACTCAGGGGGCAGGAAGAGCAAAGCTGTGTTTGAATATTACAGGTGATCCTGTATCCTGCAAACCCAGGTGGGGCAAAAAGTGGAGCAGATAGACCTATGGCGGGAGGGCAAGCCAAGGTCTAGAGGAGCAATGGCCTCCCTTGCTCCATAGCACATGATGGGCCTGCCCAACAGTTGCCCGAGCTGCACCCCTGGAGACCTGCACCCTGGCAAGCATCCCAGGCAGAGCACGGACAGCTACCAGCCACTTGCCCCATGTCACGGCTCCACCAGCCACAAGGGTCCCCCGGGGGCAGGGGCATCTTCCCTCCCCAAAGCCTGTTCAGTCATCAGTGGCTCACTCAGGCCCCCAGCAAAGGGCCTGGCTACAGGGGATGCTCTGGGAATGGGGAGAAGCTTCCCTGAAGAACGAGATACCCCCTCTGAAACCCGCCGAGCAGGGACATGACACAGCGCTGCTCCCACCTGTGTTACCAGGGAAAGGCCCCATGCTCCCCACTTCTCTGAGCCAGTCCCCCAGGGCTGGATCAGAGCCAGCACCCATTGAGGGGAAATGCCCCGTGCCCCATTCCTCATCTCCTGAGCCAGCCTGTCCCTCCCTCCCCTTGGCTCTACCCTGCCGCTTTGTGCTCCCCAGGCTGGACTCTGCCCTGAGGCTCTCGTCCCTGGATGTCTCCCACGCCGACCTGCTGAACGAGACGTGGCCCTATGTGGGGACTGAGTAGAGCCAGCGGTATCTGGCCAACCTGATTTGCCGCTTCTCCAGCTTCTGCCTCCTGGATGCCACCAGCCACCCTGTTAGCTGGAGCCTCATGAACCCCTTTGGTGACATGGCTCATGGCTACACCCTGCCCCAGCACCGTAGGTGCAGCTACATGCGTGTGCTCAGCACCACACCAGCCAAGCGGACGCATGCACGAGGCTGCCCCATCTTTGGCCACATGGCCCTGGACAACTCCCCATACAGAGGCTGCAGGAGAGCCAGGGCTTCCAGTGCAAGCCCTGCCTGTGCCATCATTATCCACACCCCAGGGCCAGTGACAGCTCCTGCATGAGCCCCCTGAGCCAGCACCAGCCACCACCTCCTACTTAAGTCCCCTTCCCCAGCAAACTCCATGGGGCAGGGCTGAGGGCCAACAGGGTGGCCAGGAAAATCCAGGGATCTGCATTGGGCCCAATTTAACTAGAAACATCTCCCATATCTGCAGCACCTCTCTGTAACATAGCATATACCAGCCTCATGGGGGTGGGGGTTGGGGGCGGCTACCAAATTCACGCTCCATTTGGGTCAATATCAGGGGATTTAAAAAATCATAAACTTCACGGTTCCAGATATTTAAATCTGAAATTTCACGGTGTTGAAATCATGGGGGTTCCCGACCCAAAATGCAGCTGTGGGGCCAGGTTGAAAGTCCATTCTAGAGGGCGTCGCAGCATTACCACCCTTAGTTCTGAGCACTGCTGGCAGTGACGCTGCCTTCAGAGCTGGGTAGCCGGAGAGAAGCGGCTGCTGGCAGGGAGCCCAGTTCTGAAGGCAGCGTTGCCACCAACACCAGCACAGAAGTGAGGGTGGCATAGTATGAGAGGGGCCATCACTTTTTTGGGAGAGGAAAGACTGGTCTTAGGGGTGGGCAACAGCCCTCATGGTCAGAGGTCAGCCATCCCAAAGCCCCTTAAGCCTCTGAGTGCTTAGACCAGAGTAGGGAGGGGCAGGGCTGGGTGTTCCTACCATCAGGGCCGGCTCCAAGCACCAGCCCAGCAAGCAGGTGCTTGGGGCGGCCAAGGGGAAGGGGCGGCACGTCAGGCTGTTCGGCGGCAATTCGGAGGCGAGTCCCTCTTGGAGGAAAGCACCTGCCACCGAATTACCGCCGAAGAAGAAAGCAATTGTGATCGCAGCTTTTTTTTTTTCTTTCCGCTGCTTGGGGCGGCAAAAACCCTGGAGCCGATCCTGCTACCATGTACTGAGCTCCAGCTGATAATGCCATCCAAGCTGAGGAGAGATGGGTCTTCCTCTTCCCCTGCATGGGCCGCTCCCTGGGCCGGGTTAGAGCCACATCCAGGATCCTCCCCTGGCTTGAGGAAGCACCACAGCTGATGGCTGGGAACCCAGCTCTGAAGGGAGCCCCACAGCTAGCAGCAGCACTCAAGTGAGGGTGGCCACACTTACATTTGTGCTACCACCACCTGCAGCACAGAAGTAAGAATGGCAATACCATACCATGCCACCCTTGCTTCTGCAGTGCTGCCAGCAGTGGCGATGCCTTCAGAGCTGGAAGGCCCAAGAGCAGTGGCTGCTGACTGGGAGCCCAGCACTGAAGGCAGTGCTGCCAGCACCAGCAGCACAGAGGTAAGGGTGGCATAGTATTGGCGGGGCTGTCACTTTAGGGGAGGGGGCGGGACAGGTCCAGCCTTATGGGTGGACAACCCCCAGGGTGCTGTGGCACACTCACAGCCAGCCCAAGGCCCCTTTAACCACTGAGTGGTAGGTCTGGAGCCGGGATGGGGCAGGTCTAGGGCACCCCAGCCAAGGGCTCCTCCTGTGCGCCGGGCTCTACGCTCTAGGCTGCAACCTTCAGCACCTCCCCTGGGTGCAGGAAGCTGCTGTTGACGGCAGCGCAGAAGTGAGGATGGAAATACCATACCATGAACCCTCACTTCTGGGCTACTGCTGGCGGCAGCGCTGCCTTCAGAGCTGGGCTCCCGGCCTGCAGCTGCCGCTCTCCAGCCACCCTGCTTGTGAGGCAGCCCAGCAGCCCAGAATTGAGGGTTCATGGTATGGTATACCAAATCCTGCAATCCCCCCACAATAGCCAGATTTCCTGGGGTAGACCAGATTTCATGATCTGTAATGCATTTTTCACAGCTGTGTACTTGGTAGGGCCTTACTCATGGGGCCAGCCACCGAAGCTCCATAACCAGCCTCCCTGGGTGGAACTATAAACATAGCACCCTGCAGTCCAGCTCCCCTTCGCTGCCCCCTTCCTTGGCTTGTAGACATCCTAGCAACTATAACAATCTCCCATCCAATATAGCTATATGCCAGTCACAGCTCACAGGCCAGTATCAATGTGGTTGAATGGCTTTAAGTTCATATCCAACCCCCAAGAGAAGTCTGAGAACAAACCATTCTTGCTGCTTCAACCTGACTCTGCCAAAGGGGTTTCTAATCTTATTATTTGGAGCTGTGCGGGGAAATGTAATTGCAGGATGGCAGAAGATTCATAAGGTGCTTAAACTAGTAACAAATAAATAAATGCCATATGTGAAAGTTTGCTGTGAGGGGGAATTAGGAGGCAGGGTGAAATAGGGGTAGAGGAGATTGGGGCTGCAGCAAAGGGAGACGGACTATGGGGAGATCTGAGGCATTAGGGGACTTCTGGTGAGGGAGTGGGATATTGGGACAGGATATAAGGTGGTGGAGGGAGGCTGAGCGGGTGTCAGTCACGCCACTATTCTTCCCTCCCATATGTGCCCTGAGATCTAGGGGGGTCTGTCGCTCTGGGGGTGTCTGAGCCATTGCCCCTGTTTCTGCCAGGATAGGGAGTATCTGCCCCTTTATAGGAGTGTCTAACCACTTTACTTGCCTCCACTCAGGTGTGCTGGGATCTAGGGGACTCTTCCTCTCTAGGGGTTATCTGGCCTCCTTTCCTTGCCCTTCGTGTGAGCCAGCATCCAGGGAAGCCCTGTCCCTCAGGCGGGGAGCTGAGTGCAGCTATCCCAGACGCATGCACCAAAACCACACCACTAGATTGGGGTGAGGAATTAAGAATGAGAAGGCTTGGTGCCTAGCACAAACTCCCAAGCACTGACCAGGGGAGGGGGGCTGAGAACACCCACTGAGATGAATGGAGCTATTGTCCCAGGCTGTATCGTCTCAAAGGGTGCTCTCCTTCAGCAGATACCATCACACCAAGATCCATGGGCCCCATCATATTGTTCAGAACCACCTGCACTTTCAGGATTGTCCCATGCTGGTATGACAGATTATTGTTACCATTCTGCCTGGGGCTTCAGGTGATCAGGCTGAAGTCGTAGGATCTTTAGGGTAGGAGAAGAAGGAGCACACCAAGTGACTAAGTTTAAAGCTTTATTAACCAAATAACAGCTGTGAGTGCTGGGCGCACCTCTCGTCACCCAGAGGGAGGAAGAAAGCGTTAGTGCCTGAGCCATAACCCACTTTCATACTTACACACGCACAAACCAAGGCTGGCCAAATCTGGGTGTAATGTAAGAAAAAGAGGGGCGGAAAGGTAGACAAGATTTCTGCCCTGTGCACAGGCTGTCTAGGGTCCGCTGTAAATCTCCAACTTGCTTCAGCTCTTGGAAGGGTTTTAAGCCCTGGGTTTTTCCGGGGGCTTTTTCGTCCAGGGACCCTTGTCCCCTGTGCTCTGTCTGAACCGGCCTTCCGTGGTTCCCTTAGTTTCCCCAAAACACACCGGTTTCAGGGTCGCGAGACTGTTGTTTTTCAACTCACTGACCTTTGCAATCTTACTAGTTTTGCAACCCCTTCAGTTCTGTCTGGCTTAATTCTCCTTTCTCACAGATAGCTGGGATTGAGATACAGGCTTCTCGCTGTTTGGCAGCAGAGAGCTTGTTTTAGTGCGCTGGCCTTGGGCTGCAGTTTCGTTCCTTATCTTTGGGCCTAGTTGGATCATCGAGTTAACCCGTTCCTTTCTCCCTTCCTCCCACTTCGACCTCTTGTAACCTGAAAGGAATCTTCCACTCCACACTCACACCTTCAACCCTTCCCAAGATACTTTCCAATGCATATAAAGGCGTTATAGCAGTATACAACGCTGGTGCTGACCCCATTGGGGTGGGGGGCATTTTATTGTGACACTGGGGATCTGGAGATAGCAAAGCAGCTGCTGCTGATTAATTTCATACAATTTTACAGCTGAGTGCCAGGTTGTCTACAATTAAACTGAGTAGGCTCCTGTTTCAAACCAATTCCTCTAAGTGCTCTGAAATCCCCATGCTTACTTGGATTGTCTTGAAATTTGGGCTCCCTCCTGGGGGTATGGAGTAGGGGGAGTGATAGGGTGACCACACATGACATTTTGGCCAGGATAGTCCCTTTTTTAAGCAGCGTCCCTGCCATCCCAACTTCTTTTTGGCAAAAATGGGCATTTGTCCCATTTGCTCTTGTCTACTTGATCAGTTGGCAAGAGCAAACGGGACACATGCTCACTTCTGTCAAAAACTGGGGTGTGGAAGAACATGAGGGAGGGGAGCGAGCTGTGATGCCAACTTCACACAGGGAGGGTGGCAGGGCTATAGTGGGGCGGGAGGCTGGCAGGGCTCGAGTGAGCAGCGATGCCAGTCCCAGCCCTGCATGGGGAGGGGCTCAGTCTCTTCCCACGTGGTGTCCCATTTTCCCTTTGGAAAATATGTCCACCCTACTGAGTGACCCATATTTGAAGTCATTTGAATAAGAGGTTCCTGAAATACAGCCAGCCACCCACAGCTTTTCTTCAAGCTCACAGCTTCTACCAACGGTTTTTGTGCACCCCTGCCTTCGAAATTGCTGATGGCTTAGTGGGATAGGCAAGAGATGGTGAGCTGGAAATGCTGGCAGGGTACCAGGGGAAGGCTATATGTAGTAGGTGGTGGTAGAGGTTGGGGAGGAGAAACACACCAGACTTTTTACACATGTAATAAAATAACCACCAAGTTTTTGGGTAATAGACCAACTACACACTGCAAACATTACAAAGCATGACCGTTATCTCCATTCCACTTTTACCAAGTGTGCGAGGTGAAGGGTGGGGGGAAGCAGTGCCTCAATACACCCATAACACACCTACTCACACTCCATCATTGTACTGAACAGGGGCTCCCTACCCTTGCCCGGCACAAACACTAAGGACTGGTCTACACAACAAAGTTAGATCAACTCAGGGATAATCCCCATTCCGGAATGATGCAGTTACACTGACCTAAGTCCCCATGCAGACAGGGCTACAGGTGGAAGAACTGTCGCTGCAGTGTTTTCAGTGTAGACATGGCTTGATCCTGCTCCACATCATATGTGTTCAATTTTACAACCCCTTCAACTTCATCCTCTTCAGGTACATGAGGCCATCTAACACTACACTGTCATTTACCTTTCATGCATACCCACCTCCCTGATGACAGGCCCCCAGGCAGGAAGATCCTGTGCCCCATTAGTGACACAACGTGCACAAGTCAGCGCTGGAATGAGGCAAAATACATCTCTCAGGGTACCTGTGAACCTTTTCTCTGATCACACACTGCGGGGGAGGAGCAGGAAGAGGGGTTCACCTCTGTTGAAGGGAACAGCCTCCCCAAACCACTTTGTCTCAGTCACAGCTCTGCCGAGCTGCTCCAGCTAACCCCTCCCCCATTCAGTACAGCGACACATAACGCGCTGAGGACAGGTGGAGCCCAGGGGCTCTTGGCAGCTCCAGGGGCAGAGTTAAGGACCATGGGCAGGCACCTTAACTCCTCATTACTTGGTTATCAGATGTGAGAGTTTTGCTGGGCTTGACATTCTGGAAGGGCGCATGGAACCTCTGGGCAATATTAACTCCACGGTTTGCCGACTTAGCACGCAAGGGAGCAGGAGACATGGACACAGCTCTGCTGCAGCTTGGAACAAAGACACAGGGTGCGAGGGAGGTGACTGTGTTTGTGAGAACCCCAGAGACTCAGCATCCCAGGAACTCACACGGGGATGCAGAGACAAAAGGAGGGCAAATCAAGATCGATCCCGCAGAATTGCTGTGGCCAATATGGCCTCTGCCTTCAGCTCGTGTTCTCTGATGCTGGATTCCAGCTAAGTAATAAATATGACCCTAGGTCATGGCAGATACTGATTGCATTGCTCCCGGCGGGTAATGAACCATGACAGCCACATCCCAGAGGGCTTCCATCTTGTTGTAGGTGAAACCTGCCCAGACTGGATCCCATGACCCCTCACCAGTGCTGATAGTGACCCATGTGAAATCCCAGCCTCTGCATGAGCAAAACAAGCACCGAGTGTAGGGCACACAGACCTCGGGGGACAGGGCTGGGAGAGACACAGGCCAGAGGGAAGGATGCAGCCAAGGAGAGGGTCCCAGACTGGAGGCTCCCATCCCAGCAGAACCCTCTATCAAAGCAAGAGACAGAAACAGAGTTAGCAGAGCTGCTATGCAGGAGCCCAGGGCTGGGACAGCAGGGACCGTGGATCAGGATAGAGGGGTGCCAGCAGAGTTGGTTTGCCCATGCCCCCCTCCTGCTGTGCTCCTGTTTCCTCAGAATTCTACTCCACTGGCCCCAGGAAATCATTTCACCCCTCACTGCCCATTGAAGGAGCCAGATCGTGCCTTGTGACTTCAGGGAAGTGCCCCGGCTCAGGGCCAGACACAGACTCTGTTAATGGTTCATTCGCTCAGGGTTAAGAGGCTGAAGCAGTACTCAAGGGAGAGATCCAGTGTAAATGGGACCAGGTGCTGCCAGGCAGGGACCACACTGTCTTCTCCAGGACTGCTCCTTACCCTCGCACAGAGACTGCCCAGGTAAGGCAGGTCTTGGGATGCATCAGGTGAGGTATTTCCAGTAGAGATAAGAAGGTGTTAGTACTGTTATACAAGGCGCTGGTGAGACTTCATCTGGAATACTGTGTGAAGTTCTGGTCTCCCATGTTTAAGAAGGATGAATTCAAACTGGAACAGGTACAGAGAAGGACTACTAGGATGATCCGAGGAATGGAAAACCTGTCTTATGAAAGGAGACTCAAAGAGCTTGGCTTGTTTAGCCTAACCAAAAGAAGGCTGAGGGGAGATATGATTGCTCTCTATAAATATATCAGAGGGATAAATACTAGGGAGGGAGACGAATTATTTAAGCTCAGTACCAATGTGGACACAAGAACAAATGGATATAGACTGGCTTTCAGGAAGTTTAGATGTGAAATTAGATGATGGTTTCTAACCATCAGAAGAGTGAAGTTCTGGAACAGCCTTCCAAGGGGAGCAGTGGAGGCGACACTACGGAGGCACTTGCCTGAGACATTTCAGGTGACATGGCTGTGCCTAGTCCCACTGCCCGCACCCCAGGGACGGGACTCAACCCTCCCCACCCCCATCCATGGGGCAGAGAGCAGGTGAA
>NW_020664441.1:3817373-3822216 GCF_002925995.2 Terrapene triunguis | reverse complement strand
TCAGGGATGGTCTAGACAGTATTTGGTCCTGCCATGCGGGCAGGGGAATGGACTCGATGACCTCTTGAGGTCCCTTCCAGTCCTAGAATCTATGAATCTATGAATTGGGGCATAGGTTCACTCTGCCCCAGCACCGGGGATGCAGTTACAATGGGGTGCTGAACAATTTGATTGCCAAGTGGTTGCACGCACTAGGCTCTCCCAGCTATGGCCACGTGGCTGCGAACAACTACCCCATGCAGAGGCTGCAGGAGAGGCAGGGCTTCCACCGCCAGCCCAGCCAGTGCCACTTCATCCTCCACAATACAGCACTGCATAGAACCCGCACGTTAACCCCCAACCCAGCACCGGGCACAGCTCCTGCATGAGACCCCAGCCCAGCCACCCAGGGGACCTGGAAGCATTTTTGGCTTAGTGATCACAGCTCCGATTAAACTGATTGTTGAAGACAATTTGAGTATTTCCCCTTTGTGGCGGCACTCCCTGGCACGGCTGGGACCATTCGGGCGAGGGGGAAGGTAGAAATACAGCTAGGGCCACACAACAGTTTCCCATTTTTCAACCCACTTTTCAAATGAAATTTTCCCAAAAAAGGTTCTGCTTATTCCCAGTGTTGGCTTTGTGTCCAGACACTGAGGGCCTGAAAACCAAAGTGTTCTGGGTGCGTAACCTGGTCTGTGGGGTGGTGTCTGCAGCAACTAAGGTCAGGGTCAAATATCTAGGGCTTCCTTTTGAAAAGTAACCAATAGCACCGGTTGGAGCTGCCCCACCAAATTTCTAGGATCACTAAATATCTTCCCTGGAGAGACTTTAAAAGTCAAACTGAGTGTGTGTGAAACAAGAAGAGCTTTGTTAGAGGGGACGGGTAAAGAGCACCCAGCTGGGGAGAGCTCAGCAGTAACAGATCACCTATCTGTAGTTATGAATAATAAGCAAACACACAGTCCCGCCCCTTAGTGTCTCCAGCTGTGTCCTCTGATAGAGTTCCCTGCCCACAACCACTGAACAGATGCCCTTTCAGCAGTGGTTTCCTCCTCCGCTGCTCCCCACTCATAGTTTGGTGTCAGCTGTTGGTCTCGTCCCAGAGCCTGGCATCAGACAGGCCTGTGCCCTATTCTTTGAGAAATGCCAGCTGGGCCAGCCCCCAGGCTCCACCACCCCACCCAGCTCTGGTGATTTCAGCCTCCTTTGCATGGGATAGGGGAGGGCTGCCCACCTTCTGCCGCTTTGGCAAAGGGCCACTTTGGTGCAGCCTCCCAATGAAGAGTTTTCTGACTGCAAATCTGACACCCCTCCCCTCATGCCTCTGGAGATCACAGCACCATGATGGACATAAACTGCAGGAACCTGGCCAGGCACGAGTCATGGCCCCAGTTTAAAACCATCCTCACCCAGCCACGCAGGCAGGACCCGGACACCTGGACCTCGCTGTGCAGGGCTGGGCAGCTGGGACTCGGACCCTGGACCCTACCGAACGCAGCGGGGACTAGATTTTTTTAGCACATAACTGCACTGTAGCTCTGTGCTAATTGGGCCGCATGAGGCCCGCAGGTTGAGAACCACTGCGTTAGGGTGAAACACTGCTTGATTCAAATCTTGCTTTGTCTGTTTAAGTTAGAATAGTATAAGGGCCCTACCGTCAATCAAACCCTAACCCCGCCCCTTGACTCCTTAAGCCCCGCCCCTTGACACCTTTGTCCCTCCCATCTATCACCGGAAGCCCCACCCTATGGGGGTATTACTTCCGGGGTCAAGGTGCCACCTGACCGGAAGCAAGGTGTGTTATGTGACACCTCTAAGAACTCCTCCCACCACCCTCTACCAATCAGGAGGGGTTTCGTCCCGATAGGACCGCCCTGAGAGGAGATTTTGACCAATCAGGATGACTCCTGGGGTGGGGTGACTGGTCCAGAAGTGGGTCGTGTGACCCCTCTAAGAACTCCCCCCACCACCCTCTACCAATAAGGAGGGGTTTTGTCCCAAAAGGACCTCCCCAAGAGGAGATTTTGACCAATCAGGGTGACTTCCGGGGCGGGGGTGACCTGTCCGGAAGTGGGTTGTGTGACCCCTCTAAGAATTCCCCCCACCACCCTCTACCAATCAAGAGGGGTTTCGTCCCGACAGGACTGCCCAGAGAGGAGATTTTGACCAACCAGGGTGACTTCTGGGTTGGGGTGACCCCTCCAGAAGTGGGTCATGTGACCCCACTAAGAACTCCTCCCAAGGCCCTCCGCCAATCAGAGTGCAGCACCATTACCCCATGAGTCCCAGCGCCGGACAGAGGAGGTGGCCATCTCTTACCAAGGACACGTGTTTTCGAAATCGCGGAAAGGCTGCTGAGAGGAAACATGGACTCCTTCACCACCGCCGTGAAAACTTTGGACTTTGTTTTAGCCCCGAGGGTCTTTGACCATCCACGGAGAAAGCGCTACATCAGCGACAGATCCGAGGAGGAGGAGGGAGCGACTGAGGGGAGCTCTTTGGCCCAGCCGTTGTTGGATACGCCGGAACTCGACCCCGAAACCCTCATGAGACACCCCAATGAGCATAGCGGTCTCTCTTTGTCCAACCCCTCAGAGATGGAAGGCGATTGCGGCTCGGGGGAGTCACCGGCGGACAAGGGGAATGGAAAAGACGGTGCTCAGGTAAAATGAATGATTAAGAAGCGACAGTCGAGGAGGGGTGGGTAATGGGTTAGGAACCGGGGGCTGTGTAAATTAAAAAACAAGCTGTGGGGGTGCTTACACGTTTTCTTTTCTGAAAATCTCTCAACAGCTCGACAATGCCTTTCTAGAGGACCCGGAGGCCCTGGATAGTGTTGCATCAAGCAGCAAAGATGAACCGGGCTCACCATGTTTTTGCTCAACACTGATACAAATTGTTGAAGAGGACTCTGAGGATCATGACTATGAGGAGTTTAGGAGGCGGCTTGGTATAGAACTAACTGAGCCAGTGCCACGACGTGAGAGTAAAAAATTCATGCGGACTATTGTATGTGTTGCTGTTTATGCTGTCCTTAAACACTGCCTTAGGGAAAAGCTTTTTGAAGATTGTGAGGGCTGTGTCATAGGGTACGTCTATACTTACCTCCGGGTCCGGCGGTAAGCAATCGATCTTCTGGGATCGATTTATCGCGTCTTGTCTAGACGAGATAAATCAATCCCGGATCGATCCCAGAAGTGCTCGCTGTCGACGCCGGTACTCCTGCTCCGCGAGAGGAGTACGTGGAGTCGACGGGGGAGCCTGCCTGCCGCGTATGGACCCACGGTAAGTTCGAACTAAGATCGTTCGACTTCAGCTACGTGAATAACATAGCTGAAGTTGCGTATCTTAGTTCGAAGTGGGGGGTTAGTGTGGACCAGCCCATAGATGCACCAGGCCAACAGCACCATGACTGTGTAACTTGGACTTCAGTGGATATAAACTGCAAGCTCCGGAGCCTGTGTGCTAAGCTGTGTTTGGAAAGCTTATTAAACACTGTTATTGCCATAGGTTATGCTATGCAATGTCTGTGCCTAACCCAAGAACATTTAGCGCAAGGGGTGACTTTGATAAATGCTGTGCAATTCAGTGGAGACCCTGACCGTGTTTTACAGAAAATGACCAAACCGGAAGATGCCTGCTTACAGCGTTATATTGACCATCTAGTTCGCACAAAAAGTTACAGAACCCTGCTTAAGAAAAAGACTATTTGTAAGAAATCTAAAAGGATTAAGTTAGAGAATGGTGAGGGGACAAACATGCGATATAAAACTTGGTAGCTGTAAATTTAAAAAAAAAGTGGGGGGGGGTTGTGATTATCTGTGTTTTGTTAGAAGGCCTTTGGCCCTTAAGTGAGCTAAAAAGTTTTAATGAAGCATCTTGGTTTGTTTTCAAGGAGCTGTATGTTTTTTAAATAAAAATAAATAAATTGTTTGTGAGAATTAGCTCTTGTGTTTTTGTGTGTGTAAAAGAGATCCATTTACAGCAAAAAACTGAAATGTATGTTGTGGTAGGGGGAAAAAAATCCTAAAAATGTGCTTACAATAAAACAAACAGGGCTAGTTCATACATGTGTAAGCGGGGGAATGGTCCTGCTATTGTGGGGAACTTTCCTGGCTTTTGCACTACCCCGGTGAAGTGGGCTAGAGAAAGGATCTGAGTCCTCGCTCCCACTCCCTTTACCCAGAGGCCTCCCTGCCCTTGAGGGCTCCCCTTCCACTCTCCTGTCTGGCAGAGTCCTCGTAACCCCAACAAGGCTGGGCCCAGGATTCCTGGGGGGCTCAACCCCCAACCCTGCTGTGGTCACCTAGGACAGGGGCTAGGGTGTCCCCACTCCGGGGTACTCTCTCTGTACTGGGCACCTCCCTGACCCACTGATTATTCCATACAATTTAAAACAAATACAAGTTGTTTAATTAACAATTAATCTAAAGAAAAGAATAAGGAAAAATGGGAAAGGTTAAAGGAAAACACATCATCCTGCTTTGTGGCAGGGAACATCACAAACAGTGTCTCTGGACATCAGGGCACTTCACAGTCTGTTCCTTGTTAGTCCCAGATTTCCGTCTCAGGCCCTGGCTGTGCTGCAGGGATGCTGCGGGTTGGACACTTGCAATGGTGGTGGCCACACACCTCCGGGCTTTGAGTGGTGGGACCCTTCTTCCCAGCGTCAGCCCCCCGTCAGGTTAAGGTCCCCCTCCTGGTCAGGCCTGCAAGGGCCCTTGTCTGGGGGTGTCTTTCTGTGCTGGGCCCTTTGCCCAAGGTCCCCCCTTGGCTGGCCCCACTTGCTCACCACACCTGGCTCTGTGGCTGCGGCTCTGCTCCCAGCACACGATCTGCTCTCCCTGGGCTGCGTCTCTGG
>NW_020664441.1:3785003-3817363 GCF_002925995.2 Terrapene triunguis | reverse complement strand
GCTCTGCTCCCAGCACACGATCTGCTCTCCCTGGGCTGCGTCTCTGGCCCCTCTGGATCTGGCACGGTTCTGCTCTCCAGCTCAGCTTGGGCCCCTGCTTTCTCCTTAGCTCGGCCCCACTCAGTCTGACCCAGGCAATTCCAGCTCACACGGAGGACGGGACCTCCCTGGCCTCCTGACCCTCTGATTAGCCTGCCCGCCCTGTCAATCAGGCTGATCTGGAGCATTGGCCTCTCCCCATTGTTCCTGGGGACTGTCAGTCTCAGGCTCCTGATTTGCCATCGACCCTTCCCCTTTTAGTGCTGGGAGCAAGCCAATCAAAACACCCCCACTGAATGTTAGTAAGGGGGCAACAGTCCCCTTACACATGTGTTTGAGTACAATAGAGTTAATATGGAGACATACCTATCTCATAGAGCTGCCTTCACTAGCAGGACCAAATATTGATCTTGCCCTAGATCCCTAAGTGGCCCCTTCAAGGATTGAACTCACAACCCTGGGCTTAGCATACCAATGCTCAAACAACTGAGCTATCCTAAGTCTGTTGAACTGAATGGGTTTAACCACACACACCCCTCACTGAATAGCCAGGGTGACTGCAATTATTTACCCTTGTTGCTATAGGGTTACATTTGATGGGAGTGCACCCATAGTAACGGGGGGTGGGTGGGGGTGGATGGTGAGTTCTGATTAATATGAAATGAAATAAAACCTCAGGAATTCATAGATGCTATTGGACAGTTTAAATATAACCCCTGGGGTTGGTAGAGCACTATTGGATAGTTTAAAGGACCCAGGAGTTGGTGGAACGCTATTGGATAGTTTAAATATGGCCCAGGAGTTGGTTGAATGCTATGGGTCATTCTTTCTAGGAAACAACCCCACCCCCAAACTTTAAGCATGAAAGAAACATGTTTTAAAAAACAACCAAGCCCCAAGACATTCATTGATATCTGCAAAGGCCCCCCACTTGGAAAATGGGTACTGTTTAATACTGTAAGAAAGCCACAAATGTATTTTAACTTAAAGGGGGGGGGGGGGGGAGAAGAAGGAAAAAAAAAACCTGTTGCGCAGACAACATGATTTCCCCACCCCAGATTACAAAAGGGTATGCTATGGGAGGGTGGCCTAAAGTCCTTAAGGATCTATTATTTCAGAGCTGTGATGATTAAATTAACCTGTTAGCAACTGTGTTGAAGTCTGTTTGAAACAATGGGCTAAGATGGTATAAAAACCTCAAGTATGCTGGAGCTTGTCCTTTTCAACAGAAAACTTTCTTGGATAGCTGCTGGACTGCAAAAAGAGGTAAGACTTGCTGTCTTTAACTCTGAAACTATATATTATATAATGCCACTCTTTGCCCATGCTGTCTTAGTAAATAATGGTGCCTATGTTTATTGCAGTGTGATCTGTTTAGCATGGAACCAGTAACTTTAAACTGCATTTCACCACCAGGCCAAGGTAAAAACCATTTTAACTATAGCTGTGCTTAATACCGTTGAATTAAAAAAAAGTATTACACAGGTTGTATAGGGATTTGGTGGTAATACTAACTAACATTTTTGCTTGTTCTTGAACCTGAAGGCCCAAACACACGGGGGGGGGGGGGAGGACGACGACGACAGAACAAGCATGTGCCTGCAACACTTTATCCCATAGTGAAAGGTAACTTTTTTGCAACTGGCTTTTAAATTAGGGTTACAATCCGTCCGTATTTCCCCGGACATGTCCGGCTTTTGCGTCTCTAAATAGCCGTCCGGGAGGAATTGGTAACAAGGTTAAAATGTCCGGCGTTTTTTTCTCCCTCGCCTCCCTCCCTCCCTTCCATGCACAGTGCGGCTGCTGATTGGGTGGCTGGGCTGATTGAGCCGCTCCCATTGGCCTCCAGCAGCCAGAGCCCTCCCCTGTTCCCCCCTCCCTCTGTCTGCAGCCCTGTGTAACACACAAACCGACCCACCGGGCAGCATGTTTTGCCTACATGTGGAGCCAGAATGGTAAGGGGAGTCCGGGGGGGGGGGCAGTCAGGGAGCGGCTGAGTGTTGGATGGGTCCCCGGCCTCCACCTGCCCCCCCCCTCTGCGCGTGTCCCCCCATGCACTCCCCCCTCCCTGCCTGCCTCTCCCTTGCCTGCTTGTACTGCCAGAGTCAGCAGCAACTACTGTCTGCTGCCCCCGGGTCCTAGCATCCCCCATCCACTAATGGGAAGACAGGCTGCCCTTACCCTGCCCTTCCACCCTAGCCCTGAGCCTCTCCAACGCCCCAAACCCCTCAGCCCCAGCCCTCATCCCCCCGCACCCTAATCCTCTGCCCCAGCCCTGAGCCTCCTCCTGCATCATGAACCCCTGTGATGATGCGGTTCTGGTAGGACCCAACTGAGAGTGCCAATTCAGGACAAATTGCTAAAACAGGGCAGTCACAGCCCAAGGCTGGGGTTTTTCCATCTCTAAGGCAAACCAAACCAGCCAGACTAAGAGGACTTCGGTCTCACCCCACTGGCTCACCACAAGACTCACAAGCAATTCCCTTAGACACTCCAGTTTCCCAGTATCACCACCAGTGCCACTCATTATGGGGATGAATGGTTATGAAAACCAATACCCCAGAGAAAGAAAAAGGTTCTCCTGATCCCATAGGACCAAGCCCCAGACCCAGGTCAATATACAAATCAGATCTTTCCCACAAATCACGCTTTTGCCAATCCTTTAGAAGCTAAAATCTAAAGGTTTATTCATAAAAGAAAAAAGATAGAGATGAGAGCTAGAATTGGTTAAATGGAATCAATTACATACAGTAATGGCAAAGTTCTTGGTTCAGGCTTGCAGCAGCGATAGAATAAACTGCAGGTTCAAATCAAGTCTCTGGAACATCCCCAGCTGGGATGGGTCATCAGTCCTTTGTTCAGAGCTTCAGTTGTAGCAAAGTCCCTCCAGAGGTAAGAAGCAGGACTGAAGACAAAAAGGAGATGAGGCATTAGCCTTTTTATAGTTTTTTCCAGGTGTAAGAACACCTCTTTGTTCTTACTGTGGAAAATTACAGCAAAATGGAGTCTGGAGTCACATGGGCAAGTTCCTGCATACTTTGCTGAGTTACAAGGCATCTCTCCATGGGTCAGTTGTATAGCTGATGGTCCTTAATGGGCCATCAAGCAGGCTAGACAGAGCTAACACCCACCTGTCTGGGAGGTTTCCCAGAAACTCATAGACTCATAGACTCATAGACTTTAAGGTCAGAAGGGACCATTATGGTCATCTAGTCTGACCTCCCGCATGATGCAGGCCACAAAAGCTGACCCACCCAATTTCCCTTATCTCAGCTGTTGAAGTCTCCAGATCGTGATTTAAAGACTTCAAGTCGCAGAGAATCCTCCAGCTTGCGACCCCTGCCCTATGCTGCGGAGGAAGGCAAAAAACCTCCAGGGCCTCTGCCAATCTACCCTGGAGGAAAATTCCTTCTCGACCCCAAATATGGCGATCAGTAGAACCCCGAGCATACAGGCAAGATTCTCCAGCCGGACCCACATTATACCAGCAATGGCACGTTATTGCCTAATTGACTAAAATCACGTTATCCCATCAAACCATTCCCTCCATAAACTCATCTAGCCTAATCTTGAAGCCAGAGAGGTCTTTCGCCCCCACCGTTTCCCTCGGAAGGCTGTTCCAGAATTTCACCCCTCTGACGGTTAGAAACCTTCGTCTAATTTCAAAGCCTAACACAGCATAAGTTTGAAATACAGACAGTACAGAGCCAATATTTATAACTTCAACTACAAAATGATACACATATCTAGGCAGCATAATCATAACCAGCAAACCATAACCTTGTCTTAGACACCTCATTTGACCCCCCTTTATACAAGATTTGGTGACACTACAGGACCTTGGTTGCAACCATGTTCTATATGGTCCTAGATTATATCAATAACGTCACAATCCCCAGCCACAGCCCTCATCCCCCCCCACACCCTAATCCTCTGCTCCATCCCTGAGCCCCCTCCTGCATCATGAACCCTTCATCCTCAGACCCACAGCCCTCACCCCTGCATCCCCTCCTATCCCCAAACTCCCTCCCAAACCCCCTTCCCACACACACCCTCCTGCCCTCAAACTCCCTCCCAAAGCCTGCACCCCCTCCCTTTGTACCGCCTCCCACCCCCAAACTCTATCCCAGAGCCTGCACCCCTCACCCCCTCCTACACACCCACCCCCTGCCCCAGCCCAGAGCCTGCACCCAGCACCCAAACTCTATCCCAGAGCCTGCATCCTGCACCCTAATCCCCAGCCCAGGACCTGCACCCCAGACCTCCTCCTCCCACCCAACCCCCCCTCCCAGAGCCTTAGGAAGGTTGGGGGGGGGGGTTCTGGGCACCACCAAAATTTCTACAACCCTGCCACCCATGCGAGTGGATAAGGGTCGGGGCAGTCAGGGGACAGGTAGGGTCCTAGGGGGGCAGTTAGGGTGGGGGGTTCTCAGCAGGGAGCAGTCAGGGGACAAGAAGCAGGGGGGGTTGGGGTTCTGAGGGGGGCAGGAGGTGCGAAGTGGGAGGGAGTGGATGGGGGTGGGGTGGGGCTAGGGCGGGGCTTCCCCCCCCCCCGTGTCCTCTTTTTTTGATTGTGGAAATATGGTAACCTTATTTTAAATGCATGTGGGTTTTTGAAAAGTATATGGCTGCAAACTTGGTTTGGTGTGTTTTATAAAGCTGCTGTTTTGTGTGTGTGTGAGAGAGAGGGGCCTGTGCAAGGCATAGGTTTTTTTTTTATTTTTATTAAAGTACTTGGTTTGTTTCAAACTAACAGGGTTTTTTACTGTGCATAATGTGATATCTTTTTAAAAATGGGGTTTGAGGCAATTGGGGAGGGAGAATGCTACTAACTAACACAAAGGCCCTAAACACACATGGCTGGGAGACAGAACAACCATGTGGCTTTTAAATGCATGTGGGTTTATTGAAAAGTATTTGGTTGCAAACTGTGGGTTTTAAACTGCTGGTATGTGTGTTTCAAACGAACAAGGGTTTCTGTGCAAAATGGATTTTAAAAGCAGTTTTGGTTTTTATTCTGCAAAATGAGATGTATTTAAAAACCTGTGTTTGTTGTACAGCCTGAAATGGATTATTTTGTTGCAAAACTATGACTTTTTACATAGAAAAACACCCTAATGAATGAATAGATATAGATATATCCATAGATATAGATGTAAGCAGAGTCAGGATAAGCTCTACCCTGACATCTGGTGGTGAATTATGGTGAGGGTGGAAAAGAACTTCAGGGGCTGATCTTGTTTGCATAGGCACATCCACCCGCCTAGCCTGGGACAACAACAACTGAAAGTGGTTGCTTTGGCTGGTGTGGGATTCCCAGTTTCTCTGTTATTGGGGCAGGAAGAATAAAGTGTTACCCTGATTCTGTGAATCAAGGCCAGTGGAACTGTTGTATGACAGAGGGAGTCACCAGTAACTAAGTAGCACTCGCTAGACAAGGGGCATGGGTTATAAAACCCAGTGAACTGAGAGACTTTGGGGACAGGTATGTGTATCTGGTGGTATGGGCCCCCTTTGAGGGCCTGGAACACCAATTGCACTACGCCCCCTTCCCTCTTCTCCCCCCCCCCCCCCCCCGGTTGAATAGCAGAGCTAAGTTTGGTTCCACTAGGAGTCTAGCTAGAAGTTGCTGAACTGAATTCACTTTGGTCCACTGGTGCATCAGCACTGGGGCTCCCCTACTACAAGCTGAAATCACTGAGTGCTGTGTTAACCAGTGGGGGAGCCTGAAGATATATTGCTAAGCAGCTGGCAGAGCCAAACAGTTTGTGGGACGGTTGGAGCGGCCCATGGAACAGCGAGCGGAGCTGAGCCATTTGCGGGGGCAACTGGAGCGGTTCATGGGACGGCTGGTGGAGTGGAGCGGCTGGCAGAGCTGAGCAGTTTGCGGGGACGGCTGGAGGAGCGGAGCGGCGTGGTGCGGCACGGCTGGTACAGCGAAGCCATTCATGGTAAAGGCTGCAGCAGAACTCCACGGAGAGGTGGGGCAGTCGCCCTTGGACCACGTAAGGTGCCCCTTAGCCTCCCGTGTGCCCCCCCCCATTTCCGCCCAGGCTGGGGGAGGGGGTAAAACTCTGCAGATAAACTTTTGAACTCTGGGGCGGCACTGACCAGGGACAGAGACTTTGGGGTTGTTGGACTTTGGGGTGATTGGACTTAAGACCCTGAGGGGAAAAGGACACTGCCAAACTTACTTGGAGGTGGGTCTTTTGCTCATGGTTTGTGTTATGAATCCTGTTTGTGGTGTTTCCCCAACATAATGCAGCATTGTTTCCCTCCTTTATTAAAAGGCTTTTGCTACACTCAGACTCCGTGCTTGCGAGAGGGGAAGTATTCCTCCTAGAGGCACCCGGGGGGGTGGTGGTGGTATGTAATTGTCCCAGGTCAGTGGGTGGGGGCTCGAGCCAGTTTTGCATTGCGTTATTGAAACGGAACCCCTAGATACTGAACCCGGTCCTTGTTGCTGCCAACTCAGAGGGGCAGAAGGGTTACATTTTTGGGGGCTTGTCTGGGATCCCTGGGTCAGTACCCCTCGCAAGCACCTGTTGAGTGTTCTACTGCATTGGGAAACCATTGTGTTTATATTTTGAGGAAATTACTGTTCGTATAATGGCTAATATGTTGGGTTTGTTGGGCCCTGGCCCTGCAGCCTCTAGCTCAGGGGCCGCAGCCTCAGCCAATGATTGGGCAAAAGCACTGGGGCAAGTATTGGAAAAGGTTGTGTTGTCCCATGCTACATCAAACTATTGTCGTAAGTTAAGGTTATTTGCTGGGGAAGAGGAGTTTGAACCCTGGTTGGAGCATACCACTGAAATGCTGCGGGAGTGGGCCGTACCCGATGCAGACAAGCGAAGATGTCTAATAGAGAGGCTTAGTGGCCCAGCATTAGATGTGATTCGCACCCTGAAGCTCATTGACCCTGGGGTCAGTGTGAAGGACTGCCTAGAGGCCCTTGATCATACCTTTGGGAGTGTAGAGGGCCCTGAAGACAGTTACTGTAAGTTCCTTAATTCCCGACAGCAAAGAGGCGAGAAGATTTCAGCCTATATACAGAGGCTGGAGAGACTGCTTCAGAGAGCTGTCATGAGGGGAGCAGTGACTGCTGAGCAGATGGATCGGACCAGACTGGCTCAAGTTGTAAGAGGGACTCCGTATCAGAACCCAATTCTACTTCATCTCCGGCTAAGAGAACGGCGGGAACATCCCCCAAGTTACTCCCAGCTGATAAAGGAGGTCAGGGAAGAAGAAGAAAGGCAGGCTGCCAGCGAGTTTTGGTAAGCTCAAACATTGGAGCCAGCCAGCACAACACCACTGCAAATGGCCAGTGTGCTGATGGTGAGCACCACAGAGGAACTGGCCCAACAAATGCAGGTCCTGACAGAACGGATAGTGAAGCTGCAAAGCACCATTGACCGAGCTAAGAGTTCCAGGAATAAGGAGCCTCAGACTGTGGCGATGGAGAAGTCAGCATTTAGAGCCACCATCCCACCCAGGCGAAGGTGGAAAGGACAATTCTTCTGCTACCGATGTGGTCAGGATGGACACAGTGCTGCCAAGTGCCATAATGAAGAAAACCCCTCCTTAGTGTATGGAAAGCTGAGGATCAGTTGGGAGAGATCCGGTAGCTGCCAGAGGGTCTGGGGACGGGGACCACCCAGGCCTGCAGGATTTGAAGATTCCCCCAGAAAAGACCATCCAGCTGGGATCCCCGCAGGACTGATAGGGCCTCGAGCAGAGGTCACGGTGAGGATTGAAGGGGCGGAGTGTAAAGCCGTGCTTGACACTGGATCTCAAATGACTATTATATTTCAGTCATTCTACCAACAGATGCTTAGGCACCTGCCTATACAGCCACTGACTGGCATTGGTCTGTGTGGCCTCAGCATGGATGAATACCCCTACCGAGGGTATGTCATAGTGCACCTGGAATTCCCAGAGGAGGTTGCTGGGTAAGGGAAGAGGTAGACACAGCTGCCTTAATATGCCCTGACCCTAAAGAGACCTCTGATGTGTCTGTGCTGATAGGGACCAACTCCAGTCTCTTCAAGGTGCTCGCGGATTACAGCAGACGACGGGCTGGGGACCAGTACCTGAATACCCTGATGATCCATACGCTTTGTGCTGAAGCCTATAGGAAGATTGAGAGCACTAAAAAGGAGACATCTGAGCTACCGACTGGGGCGCTGAAGTACATGGGCACAACCCCCTTAGTAGTGCCTGCAAGGACAGAGCAGGAAGTGCTTGTCATGAGTACCAGGCTGAAAGGCAGTAAAGGGGCATTAGCAATGGTAGAGCAGCCGGTTGAAGGAGAGCTCCCGGAAGGAGTGCTGGTCCCCAGTGGAGTCATACCTTTTCCTGGGCTTCAGCAGGTAGGGTTGACTGTACTGATTTCTAATGAAACAAGTCGAGATGTTGTTGTGAAGCCAGGGCAAAAGATAGCAGACCTCTTCAAGCCTGAATCAATTGTAAAACCCCAGTGTGAGACTCAAGTTCCAACAATAGACCCAGCAAAGTTTGACTTTGGAGATTCACTATTGTCCGAGGAGAGGAAAGATCTTTGTGAAAGATCCAAGGTGTTCTCATTGCATGAGTGGGATGTGGGATGTGCAAAAGGAGTAGAGCACAACATCAGATTACATGACTCTCGACCTTTCAGGGAGAGATCTAGGAGGATTGCTCTCTCTGAGATGGATGATGTGCGACAACATCTTCAGGAGCTGGCTGCAAATGGCATCAATACGGAGTCCCGCAGCCCATACGCCTCACCCATTGTGGTGGTCCGTAAAAAGAATGGGAAAATCCGGATGTGTATTGACTACCGCACCCTAAACCGCCGTACTGTGGTTGACCAGTACACCATGCCCCGAGTCCAAGATGCCTTAGACTGTTTGCTGGGAAGCCAGTGGTTCTCTGTGTTGGATCTTCAGAGTGGATACTACCAGATCCCTCTGGGTGAAGAAGATAAGGAGAAGACAGCCTTCATCTGCCCATTAGGGTTTTATCAGTTCGAACGCATGCCCCAAGGGATTTCTGGAGCACCTGCCACATTTCAACGTCTTATGGAGAAAGTTGTGGGAGACATGAATTTACTGCAAGTGTTAGTTTATTTGGATGACCTGATTGTGTTTGGAAGAACCTTGGAGGAACATGAAGAAAGACTTCTTTAAAGTGCTTGATAGGTTGGAGGATTATGGGTTGAAGCTTTCAATTGACAAATGCCAGTTCTGCAGGACCTCAGTAAAGTATGTGGGTCACATCGTGTCCCAAGAGGGTGTGAGTACTGATCCCGATAAAATAGAAGCACTCACTACAGGGCCATGTCCAAGTAACTACAGAGAACTCAAGACCTTTCTTGGATTTAGTGGGTACTACCGCCGATTTGTGAAAAACTATGCTACGATTGTAAAACCTCTGAATGATCTTACCAGGGGATACCAGTCCAGCAAGAACAAATCTAAGACCAAGAATAAGGGGAGGTCCCCAAAGCCTCCTGTACAGAGACTCTATGGCCCCTTCGAACCATTTGGGCCATGGTGGGATGAGAGATGTAAAAGGGCTTTTCGAGAAATCATTACTTGCCTAACTCATGCTCCGGTCCTAGTCTTTGCTGACCCAAGCAAGCTGTTTATCCTGCATACTGATGCCAGTTTGGAGGGTCTGGGAGCAGTACTGTACCAGGAGGTGGAAGGCAAACGTAAACCTGTAGCCTTTGCCAGGCAAGGACTGTCTGATAGTGAAACTTGCTATCCCACCCACAAGCTGGAGTTCTTGGCCTTGAAATGGGCCATCACTGAGAAATTTCAAGACTACTTGTATGGTGCTCAGTTCCAGGTGTGGACGGACAACAACCCACTGACCTATGTGTCAACAAGTGCTAAGCTGGATGCTACAGGGCAAAGATGGCTGGCCGCTTTGGCTAGCTATGACTTCAGCATTCAATACCGATCAGGGAGAAGCAATGTAGATGCAGATGCATTGTCCAGGCGTCCACAGGCACAAGGAGTTGCTGTGATACCCACAGATGGAGTGAGAGCTATTTGCAGTGTGAGTCGCCGAGAGCCAGAGGCCCATGAGAGCCTTCATGGATGTGCTGCAGAAGCCTTGGGCCTGCCCCCTGAATGCGTGCCTTCTGCTTCAGTGAACTATATTGCATTGGACCAATCTCCTTTGCCCATGCTTAATGCGTCTGACTGGCAGGAAGCCCAGCTGCAAGATATTGACATTTGTGATACACTACTTGCCAAAAGGGAGGGGCGAAGCCCAGCCGCGGTTGTCCCACCTAACCCGGAGGGTAAACTACTATTGAGAAAATGGACCAAACTAAAACTGATTCAGGGAGTGCTACACCGAGTGACCACAGACCCTTTACAAAAGCAACGGACTCAACTAGTGCTGCCAAAAGAGTACAGAACCCTGGCCATGAGGGCCCTGCATGATGACTTTGGACATTTAGGGATGGAGAGGACCCTGGAACTTATTCGTAGTAGGTTCTATTGGCCCTGGATGGCTGAAGATGTTTGCAGGAAATGTGAAACCTGCGCTCGATGTGTGCAAAGAAAAACTCTGCCTACGAGGGCTGCATATCTGAAGAACATCACCAGCAACAAGCTCCTGGAGCTGGTATGCATTGATTTCTTGTTTTTAAAAGTAGACAGGAGGAATATTGGGAACATTCTAGTAGTGACTGACCATTATACGCGATATGCACAGGCGTATCCCACACGTGATCAGAGGGCCACCACTGTCGCTCGAGTACTGTGGGAAAAACATTTCTCAGTTTATGGATTCCCAGTCTGGATACACTCTGATCAGGGGCGGGACTTTGATACTCACCTTCTGAAGGAGGTGCTGAGGATAGCGGGAATTAAAAAGTCTAGAACAACGTCTTATCACCCGCAAGGTGATCCTCAGCCAGAGTGGTTCAACCAAACCCTATTAGATATGTTGGGGACTTTGCGACCAGAGCAGAAGGCAACCTGGAGCCAACATGTTGCATTTCTGGTGCACACCTACAACACCACAAAGAACAATGCTACGGGAGTCACCCCATATCTCTTAATGTT
Source organism: Terrapene triunguis (assembly GCF_002925995.2). Taxonomy (NCBI): domain Eukaryota; kingdom Metazoa; phylum Chordata; order Testudines; family Emydidae; genus Terrapene; species Terrapene triunguis. The sequence goes on along the minus strand of NW_020664441.1, from coordinate 3,806,261 downwards.
TGGGCGAGAACCAAGATTACCCATAGACCTGTGCTTTGGTGTATCAGAGGATGGAGATAGCTATGAAACTCATCAGCAACATGTATCCCGACTAAGAGAAAAGCTGCGGGATGCTTATCACTTAGCTATATCTGCGGCTCGGAAGAACGCAGACCGCAACAAACATCGATATGATGCTAGGGTACGTCTGCAAGAACTCCAGCCAGGGGACAGAGTCCTGCTGCGAAATTTGGGTATTGCTGGCAAACACAAGATAGCTGACAGATAGAAGGCAATACCTTACTTGGTGATGGAAAAGCTAGAAGACCTGCCGGTCTACAAGATCAAACCTGAAGAAGGTCCAGGGCAGATCAAGACAGTGCACAGAAACCTTTTGCTCCCTGTGGGGGAATTGGTAGGCACCCCTTATGAGATGGGCCACAACAGGGCAACCAGGCAGAACGAAGGTGCTGGACCAAAGCTGCTCTCCAACGTGGACAGCCGGCCCCCTGCAGCTAACCTACCCCTATGCAGCACATCCGAGAGTGAGTCTGAGGAGGAAGACACAACCATGGTGTATCCTGGGATGGAGACAAGATTTCAGTCTTGATCAGCTGAATCAAAAGAGAGCTCCTCCTCTTCCGCCCTAAACCCCATGGCAGAAGTATTTAGGCCCATTCCTGACACCCCTGAGGCACTGATGGGACCCCCGTGTGATGACATACACAGGTTATTGGACAGTGGAGACCTACAGGTGGAGGATGTCCTGGGCACCTTGGACCCTCCACTGTTAGAACTAGAAATGCAGGGGCCTATGCCAGTAGCTGAGGGGCCCTCAAAGGAAGTCCCTGGAAAAATCCCTGGAACAGGTCCTCAAGGAATCAATTATGAAACACTTAGAGGAGAGGAAAGTGATCAGGAACAGTCAGCATGGATTCACCAAGGGGAAGTCATGCCTGACTAACCTAATTGCCTTCTATGATGAGATAACTGGCTCTGTGGATGAGGGGAAAGCAGTGGATGTGTTATTCCTTGACTTTAGCAAAGCTTTTGATACAGTCTCCCACAGTATTCTTGCCGCCAAGTTAAAGAAGTATGGGCTGGATGAATGGACTGTAAGGTGGATAGAAAGCTGGCTAGATCGTCGGGCTCAACGGGTAGTGATCAATGGCTCCATGTCTAGTTGGCAGCCGGTTTCAAGCGGAGTGCCCCAAGGGTCGGTCCTGGGGCCGGTTTTGTTTAATATCTTTATTAATGATCTGGAGGATGGTGTGGACTGCACTCTCAGCAAGTTTGCAGATGACACTAAACTGGGAGGCGTGGTAGATACACTAGAGGGTAGGGATCGGATACAGAGGGACCTAGACAAATTAGAGGATTGGGCCAAAAAAAACGTGATGAGGTTCAACAAGGACAAGTGCAGAGTCCTGCACTTAGGACCTAAGAATCCCATGCACTGCTACAGACTAGGGACCGAATGGCTAGGTAGCAGTTCTGCAGAAAAGGACCTAGGGGTCACAGTGGACGAGAAGCTGGATATGAGTCAACAGTGTGCTCTTGTTGCCAAGAAGGCTAACGGCATTTTGGGCTGTATAAGTAGGGGCATTGCCAGCAGATCGAGGGACGTGATCTTTCCCCTTTATTTGACATTGGTGAGGCCTCATCTGGAATACTGTGTCCAGTTTTGGGCCCCACACTACAAGAAGGATGTGGAAAAATTGGAAAGAGTCCAGCGGAGGGCAACAAAAATGATTAGGGGTCTGGAGCACATGACTTATGAGGAGAGGCTGAGGGAACTGGGATTGTTTAGTCTCCAGAAGAGAAGAATGAGGGGGGATTTGATAGCAGCCTTCAACTACCTGAAGGGGGGTTCCAAAGAGGATGGAGCTCGGCTGTTCTCAGTGGTGGCAGATGACAGAACAAGGAGCAATGGTCTCAAGTTGCAGTGGGGGCGGTCCAGGTTGGATATTAGGAAACACTATTTCACTAGGAGGGTGGTGAAGCACTGGAATGCATTACCTAGGGAGGTGGTGGAGTCTCCTTCCTTGGAAGTTTTTAAGGCCCGGCTTGACAAAGCCCTGGCTGGGATGATTTAGTTGGGAATTGGTCCTGCTTTGAGCAGGGGGTTGGACTAGATGACCTCTTGAGGTCCCTTCCAACCCTGATATTCTATGATTCTATGAAGTCTCTCCATCCGTCGCTCAAGAGGATGTCGCCCTACCACGGCAGCAAAGATTCTCAATAGACGAGACAGGGTAATAAGACCAGTAAAACGGTTAACTTATGATGCACCTGGGGTGACTAGTGAGGAGCCAATACATTTAGCACACAGGCTTGTGGAAGCTAAAGTGGGCTATCTGAGGCCCTTTGAAGGGAACCCGTGAGTTGGTATAATAGGGAGTGTGATTTGTCGGGACGACAAATTCTCGGCTGGGGGGAGGATGTAAGCAGAGTCAGGATAAGCTCTACCCTGACATCGGGTGGTGAATTATGGTGAGGGTGGAAAAGAACTTCAGGGGCTGATCTTGTTTGCATAGGCACACCCACCCGCCTAGCCTGGGACAACAACTGAAAGCGGTTACTTTGGCTGGTGTGGGATCCCCAGTTTCTCTGTTATTGGGGCAGGAAGAATAAAGTGTTGTTACCCTGATCCTGTGAATCAAGGCCAGTGGAACTGTTGTATGACAGAGGGAGTCACCAGTAACTAAGTAGCACTCGCTAGACAAGGGGCATGGGTTACAAAACCCAGTGAATTGAGAGAGGTTGGGGACAGGTATGTGTACCTGATGGCATGGGCCCCTTTTGAGGGCCTGGAACACCAATTGCACTACCCCCCTCTCTCCACTGTTGAATAGCAGAGCTAAGTTTGCTTCCACTAGGAGTCTAGCTAGAAGTTGCTGAACTGAATTCACTTTGGGCCAATGGTGCACCAGGACTGGGGCTCCCCTACTACAAGCTGAAATTACTAAAATTGCTGAGCTGAGATCACTGAGTGCTGTGTTAACCAGTGGGGGAGCCTGAAGATATATTGCTAAGCAGCTGGCAGAGCCAAGCAGTTTGTGGGATGGTTGGAGCGGCCCATGGAACAGCGAGCGGAGCGGCGTGGAGCTGAGCCATTTGCGGGGGCAACTGGAGCGGATCATGGGACGGCTGGTGGAGTGGAGCGGCTGGCAGAGCTGAGCAGTTTGCGGGGACGGCTGGAGGAGCGGAGAGGAGCGGCGTGGCGCGGCACGGCTGGTAGAGCGAAGCCATTCGTGGTAAAGGCTGCAGCAGAACTCCACGGAGAGGTGGGGCAGTCAGCCTCGGACCATGTAAGGTGCCCCTTAGCATCCAGTGTGCCCCCCCCATTTCCGCCCAGGTGGGGGGGGGTAAAACTCTGCAGATAAACTTTTGAACTCTGGGGCGGCACTGACCAGGGACAGAGACTTTGGGGTTGTTGGACTTTGGGGTGATTGGACTTAAGACCCTGAGGGGAAAAGGACACTGCCAAACTTACTTGGAGGTGGGTCTTTTGCTCATGGTTTGTGTTATGAATCCTGTTTGTGGTGTTTCCCCAACATAATGCCGCATTGTTTCCCTCCTTTATTAAAAGGCTTTTGCTACACTCAGACTCCGTGCTTGTGAGAGGGGAAGTATTGCCTCCTAGAGGCACCCAGGGGGTGGTATGTAATTGTCCCAGGTCACTGGGTGGGGGCTCGAGATGGTTTTGCATTGCGTTATTGAAATAGAACCCCTAGATACTGAACCTGGCCCTTGTTGCTGCCAACTCAGAGGGGCAGAAGGGTTACATATATAATTTTAAGTTTACAAGAGGGTTTCATGTGTTTTATAATAATGTTGTTTGCTCCACAGTACAGTCAAAACATGAGAGATCCTTAGACCAGAGGGAAAACAAGCTCAAAAGAAAAAGGAAAGAGACAGCTGAAAAGGAAAATTCACCAGCATCAGTGACTGATGGATGGATGAAGCCCAGTAAATATATTTTGCTTATTGGTTTGGTTGTTCTATGAGGTTTTGTATTTTAAGTAAATACATAGGTGTGGGTGAGAAAGATGGTAAAGTTCAGTTTTGTAAACTGTTGTTTTTTTCCCCCCCTTATAGGCCTGGGCAACTTTTCTGACAATGCTGTAGTCAGAGCTACAAGGACACCTCCTGCAGAACTGCCAAAGAACCAGGAATCTGCTTTGAGACTTTTAACAATGCAAAACCGCACAAGAGTGCAGCTGAAACATCCGGGCGGTCCAAACCTCATTATACGTCAAACCTAAGGACAAAACAAAAGACTCTGGTAAAAAAACAACCATGCCACCACAACTCCAATTCCTTAGCGGCCACCACCACACCAAGCCCTGAGGAAACTGTGAGCGAAAATACCCACATTCACAAACCCAGAGCACGCACTCTAGGGGTTCTGAATGTGTGCAAACCCGGAGCATGCGCTCTAGGGGCTGCGTATTAAAAAAAACAAGGACTAAAAGCTTCTGCAATACTGAGGTATTGCAATCAAACAACCAGAACTCCAGTTCCTCAGCGGCCACCACCACACCAAGCCCTGAGGAAACTGTGAGCAAAAATGCCCATATTCACAAACCCGGAGCATGCGCTCTAGTGGTTGTGAATAAAAAAACCAAGAACTGACAAACCATTCTCCCAAAATCATAAGCTCGTCACAGCTCCCCCATATTCTAGTATTTGGGAAGAGTTTGATGCTTCCCTCAGAAAAGTGATGGATGCTGTATCCTCGGGGAGTCTAAAAGAACGGGATTCTAGAAAGAAATGGGAAAAATATGATGCTTTGTTCAGAACCATGCTGAAAGACAGGAGGGCTGGAAAGGGTGGCTCTGAACAGGCATGACTAGTCGTGGAAAGGGGCCTGGGTAAAAGGGGCACCCTCCAGGGTACACATAAGCTCATGTGTAAACAAAAGGGGGGACAGCGCTTGGGGGATAAACAGATGGCTGCCAAAAAGTTCCAGGCCAGGGTCATTGTAAAAATTTTAAAAAGGGCTAAAGAGATAATGAGGGGGGAAAAAAACAGAGATGCCCCCTACTGGAGGCTCTCAAACTGGCTTGTCTGAAAATGGGGAGGCGGAATCAGACTCTGGTTTAGCAAACTCCCCAGAGGGCTCTCTAGACGGGTCCCGTTCTACTCCCAATGACCCTCATGGAGGCGCCTCAGAGTCTGACTCTCCAATAGCATCTGATGTAGAAGATGCCACTAATGATCCCATAGAGGAACCCCCAAGTAACCCTGAAAATGCTGAGGTGTATATAGAGAGAGTGAGAAGTTGGCAATGTGAATTATCTAGATTTGGGGGGTTGTGAGGAATTTCGTTTTGTCAATCTTGAGCAAATAAATTCAGCTCAGCAGGTTGTTGAAGCCATACACCGGGGAATACAGTTAGGCTAGGTCTACACTACAGCGGGGGTCCGACCTAAGATACGCAACTTCAGCTATGTGAATACCGTAGCTGAAGTTGCGTATCTTAGGTCGACTTACCTGGCTGTGAGGACGGGGGAAAGTCGACCGCTGCCGTCGACTCCGCTGCCGCCTCTTGCCGCGGTGGATTTCCGGAGTCGACGGCAGAGCGATCAGGGATCGATTTTATCGCGTCTTCACTAGACGCGATAAGTCGATCCCAGAAAACCGATTGCCTGCCGCCGGACCCTCCGGTAAGTGTAGACAAGCCCTTAGTGCTCGACGACGTTAATGGTAGGGTAGGCCCTGATGATTATGTTCAGTTACGTTTAGAGAGCCGTAATTTAACTAACCCTTTGTTTTCGGTCAGAAGAACTAGGGATGAGCTGTCTGCTGAGGATTTCTTAAATCAGTCCTCAAAGCTGCTACAGAGCAATAGAGAGTTGCATGTCGATGGGACATTGCGCCTCGTTGTGACAGTTGTAAAAAACAGGGGTGGGGGTGCTCGTAGAGTTTTAAATTCTATCCTTAGTAGTCAAATTATTCATAAAAAGAGACAGTGTTTAGTAGACCTGACTTACACTGGTACCAATCTGTGTTTTGCGGGTGGGCTCTTGGCCGTCATGTCTGATCGTAAACCTACAGACGCGGAATTGTTAGCGGAGGCGAGAAAGTTGCATGAGAAACTGGGGTAGTCAGATCAAAAAAAGGTTATGCTCAGTGACGTAGCCAAGTTTGAACAGCATTTAGGAATTAACATACAGGTGGTGCTGTATACGTCGAAAGGTGGCTGGGGCTTTTTTAAAACGGGGGGCACAGTGTACCCCAAGACTTATTTTATCCTGTTGCACGATGAGCATTACTACGGGGTTCTGGATGTAAAAAAGTTGTTCGTAGCGAAAAATTATTGTGAGTTTTGCCACATGATGTACAGCCACGACCACTCTTGCAGGTATCGTTGACGCCTCTGCTTGAGCGTAAGGTGCTCATACAGCGTGGACGTGCAGCTGCGGTGTCCTAGCTGTAGACTGTATTGTCAGTCCAAAGAGTGTTTAGATAGACATATCGACTGTGCATCAAAAAACCAAGTTGAATGCCTGTCTAAAACTTTGTGTGATAAGTGTCAGTCTTACGTGGACAAGCGGCATAGGTGTAAAGGGAGGCGGTGTAAGCAGTGTCAGGGTTTGATCGTTGGTGATGTAGACAGTCACCTCTGTTTTATGGACAGCCTCAGAAAGCCCGAATCTTCAGAAAAGTATATTTTTTATGATTTCGAATGCACGCAGGAGACCAGGTTGCACACTCCCAATTAAATTTTTTGCTATGTCCCTAAAGCCAGAAAAATCCTGGAATTTAAGGGCGATGAGTCTTTCTGTGTTTAAGACCTTTATTGGCAAAGAGTTTCGGGACTACACGTTCCTAGCACACAATTCTAAAGGTTATGATGCGTACTTCATTGTTAGACAGTTACTGAAGGAAAAGATGTGCCTAGAACTGATCACTCAGGGTAGTAAACTAATGTGCATGGAAGTTAAACGGGCATTCGTTTTATAGACTCTTTAAACTTCTTGCCCATGAAGCTTAGCAAGCTACCACAGGCGATGGGGTTTGAAGGGTGCAAAGGGTATTTTCCACATTTTTTTTTAACACGTTAGAAAATCAAAATTACGTGGGGCCTATCCCTGGTATGGAGCACTATGGTGTAGAAAGCATGATGCCCAGAGAAAAAGCAGAGTTTCTCGACTGGTATCGGGACCACAGCTCTGAGGCGTTTGACTTGCAGAAAGAGCTCACATATTACTGTCAGCAGGATGTCAAAATTTTGAGACAGGCCTGTATCCTATACAGAAAAGAGATTATGAAAATGACGGAGAAGGGAGATGTAGTAGAGAGAGAGAACCTGGTAAATTCACCGAGATAAAACTGTGTATAGATCCATTCCGGTACATAACACTGGCATCTGTCTGCATGGCTATGTACAGGTTTATGTTTTTGGAGCCTAACACGGTAGCTCTTCTCCCTCCAGACAACTATCACAGGCAGAAAAAGAGATATTCGACCCCATCTATTCAGTGGCTGTTGTATATCTCTCACAAAGAAAATATACAAATACGGCACGCTTTACAGGGTGGGGAACTACAGGTAGGCCCCTACTTTAGACGGTTATGCCAATGTTGATGGGGTACGCACAGCCTTTGAGTTTAATGGGTGTTTTTTCCACGGCTGTGTCACTTGTTTTTGTGAAAAAGCACAAAACCCTATGACGGGGACATCTTTTGGGTTTCTTTATTACAAGACGCAGCTCAAGACCAACTATCTGAAACGACTTGGTTTTGTAGTGAGGACTCTTTGGGAGACGAGTGGGAGGTGATGAAAGAAACAGACAGGGAGCTTGCAGACTTTTTAAACCGAGCCCAGTTACCCCAGCCTCTCGTGCCTAGGGAATGCTCTTTTTGGGGGGAGGACAAATGCTATCCGCCTATATTACAAGCCTAACCCCGGGGAAGAAATCCACTATTATGATTTTACCAGTCTGTACCCTTTCGTAAACAAAACCAAAGAATACCCTATCGGACACCCCGATATAGTTTGACAAATTTGGACCCCTTGCAAATTATTTTGGAATTGCAAAAGTTAAAGTGTACCCTCCGCGAGGCCTCTTTTTCCCATTGTTACCTGTCAGAGTGGGTGGCAAGCTTATGTGCCCGCTATGCCGAACCTGTGCAGAAACCAAGCACATGCACCCATACTGACGAGGAGCAGGCCATCCTGGGGACTTGATGCACAGTGGTATTGAACGTGGCCATAGCGAAGGGGTACGCGGTGGCTAAAATCTATGAAATCTGGCATTTTAATGAAAAATCTGAAACTCTTTTCAGAGTACATAAAATTACACCTCCACCAGAAACAAGAGGCTTCAGGGTATCCCAGTTGGTGCACAGACGAGGAAAAACAAAATAGAAATCGCTAATGTACTTATCAGAAAGAAGGCGTGGGTTTACGCCAACATGAGACCAGATCAAACCCTGCTAAATGCCAAATTGCTAAACTGTTTTTAAATTCCCTGTGGCGTAAATTCGGCCAAAGAACCAACCTACCCAGCACCAGCATCATGAGAGACCCTGACGAACTCTTGCAGTACCTGTTTCCCCCCAATTATGAGGTTTCATCCTGCGAGTTTATCGATGATAAAACAGCGTGCGTGTCTTGGAAGCATGCAAAAGAATGGTACTCTGTCTCTGGCAATACCAATGTTTTCATAGCCTGTTTCACCACCGCTTATGCCCGCTTAGAAATTATACAGCCTCCTAAATGGTTTGCAAGAGCGGTGCCTGTACCGCGACACTGACTCGGTGATATTTGTGAAAAGGGAGGGTGACTGGAATCCCCCTCTGGGGGATTATTTAGGGGACCTCACGAGCGAGATCCCGCCAGAATCAACACATCACCGAGTTTGTGTCGGCAGGCCCGAAAACCTATGGGTATAAGCTGTCGGGTGGAAAGGCCTGTATGAAAGTCAAAGGTATTACCCTAAACGTAGCAAACAGTGAAAAGATCAACTTTGACAGTTTGAAAGATCTAGTCCTGGACTATTGCATGGGTCTGCAAGAAAACACCTCAAAAAAGATAGAGGTGCAGCAGCCCTCTATCGTAAGAAACAAAAACCAGTGGCAAATAGAGACAAAAACCCTTAAAAAAACAAAACAAAAAGTGGTTTACAACAAGAGGATCCTAGGAGAAGGTTTTAAAACCCTGCCCTACGGCTTTTGAAAAAAAAATGGATACGAGGTAGAAGCACCCCTTTTCTGCAATTCTCGCGGGGCCTAGCAACTGCGGGAAAAGTTACTTTATAAAAAACGTGTTGGATAATGCCAAACAAACACTATCTGTTATGCCTGAGAATATCGTGTGGTGTTACAGTTGTTGGCAACCTCTGTATAAAGAACTGCTTTGTAAATATCCCTTTATCAATTTTGTGGAGGGGCTGCCTGATGCTTTTGACGATGACCGTTTGTTTCCTACTAATAAAGTAAATATGATTATCGTAGATGATCTGATGAACTCTGCTTGTGAAAGCGATGAAATCGAGAAAGCCTTTACCAAGTACGTGCATCACAGAAACCTGAGCATTATGTATATAGTTCAAAACGTATTTTGTCAGGGAAAAAAGAGTCTCACAATTAACCTAAACACAAAGTACATGGTTCTGTTCAAAAACCCCAGGGATAAATTACAAATCGCTACGCTCGCTCAGCAAATGTACCCTGGCAAAGCTCAATTCTTTCTAGAAGCTTTTGAGGATGCTACCAAAAGACCTTATGGCTACTTGGTGGTGGATTTAAATGCTTCCACACCAGAAGCTTATAGACTAAGAACTGGTCTTTTCCCTCCAGACTGGCCGGCGGTTTATACTTTAAAAAGAACAACAGCCGGGTATAAAAAGAGATGACTTATCGGCAGGCCCCTTTTTAACAGCCGGGGCTGCTGACCGAAAACATGTCTAGCTGCGTGAAGAGAAACCTGGGCCTTTTAAAATTACTTAGCAAATCGTCCCCACAGTAAAGGAGGGCTATTCTGTGTTCGGCCTCTGATGATCTAGTAGCGGCCATCTCAGAAATAGCGCTCAATACCTTAAAAGGAAGCGTACCTTTAACACAGAATCAAGTGCGTGTGCTGAAAAAGAAACGCACACTTATAAAAACTGTGTAATAAAAGGGTTTCACTTAAAAGAAAAAAGCATCTGGTGAAGCAGTCTGGGGGGTTTATCGGACCTCTGTTAAGTTTTGCTATCCCTCTGATAACGGGGCTTTTAATTAATCGATAATGGAGTATGCAGAAAAAATGTTCCTGGTGCCCAGCCACCAGTTGGAGCAATTAAGGGCTCCCCCTCCGGCAGAGGAAAATATCAGAACAACTGCAACTCGCTTACTGGATGCTGAAATGAAGTCTGTTCTTCAAAGAACTGACTTGGCTGAATACGAAAAGGCTAAACTTTACGGCGCCGTGCTTCAAAGGTACCTAATATACGTGAAGCAGAGCTATGCGGATAAAGGGAAAATAAGTCTGTTTCTACCGGAACAGGAACAAAGTGTGACTGCCAAACCCCCAGAAACACCAAAGAACTCAACCTCTGTTGCTCAGGAGGTGTTGGATAACGTGAATAAGCGTTATAAGAAAAATGCAATAGTATTGCTAAATAAGCTGGGCCAGGATAAAAATCTCTCTTCATGGAACAATAAAGGGTCTTTTGTGTACAAAGGCTCTGTGGTTAATGGTTCTAACATGCTCGACTTAGTCAGGGCCGTCACCCAGACTCGCTCTGTTCCTAGCAGACATGTACCTAAAGGATGGGATGTGTTTATGAATGCCATGGCGGAACTGAACGTACCATCTTCTGTCATGGGCAATGCGGCCAACAGAGATCTTTTGGAACGCCTCAAGGCCTCGACTGCTGACAGCGGGGTGGATCGAGAAACCGTGACCCCTTTTTTGCCATCTAAAAAACGAAAATTGGCTAAAAGAGCTGAATGGCTCAGTGTGTAATGTTTTTCACATTCTAATTTTTTTTTTAAAAAAAAAACTGGTAATGTTTTGCTTTAAATAAAACATTTCTATACTTTTTCTCAATTGGTCATTGTTTGTTTTGTTTTGTTTTTTAAAAAAACCACCAAACATCAATTGTCTTTAAACCCCTCACCTGGGGTGCTTTATTGGGTAACATGGCATGAAAATCATTGCAAGATACACATGTCTGGGCTTGTTGAAACATGCTTTGAGCAAGGCTAGGCATGCCCAAGAATTTAAATTTATTTTTTACAAAATTCATCACCATCCGGTCATTTTGCACTAAGTCATTAGAATACAATTTTAAAATCCGGTCAAAAGATAAACCCTTGCTACAATGATGTAAGAAAAACACGCAGTGATAGCCGCAGGCGACGGAGCGGGGGTCTTGTAATTGTCTATTGTGAAACACTATGTCTGTGGCATTTTTGTTTAAAAATTTCATAATGCTTTTAGGAAACAACACACTGTTCGGGGGGTGCCCATAGGAGTCAAAAAACTCTCCACGGTTACACTCCACCAGATACAAGGCAAGCCAGTGTTCACCTGGTTGGTTGCGTGGATGCGTGTTCACCACCAAACCTAGGGGTCTCTGATACAGCTTGCCTCCAGGGAGCCAATCACAAGGGAACACATCTAAGAAATTCTTTTTTGTGTAAGGGTCGGTTGATAAGGCACATGAGAGCTGCACGGTGTCCATGTTCACATGTAGTCAAACAGAGCGTTTCTCCTCTGATTAATCTCTATGACATTGTCAAAAACTTCATACACAATCATATTGACAGTAACCGTTAAAGCCTTCCCAAAACGTATTTCTGCTCTCAGGTTCCTGGTTTTAATCAGGGAATAGTGATCAGCGCATTCCTGGTCGGGAGACAGGTCAAAGGCAAACAAGGTGTAACCCTGTGCAAACTCCTCACGGTCGATTAACAGAGAACAATCTTTCATGTGTTTACCAGCCGTCTGTACCAAATTCATGTATTCTCTCACACAGCATCCTGCCTCGAAGTCCGGTTGCAGAGGCTTGGTCAGTATCTGTTCACCATCCACATACAAGGCCACAAAATTAATATCGTAATGTTTAAAATGAAAGGGATTTTTAGCGTAATTTCCGCTAAAGGCAGCGTTATCCACAAACCCTAAGACAAGCATTTTGGGTAACTGTCCCAAGAACAGGTTCTCCTGGTTACTGACCCTGCTGCCCGCAGGGATGCTAAACACTTTCATTCCCACACGGTCCACAGGGTATTTAGCATTAGCTGTAAGCAGGGCCTCCGCGTGCCCCAGACGGACGCCTGGGGCCACCCGTACTTTCTTCACAAAAAGTGACGCTGATACAATGCGCAGTTTAAAGCCTCCAGCCGCACTGCCCATTAAACAGAAAGCGTCTTTACTGCGCGTCAGTTTAATTTTCACATCCACTCCGTTTAACAAAAAGTTTTTCTTGAAAAAACAGGTCGCTATGTAGATGGCCCAGCAGCTCTACCGTTCTGCTCTGGGCCGTCGGCTTTGCACGCCTCACAAACCCTGGATTCCCTCCATCCAACTCTGTTTCTTCATGTTGTCCAGCAGTGTCTTTGTAAAACAGGCCGGCGGAAAATTGCGTGGCGAGGGTGTTGTCGCTGTAATTGAGCACCGATTCTATAAAGGCCCTGTAAGGGTAACGGTCGTTGCTTTGGCTTATGAGGCGGTCTCCCAGCGTAACATCCAACTGACTGAAAATAGAGGCCACGGGGTAATTCACCAGGCCCACTTCGGCGTCCACGGCGAGTTCAGTTCCGTCTCCTTTTACAATCTTGCAACACAGGTACAGCAGCGAGTTGTTTAAATCCATATAATCTATGCCATTCCCTGCTATAAAAAGTCAATGGGGGCAGACTCCGTAACGGCTGATAGAGGCGGCACCTCGATGTAGATGCTTTTCTCAATGCTGGTCTGCGTAGGGGCTATTTGAAACAAGTCTAGTTCGGATTTGGTGCACTCTTCAGACCCGCAGTGAACAAAAGCCATGTTGATTAAAATATGTCTCTTTTACCAGGCAGAGAGCATCTCCACTTTCGCCCAGGCTTCCTCTTGAACTTTCACTTATGGCCGGCCCTGCGTGTCAAAGCCCTTCTTTTAAAGGGGTTCGGGGGACCTGTGCGTCGCAGGTATGACGTATTTCTCTCTCTTTTTCCTTTTAATGTACATCAGCCCCGATCCTTCCTGTGAAGCTGTATTCCCCACCTTCTCCAGAACAGCACGGGAGACATGACCTACCACATCTTTAGCGATGTTTTGAGTGGCGGTTTTTACGTGGGGTTTAATAATCTCTAACCCCCTCCTCAAAAGCGGTACAGCTTTTTGAAAGAGGCTACAAAATATTCCACCCACACCAGCCCCATACATCACAGGAAGGGCGTATCCAGCCTGGGCTTTGTAATAGTTCCTGTTGATGGTGGGGTCGCCATAATTTTTTAGGATCGCCATAATAGTGTTTTGCTTTTTAGAAACCTCGCTCTCTCCGCGGCCGCAAATGCAGCTTGACGATCACCTTGCTGAAGCGAAATGAGACACGTCTGTTCTGATCTGTCTTTATTTCAATGGTGATGGTGTCGATGTGGTGTTTACTGACAGGGACGTAATGAGGTTTATCGTAGGTGATGGTAACAAACTCGTTGTTCCTTCCTCGGACAGGGATGCAGCGTAACAGGGGAACAGAAAAGTCCCCCACAAACTGGTGTTCTACGATATCCGTGTACAGATACAAGGAGTTAAAACCTCCTGTGATGTCTGCTGAGAAGGGGAATTTTTGGACGTTGCGCTTGGGGCCCAAACCCAGAATGTTAGCTAGCTCCCCGCCAGTAGAAAACACATACATAAAATCGGTAGATTTAAGTCTCACTTTTCTACCCACAGGGTTGCAGTTCATGACCACCTCAGGCGGTCCGGGATGACGAGCCACGGTGCTGTTCATATGCTCCAGTAATTCGGATATGGTCAAGTAATAACCTCGGCGTAGGATGAAATTCCACGTCGTATCTCCAAAGGTGATTTTGAAAGGGGTGTCTTCGTTGATAGTATTCTAGCTGTGCGGATATTGTATTTCCACTAACCCCACCTTCCAGGCACCCGGGAGATCCAAGGGCTTAATTAGCCGTATTGTAAAGTTTGAGATGGTGTTTTGGGGGAAAACTGCAGAGCTGGCATTGCTGGGCAAAGTAATGTAAAACCCGCCATCGCTCATTTCTTTCTCTCTCTCTCTGTCTCTGTCTTTGCAGAAGGAATCTTTTTTGTTCGTGTCTAAATGTCACAGAGTTGAGAAGCTTCCACCCAGCTGTTAAACTTATCAGGCCACCCCAACCATTTCACCAGTAGCTGCTTTTTTCTGCCTTTTCCTTTCTCCGCTAGAACTTTTTCAATCCTGTAAATCCTGTCTCGTTTGGGGTTTACTTTTTGTAATTCTTCAGGGTAAAAAGATCCAGTAACTGCCTCACCCTCATAATCTTTTAATTGGTATACAGGTCTCTGGCCCCTGGTTAAGGCTTCATCCACTGAATATCTCATCGGTAAACGTCTGTTCATAACCTTTTTCAAAAGCGCCTTTGGTTTTAGATAGTCTCATGTGGTCACCTTTTCTAAAAGGGGCAACAACCGGTTTTATTTTAAAACCATCTCCGTAAACCGTTTTCCATACCTTCAGAGAATTTGAAGGGTTAACATCAACGGGTCTGGTACGTATAGTTCTGTGAAAGCTCTGGTTGTAACTCTTTATAAAGTCAGGTAAGATGTCAATGTAGTGAAAGGTGTTATGGGCTGTAAAATATCTCCACATCCTAGTTTTTAAAGTTCTGTTAAATCGCTCCACAACCCCTGCTTTGACTTCATTATTCGTAACAAAATGGTGAACTCCATGCCGCTTTAACAATCTGCTTAAAGGTTTGTTTAAAAATTCTTTCCCCCTTCCGGAGGGGTCACCCTGATCGGTTTATAATTTTTGAGGCACGCGACCTTCGCCGAAAATAGCTTTAAAGGCCTTGGATACCTCACCACACGTCTTGTCTTTTAGGCCTAAGGCCCAGGCATATTTGGATAGAATGTCTATCACTGTTAAGATGTACTTAAAACCGCTTTTGTGTTTGGAGAACCGGTGCATATCCACCAAATCTGCCTGCCACTGCGCATGCACATCTGAAACAATGGTCCTGTTTCTTTTAAAACATATTCGAGCCGGTTTGTGTAAAGTGTAAGCATCCTGGTCTGAAAACCATGCTGTTACCTGTCTTCTGTTTAAAGTTTTACTATGCTTTCTGGCCACTTGAAAAAGAGGGTTGACCCTGCCGAAGCTCCCAACTTCCCCGGGGGCGTAATATATTTTCTTTAACAGAGCCGTCTGTGTAGACATGACTGTTACTGGTACCGTCTTTTACTACCACGAGTATGAAAGGGGACACATTCATATTGACACATTTAAATAAGTTTTATTAATAGCCTGGTTTAACACAACCTTTTACAGCCGCCTGTAAAAATGGATGACATGACCCCTACCATAAGGGAGTCTAAGATGGTTCATTCTTCCATTTTGTCCTTTTCGGCTTGAGATCTGTGTCTCAGACATGAGCAAAAACAGCTGACGCACAATATATTTACTCCCACAGGGCTACCGATGTGTAAATTCTCAAAGGCCTCTAAAAAGGCATCGTCGAGCTGTTGAGAGATTTTCAGAAAAGAAACCGTGTAAGCACCCCCACTGCTTGTTTTTAATTTACGCAAGCTCCGCTTCCTAACCCAACTACCCACCCCTCCTTGACTGTCGCTTCTTAATCATTCATTTACCTGAGCGCCGTCTTTTCCGTTCGCCTTGTCCGCCGGTGCCTCCCCCGAGCCGCAATCGCCTTCCACCTCTGAGGGGGTGGACAAAGAGAGGCCGTCACACTCATCGGGGTGCCTCACAAGGGTTTCAGGGTCGGGTTCCGGCGTATCCATCAATGGTTGGGTCAAATGGTCCTCCTCGGAACTGTCGCTGATGTAGCATTTTCTCCACACAAGTCCAAAGGTGCTCGGGGATAAAACAAAGTCCGAAGTTCTCACGAGGGTGGTGAAGGAGTCCATGTTTCCTCTCAGCAGCCTTTCTGTGATTTCGAAAACACGTGTACTTGGTAAGAGATGGCCTCCTCCTCTGTCCGGCGCTGGGACTTATGGGGTAATGGTGCTTCACTCTGATTAGAGGAGGGCCTTGGGAGGAGTTTATAGTGGGGTCACATGACCCCCTTCCGGAGGGGTCACCCTGATTGGTCAAAATCTCCTCTTGGGGCGGTCCTGTCAGGACGAAACCCCTCCTGATTGGTAGAGAGTGATGGGGGGAGTTCTTAGAGGAGTCACACGACACACCTTGCTTCCGGTCAGGTGGCACCTTGACCCCGGAAGTAATACCCCCATGGAGTGGGACTTCCGGTGACAGGAGGGAGGGGCTAAGGGGTCAAGGGGCGGAGTTAGGGTTTGATTGACGGTAGGGTCATTATACTACTAGTTAGAATTTAGACTGCTAATTTATTTTGTTTGTTTCAACTGTGATCTCTATGCCTGCTACTTATAATCACTTAAAATCTATCTTTCTGTAGTTAATAAATCTCTTTTCTATGTTACCTAAAGCAGTATGTTTTTGGTTGAAGTGCTGGGAATCTCAGCTCACATTACAATGTCTGGTGCATGTCCATTTTCCTATGAAGGTGTGTCAAAATTAATGAATTTGCAATGCCTATGGAAGCCTTGAGCAATGTAAGACAGTGCAGTTCTGGGGTGCAAGGCTGGGGAGTTGGGGGAAAATGGCTGGAGCCTCTGTATTGATGGTTCATGAGTGGCTGGGTGTGACGATGCGGTTCTGGCGAGACCCAACTGAGAGTGCCAATTCAGGACAAATTGCTAAAACAGGGCAGTTACAGCCCAAGGCTGGGGTTTCTCCACCTCTAAGGCAAACCAAACCAGCCACACAAAGAGGACTTTGGTTTCACCCCACTGGCTAACCACAAGTCATACAAACAATTCCCTTAGACACTCCAGTATCACCACCAGTGCCACTCGTTTTGGGGACAAATGGTTATGAAAACCAATATCCCAATATACACAAAAAAGGTTCTCTCGATCCCAAAGGACCAAGCCCCAGACCCAGGTCACTATACAACTCAGATCTTTCCCACAAATCACGCTGTTGCCAATCCTTTAGAATCTAAAATCTAAAGGTTTATTCATAAAAGGAAAAAGACAGAGATGAGAGTTAGAATTGGTTAAATGGAATCAATTACATACAGTAATGGCAAAGTTCTTGGTTCAGGCTTGCAGCAGCGATAGAATAAACTGCAGGTTCAAATCAAGTCTCTGGAATCGATCCCCAGCTGGGATGGGTCATCAGTCCTTTGTTCAGAGCTTCAGTTGTAGCAAAGTCCCTCCAGAGGTAAGAAGCAGGATTGAAGACAAGATGGAGATGAGGCATCAGCCTTATATAGTCTTTTCCAGGTGTAAGAACACCTCCTCGTCCTTACTGTGGAAAATTACAGCAAAATGGAGTCTGGAGTCACATGGGCCAGTCCCTGCATACTTTGCTGAGTCTCAAGGCATATTTGCCTTCTCTCAATGGGTCCATTGTATAGCTGATGGTCCTTAATGGGCCATCAAGCAGGCTAGGCAGAGCTAACACCAGCTTGTCTGGGATGTCACCCAGAAACATAGCATAAGTTTGAAATACAGACAGTATAGAGCCAATATTCATAACTTCAACTACAAAATTGATACACACATATAGACAGCATAATCATAACCAGTAAACCATAACCTTGTCTAAGACACCCCATTTGACCCCCTTTATACAAGATTTGGGTGCCACTACAGGACCTTGGTTGCAACAATGATCTATATAGTCCCAGATTATATCAATAACGTCACACTGGGAGATCGTTCATGTAACTTATCTGAGTGTGTCCCTGCCTGTGGATGGCTGTGTAACTGCAGTGTCTATCAGAGGTTTGTAAAAAGCAACAAAGAGTCCTGTGGAACCTTATAGACTAACAGATGTATAGGAGCATAAGCTTTCGTGGGTGAATACCCACTTCGTCAGACGCATGTAATAGCGTCTGAGGTTTGTAGCTTGACATCAGCATCACAGTGTGAGGCACAGCCCAAGCTGGTGGGTTTGGAGTACTTAGTGGTCCCATAGTCCAGGTTGCACACTGGGGACCCTGTCGAAGGGGAGTCCCTGCTTCAGCCCCCACATAGGGACCCCAACACCAGAGGTGTCATTTCAGAAAAACTCAGGGGGTGGGGGGTTGAACATTACAGGTGATAATATCCTGCAATGCAAAGTGGGGCAAAAAGTGGAGCAGATAGACCCATGAAAAGTTGGGGGGGGTACCAAGGCCCAGGGGGGGAAATGCCCCCTTACTCTATTGCAAATGAGGCCCGACTTGCACCTATGGAGCTCTGCACCCTGGCAAGCAGCCCAGGCAAAGCACAGACAGCCACTGACCACTCTCAGACTTGCTCTGTTAGTGTGTCTGTGTGTCTGCGTTTATCTGGTTCTAGGGCTGGAGGAACCCAGCCCTGGGGAACCTAGGTCCTGCAGGATAGCTCCATTGGGAGGGGACTTGCAGAAGGAAGGAGCAGAGCTCCGTATGAAGACACAAGTGACATAAGCAGTACATTAATAGAATTACAGACCCCCCCCCCCCCCGAGGAGTAACCCTAATAAATGACCATACCCCAAAGTAATGGGCACATCTGGTAACAGTGCTCTCCTTCAGCGGATACCATCACACCGAGATCCATGGGCCCCGTCACACTGTTCAGAGCCTCCTGTACTTTCAGGATTGTCCCAGGCTAGGGATCTGGAGATAGCAAAGCAGCTGCTGCTGATTAATTTAATACAATTTTACAGCTGAGTGCCATGTCAGCTATGGTTAAAATAGAGAAGGCTTCTGTTTAAAACCAATTTTTCTAAGTGCTCTGAAATCCCCATGCTTCCTTGGATAGTCTTGAAATTTGGGGGGCCTCCTGCGGATCTGATATAGGGTTACCGACCCACATTTGAGACCATTTGAACAAGAGGTTCCTGAACTACAGCCACCTGCCATCTGAAAAAACAGCTTTTCTTCAAGTTCACATCTTTTACCAAATATTTTTGTGCACACCTGTCCAGGGCCAGTGCTACCATTTAGGCAAACTAGGCGGTTTCCTAGGGCGCCAAGATTTGGGGGCCGCAAAAAGCAGTGCCCCCAATTTTTTTTACATCATTCCTACGCCCCCTCCCCGAGTGTGTGGTCGCCGCTCCACTTCTCCCACCTCCCAGGCTTGCAGCACCAATCAGCTGTTTGGCGCCGCAAGCCTGGGAGGGGAGGAGGCGGAGCAGAGGTGAGCTGGGGTGGGGAGCTGCCGCAGGGGGGGTGCCTCAGGGTGGGGGGCGGAGCTGCCCCAGGGGGGGTGCCTCAGGGTGGAGGGGGGGTGGGGAGCTGCCGCAGGGCTGGTGGGGGGGCGCAAGGTGTAAGTTTCACCTAGGGCATGAAACTTCCTTCCATCGGCTCTGCACCTGCCTTCAAAAATGCTGATGCCTTAATGGGATGGGAAGGAGAGAGTGAGGTGGAAATTCTGGTGGGAAGACAGGGGATGGGGGCTGTAAGTTGCAGGAGATGGTGGAGGAGGGGAGATGTAATTACACATGTATTATACATGTAATAAATAGCCACCAAGTTTTTGGGTCATAGACCAACTACATGCTCCAAACATTACAAAGCACGAGCATTATCCCCATTCCACTGTTACCAAGTGTACGTGGTGAAGGGGGGTAAGCAATGCCCCGATACACCCATAACACACCTACTCACACTCTGTCGTTGCACTGTATTGAACAGGGATTCCCTACCCTTACCCTGAACACAAACACCAAGGGCTGGTCTACACTACAGAGGTAGATTGAGCCGGTGAAAAATCCCCACTCCAGAAGGATGTAGTTACACCGCCCTAAGTCCCCGTGCAGACAGAACTAGGAGGGCGTAAGAACTGTCGCTGCAGCGTTTTCAGTGTAGAGACGGCTTGATCCTGCTCCACATCACATCTGCTCAATTTTACAATCCCTTCAACCTCATCCCCCTCAGGTACATGATGCCATCTAACACTACACTGTCATTTACCTTTCATTCGTGCCCACCTCACTGATGACAATCCCCCTGGCAAGAAGACCCCGTGCCCCATTAGTGACACAACGTGCACAACTCAGTGCTATAAGGAGGTGAAATGGATCTCTCAGGGTACCCGGGCACCTTTCCTTTGATCACACACCTGGTGGCAGAAAGAGGGACTCACCTCCGCCAAGTGGAACAGCCCCCTGAAACCACCTTGTCTCAGTCACAGCTCTGCCGAGCTGCTCCAACTAACCCCTCCCTCATTCAGTAGAGCGACACCTAACACGCTGAGGACAGCTGGAGCCCAGGCGCTCTTGGCAGCTCCAGGGGCAGGGTTAAGGACCATTGGCAGGCACCTTAACTCCTCATTGCTTGGTTTTCAGATGGGAGAGTTTTGCTGGGCTCGACATTGTAGAAGGGTGCGTGGAACCTCTGGGCAATGTTAACTCCACGGTTTGCCAGTGACTTAGCACTGACTGCCTGGCATACAAGGGAGCAGGAGATGTGGACACAGCTCTGCTACAGCTTGGAACAAAGTCACAGCGTGCGAGGGAGGTGACTGTGCGAGGGAGGTGAATGTGTGAGAACCCCAGAGACTCAGCATCCCAGGAAGTCACACGGGAACGCAGAGACAAAAGGAAGGACACCCAAGACGGATCCCACAGAGCTGGGGGTATTGAGGCAGTTGTTGCTGCCAACACAACCTCTGCCTTCAGCTCAGCTTTGCCAAGCCAACCTGAGGATTCTCTGATGCCAGATTCCAGCTGAATAATAAATGTGACTCCATGTTGCTGCAGATACCGATTGCATTGCTCCCGGCAGATAACGAACCATGACAGCCCCATGCCAAGGAGTTTCCATCTTGTCGTAGGTAGAAACCTGCCCAGCCCAGACCCCATGGCTGCTCCCCAATGCTGATAGGGACCAGGTGAGATCCCGGCCACAGCATGGGTATAACGAGGAAAGAGTGTCCCAGGAAACACAACCCTCGGGGGACAGGGCTGGGAGAGACACAGAGCCGAGGCAAAGATGAAGCCAAGGAGAGAGGCCCAGACTGGGGGCTCCCAACACAACCCTCAATCAAAGCAATAGACAGAAACTGCAAGCTAGGAAGGAGCTGCAGTGGGGGAGCCCAGGGCTGGGACAGCAG
>NW_020664441.1:3758254-3784603 GCF_002925995.2 Terrapene triunguis | reverse complement strand
GCATTGGGGTCCTGTTGCCACCAGCAGAATCTCAGTGGGATTGGCACTGAGCCCGACCTCCTTCAGGGACCCTGCAGGGACTGTGAATCATAGCCATTGGGTGGGGCCAGCCACAGGGAGGGAGATCCCTCTTCAGCTCCTGCACAGGGCCCCCAGCCTCTGCCAGGAAACCCTGATGCAAATGGATTCTGTGCCACCAATGGGGCCTCATCCGTGGCCCCTGGGGACCAGGCACTCCTTCAATCAGCCATCAGACCTGGCAAGGCTTGGGCAGCGAGACACCGTGCTCCCCCGATCCCTGCACCACATCTCCCCTGGTCCAGGATGGAGGAACCTTCCCTGTCCACAGCCTGTTCAGGCCTGGGCTTTTCACCCAGGGAGGGGCAGATACCCCGGGGGCACTTTAGGGATGGGGAATGAGACACTCTGTTCTAATGAGAAGAGATATTAGACAGATATTAGACAACTTCGCCACCGTATGGGTAAGAGGGAAAAGACCCCGTATCCCATTCCCCACCCCCTGAGCCAGCAGATCCGCCTGTTCTGGGGCCAGATCAGAGCTAGCACCCCCTAGGGGGGAAAGGCCCTGTGTCCCATTTCCCATTCCCCAAGCAAGGCAGCTTCCTCACCTCTCCACTTGACTCCATCATCCCCCTCTCCTGAGTCCCACAAGTTTGGCCAGGTCTGGAGTCCATCTTACAATGACCTTCATGGGAACCCCCCCCTGCCCTGGGGGGGAAGCCCAGTCTGATTGACTGCCTCTCCCACACCCCTGCTGGGGGAAGAGCAGCCAATCAGAGCTGCTGCAGTAAGTCCCTTCTCCTCCCTCTCCCTGAGGTAACATGACACCTTCACATGGGATGGGTAGGGGAAGAGGGAGCAAAATTTGCTCAGTATCTCAGCGTGGTTCCACTCCCTCCTTCCCCACCCCTCTTGTGAGCAATGGGACAGCATGGTGTCCCTGTTCACCCCTTCTCTGGGACACGCAGCCTGGGAAGGGCAGAGGGGAGCCTGCTGCAGCCCCCACAGGGCTGGGAGGGGTGGGAGAACACCAGTAGGTGCAGAGGGGAAGCTGGGAGGGGGCTGGTGGGGGGCTGGAGACAGAGTTGATGGGTGCCTGTGTGGTGGCAGAACTGATGGGGAAGACTGATTTGCTGGGCAGCAGATGGGCAGATATGGGGATAGGAGCTTCTGCAGTGATGCCCATCTCACCCTAATAAATCTGGGAGTGTTGGCAATACTGATCATGTCACATCCAGGGGTCAGGGGCCAGGGAAGTTTAGCTGTCAAGGGAGACCAGCAATCACAGTGTCATAGTTTTAAAAAACCTCATGATCTTAAGGCCATCTCGTAAGTCTGAGGTGTCACTCTGATCGCTGACCTTTGGGGCTTGGCCCTGCTGCTCTCTGCCCCCTCCAGGCTGGACCCGGACATGAGGGTCTCGTCCCTGGATGTCTCCCACTCCGACCTGCTGAATGAGACGTGGGTTTTTGGGGGGAACGAGAAAAGCAGGAAATACCTGGCCAGCCTGATCCGCCACTTCCCCAGTGTCTGCCTGCTGGATGCTGCTGGTCACCCGGTCAGCTGGATTGCTTCAGACCTGTTTGGTGCCATGGAGCCTGGCTACACTCTGCCCCAGCACCGGCGGCGCGGCTACATGGGGATGCTGACTAATTTGATAGCCAAGCGGTTGCACGCACTAGGCTATCTCAGCTACGGCTTTGTGGCCATGGAGAACTACCCCATGCAGAGGTTGCAGGAGAGGCAGGGCTTCCAGCGCCAGCCTAGCCTGTGCTACTTCATTCTTCACAACACAGCACTGGCAAAAGCCCCCACGTTAACCCCCAGCCCAGCACTAGGCACAGCCCCTGTGTGAGTCCAGAACCAGGATAGGGGAGTCTGGGGATCATTGTTGGCCAAGTGGAATCAGTAACATCTCCCAGCTCCAGCCTCACATGGGGCCTGCTACCCCCAGCCCCACAGGCATTGCCCTCCCCCACAGCCCTCTACCCACCTTTAGAGAGTCTGTCCTACACTCCCGGGCCCATAGCCTGCCCTCCTTGATGGACCCTACCACCCCAGACCCATACACACAGCACCCCTGTCCCACTTCCCTACACTGCCCCATCCTAGTTCCTCTTCCAGACACTCCAATAATGGCTCAATGATCTTCCATCCAATCTAGCTACGTGCTCACCTGCCTCCTGCATCTGCTCTGCTCCTCCTCCCCCGCTTCTCCTGGGGCATCCTGCTCAGCGTATTACATCTATAACTCCTCCACAGTCAGTGTGTCACCCTCCCCGCACCCGCCAGAGACATCTTCCCCGGATCTCTCTCTCCCCCGTTCCCTGGGGCTTGTCACGTCTCTTGCTGTTGCACCCTGCTCTCATCAGCTCTTTTCCCATCTCCTGGATTATACACGCCGGGGCAGCTTTAAGTGGGGTGGGACGGGCTGGGCAATAGGTCCCCATTCAGCAACATCTCCTTGAGCACAGCGTGCCTGGCATGATGCTTCTAACCCATGATGGATCTGGCTGTTCCCCATTGATACTAACCAGCCCGAGAGTGTTCCCCTGCCAAGGACTCCCTCAAGGGCCAGTCTGTCTCAGTAACTCAAGGGTTAAATACCTCCCAGGGATCTTGATTATCCTCAAACCAAACTTCACTATCCCCATGGACTCCCGGCCTGAGGTCACATCCAAAAGCAATCCAGATGTGTTAAATTCAGTACCACACAGCCAAGACACCCAAATCCCGCTAACTCCACCCACCGGCATTGACCGATAGCAGGAAGTGTTTCTGGTTTCCTGATCCCAGCTGCAATTAAACTGATTTCCCCTTTGCGGCGGCACTCCCTGGCATGGCTGGGACCATGCGGGCGAGGGGGAAGGTAGAAATACAGCTAGGGCCACACAACTGTTTCCCATTTTTCAACCCACTTTTCAAATGAAACTTTCCCAAAAAAGGTTCTGCTCATTCCCAGTGTCGGCTTTGTGTCCAGGCACTGAGGGCCTGAAAACCAAAGTGTTCTGGGTGCGTAATCCGGTCTGCGGAGTGGTGTCCACAGGAACAAGGGTCAGGTCAAATATCTAGAGCTTCCTTTTGAAAACTAACCAACAGCACCTGTTGGAGCCACCCCACCAAATTTCTAGGATCACTAAATATCTTCCCTGGGGAGACATTAAGAGGCAAACTGAGAGTGTATGACACAAAAAGAGCTTTGTTAGTGGGGATGGGGAAACCAGCACCCAACTGGGGAGAGCTCAGCAATAACAGCTCACCTATCTGTAGTTATGAATAATAAGTAAACAACCAGTCCTGCCCCTTAGGGTATGTCTACACTACGAGAGTAGTTCGATTTTACTTAAAGCGAATTTCTGGAACCGATATTACAAAGTCGAACGTGTGTATCCACACTAAGGACAGTAATTCGACTTTGTGAGTCCACACTAACGGGGCAAGCGTCGACATTGGAAGCGGGGCACTGTGGGCAGCTATCCCACAGTTCCCGCAGTCCCCGCTGCCCATT
This sequence comes from Terrapene triunguis, assembly GCF_002925995.2. Taxonomy (NCBI): domain Eukaryota; kingdom Metazoa; phylum Chordata; order Testudines; family Emydidae; genus Terrapene; species Terrapene triunguis. The sequence goes on along the minus strand of NW_020664441.1, from coordinate 3,781,074 downwards.
GGAATTCTGGGTCGAGCCCCCAATGCCTGCTGGGGCAAAAAATGTGTCAAGGGTGGTTTTGGGTAACTGTCGTCATTCAACCATCACTCCCGCCCTTCCTGCGTGAAAGCGCCGGCGGGCAATCAGTTCGCGCACTTTTCTGGTGATTGACAGCGCGGACGCCACAGCACCGCGAGCATGGAGCCCGCTGCGATCATCGCTGCAGTTATGGCCTTTGTCAACACCTCGCACCTTATCATCCACCTTTTTCAGAGGCAGATGCTGAGAAATTGGGCGAGGAGGCTACGGCAGCGCGCTGAGGACATTAAGTCTGAGAGGCGCACAGACCTCTCACAAAGCATGGGACCCCCGCACCGTGAACATCATGGTGGCAATGGGTCATGTTGATGCTGTGTAACAGCGATTCTGGGCCCGGGAAACAAGCATGGACTGGTGGGACCGCATAGTGCTGCAGGTCTGGGATGAATCACAGTGGCTGTGAAACTTTCGGATGCATAAGGGAACTTTCCTGGAACTTTGTGAGTTGCTGTCCCCTGCCCTGAAGCGCAAGGACACCCGGATGCGAGCAGCCCTGACTGTCCAGAAGCGAGTGGCCATAGCCCTCTGGAAGCTTGCAACGCCAGACAGCTACCGGTCAGTTGCGAACCAATTTGGAGTGGGCGAATCTACCGTGGGGGTTGCTGTGATGCAAGTAGCCAACGCAATCGTTGAGCTACTGCTCTCAAAGGTAGTGACCCTGGGAAACATGCAGGTGATCATAGATGGCTTCGCTGCGATGGGATTCCCAAACTGTGGTGGGGCTATAGATGGAACTCACATCCCTATCCTGGGACCAGCCCACCAGGCCAGCCAGTACATTAACCGAAAGGGCTACTTTTCAATGGTGCTGCAAGCACTGGTGGACCATAGGGGACGTTTTACCAACATCAACGTCGGATGGCTGGGCAAGGTTCATGATGTTCACGTTTTCAGGAACTCTGGTCTATTTAGACGGCTGCAGGAAGGTATTTACTTCCTGGACCACAAAATAATTGTTGGGGATGTGGAGATGCCTATAGTGATCCTCAGGGACCCAGCCTACCCGCTAATGCCCTGGCTCATGAAGCCCTATACAGGCGCCCTGGACAGTGAAAAAGAACTCTTCAACTACCGGCTGAGCAAGTGCAGAATGGTGGTGGAGTGTGCTTTTGGATGTCTGAAGGGGAGATGGAGAAGCTTACTGACTCGCTCTGATCTCAGCGAAACCAATATCCCCATTGTTATTGCAGCTTGCTGTGTGCTCCACAATCTCTGTGAGAGCAAGGGGGAGACGTTTATGGCGGGGTGGGAGGTTGAGGCAAATAGCCTGGCTGCTGATTACGCCCAGCCAGACAGCCGGGCGATTAGAAGAGCCCAGCGGGACACGCTGTGCATCCGGGAAGCTTTGAAAGCTAGGTTCCAGAGTGTGCAGGGTAACCTGTGACTATTAAGTTTGTTTAAACAGAAGCTGAACCTGCCCCCCTTTCTTTACCCAGTTAATGTTGACTATCCTCTCCAGTTACCAATCCCCTTCCCCCCCTTCCAACACACCTTTAAAAATAAAATAAATGAAACTTTGTTCATTAACACCGTTTTCTTTATTAAGGATTTCGTGGTAAAGTGTTGAAACTGGGATGCAGACTGTGGTGGGGAGCGGGTGTAGTGATGGAAAGGACGCTTCTAAACTCGAGGAATGACAGGCTCCTGCTCCTAGAGCAGTCCGCAGTGGTGGACTGGTTGTTTCAACGGAGCCTGCCACCCCTCCTTTTCGGGACTCTGTGTGTGTGGGTTATGTGACTTTGTGGCGGGGGAGGGCAGTTACAGAACTTATGCAGCGGTCCTTAGCCTGGATGACAGAGCCACGCAGCAGGGGGTCTGTAACCGCCCTCCCCCACCACAAAGTCACATAGCCCCCTCCACCACAGAACATGAAAACCACCTCCCAGACTGACCAGGGTGCCTAGTGACTGCAATGTGTGTGTGACCTTCTGCTGAACCTGCCCCCGTGTCTGTACCCTGGTAAAGGTGACTGTCCTCTCCAATTACCAACCCCTTTCCCCCCCTTCAAACACACTGTCCTCTAAAAGAACATGACGGAAACAGTAATTAACAGAAACGTATTTTTTATTAACAACTACACAGTTAGGGGATGAAACTGGGACGGGGGCTTGGGTGAGGTGCTTTTGGAGTGAAGGAAAGGACTTATCAAATCTTTGGGAATGAGAGCCTTCTGCTACTTGAGCAGTCTGCAGGGGTGGAGTGACTGTTTTCACGGCCCCTGCCGCCCCTCCTTCTTGGGACTTTGGGTGAGGGGGGGATGGGACTTTGTGGCAGGGGAGGGCGGTTAGAGATAGAATGCAGCGGGGCTCTGTCCTCCTGCCTCCAGTCCTGCAGAACATCTACAAGGCGCCGGAGCGTGTCTGTTTGCTCCCTCATTAGTCCAAGCAGCGTTTGAGTCGCCTGCTGGTCTTCCTGCCGCCACCTGTCCTCCCGTTTGCTGTGTGATCGCTGGTATTGCAACATGTTCTCCCTCCACTGGGTATGCTGTGCCGCCTCGGCTTGGGAGCAGCCCATAAGTTCTGAGAACATCTCGTCCCGTGTCCTTTTCTTTCGTCACCTGATCTGCGCCAGCCTCTGGGAGGGGGATGCCGGGGTAACTCGGGAGACACTCGCAGCTGTGGATGGGAAAAAGGGAGTGAATTCCTCACAAAGATACAGTTTTGCGAACAATGAATATAGTCTTTCTCTGTGAACAAGACCATGCACAGTACCTATCACATGTGCACTCAGTACAAGGTCAAATTTTCGGCCTTCCCATTGAGTGCCTGGGGTCTTGCTGTACAGATCACACAAGCGGGGCCGGACAACGGAATTCAGCTAGCAGGCGGACATGGTAAGCCGTAGACTTTTGGCTGCTTAAAGCTTAATTTATAGCAGTGCCCTCCTTTCACGTTCCAAGCAATGCTCCTAGCGTTGGCCAGTTCCTGCTGCCGGCAATCCGACCAGCATGAACTCTGCCCCTGTCCCACCTCCCTCACGGCTGTCCCTGAGAAAGATCCCTGCATGCTGCCCCTGTCCCGCCTCCACCGCGTGGCTGTAAACCGCCGGTTACAGTTATGTAAAGGAACAGGTAATCAGTCCCAATACTAACATTCCCCTAATTCAAAGCAGGTCACCATGAGTGATATCACTCTGATGAGGATTTCGGAGACAGAGAAAGACCGCATGCTGCGTGAATGCCAACAAACACCAGGGCCGTATGCCGCCATGCTTTGCGAGGCAATGAACCCGGAGTACTTGCTGCTAGCCTGGCGCGGAAAAGTTTCCTACAATGGAGGATGCAATAAGGCCGCTCTTCCCAGGAACCTGATGCAAAGGCTTTCACAATACCTCCAGGAGAGCTTCATGGAGATGTCCCAGGAGGATTTCTGCTCTATCCCCGGACATATTGACAGAATTTTCCAGTAGCTGCACTGGCAAGGACTAAAAACTAAAGCGCTTAGGGCAAACTAATCATGAAAAACCCATTGTTAAGATACCATTCCTATTCTGTTCAAAATAAATGTTTAAAACACTTACCTACTGATCCTTCCCCTGATTCACGGTCCGGGTTACCGCCTTGGGAGGGTTGGTAGGGGATCTCCGTGAGGGTGATGAAGAGATCCTGGCTGTCGGGGAAATCAGCGTTGAAAACGCTGTCGACTGCCTCGTCCTCCTCATCTCCTTCCTCATCTTCCCCATCCGTGAACATCTCCGAGGAAGTGGCCGTCGACAATACCCCATCGTCAGAGTCCACGCACAGTGGTGGGGTAGTGGTGGCGGCCGCACCTAGAATGGAATGCAGTGCCTCGTAGAAACGGCATGTCTGGGGCTGGGATCCGGAGCGTCCGTTTGATTCTTTGGTCTTCTGGTACCCTTGTCTCAGCTCCTTGATTTTCACGCGGCACTGCGTTGCATCCCGGCTGTATCCTCTCTCCGTCATGGCTTTGGAGATCTTCTCGTAGATCTTCGCATTCCGTTTTTTCAATTGCAGCTCCGAAAGCACGGACTCATGGCCCCACACAGCGATCAGATCCAAGACTTCCTGATCAGTCCATGCTGGGGCCCTCTTTCTATTCTGCGATTGCACGGTCACCTCTGCTGGAGAGCTCTGCATCGTTGCCAGTGCTGCTGAGCTCGCCACAATGTTCAAACAGGAAATGAGATTCAAACTGGCCAGACAGGAAAAGGAATTCAAATTTTCCCGGGGCTTTTCCTGTGTGGCTGGTGGCTGGTCAGAGCATCTGAGCTCGGACTGCTGTCCAGAGCGTCAACAGAGTGGTGCACTGTGGTATAGCTCCCGGAGCTATTAGCGTCGAATTCCATCCACACCTACCCTAATTCGACATGGCTATGTCGAATTTAGCACTACTCCCCTCATCGGGGAGGAGTACAGAAATCGATTTAAAGAGACCTCTATGTCGAAATAAATAGCTTCATTGTGTGGACGGGTGCAGGGTTAATTCGAGTTAACGCTGCTAAATTCGACATAACCTCCTAGTGTAGACCAGGCCTTAGTGTCTCCAGCTGTGTCCTCTGATTCAGTTCCCCGCCCACAACCACAGAACAGATGCCCTTTCAGCAGTGGTTTCCCCCTCCGCTGCTCCCCACTCATAGTTTGGTGTCAGCTGTTGCCTCCTCCCAGATCCTGGCATCAGACAGGCCTGTGCCCTATACTTTGAGAAATGCCAGCTGGGCCAGCTCCCAGGCTCCACCACCCCACCCAGCTCTGGTGATTTCAGCCTCGTTTACGTGGGGTAAGGGAGGGCTGACCAGGGTTCCCTCAGCCCTGCTGTCACCCTCTGCCACTTTGGCAAAGGGCCACCTCGGTGCTGCCTCCCAATGAAGAGTTTTCTGACTGCAAATCTGACCCCCCCCCCCCCCCCCCTCCCCATATCTCTAGCAGATCCATGGCGCCTCGTTCAAAGCCGTTCTCACCCAGCCAGAGACAGAAGTGTCACCCTTCAGTCACCACGCTGCACCCAGGTGGCCAGGCTGGTTCAGGGTGTGAGGAATGGGACACGGGGCCTTTTTTCCCTCAAGGGGGCCTCCGGACAGAGGCCCAGCTGACTTGGAGTGAGTGGGGTGGAGGAGCGGGCAAATCAATCATTCCATTGGGAGTTCCCCTTTAGCCTTTCGGCTCTGTGTCTCCCACAGCAGGTGGCATCAGACAACTCTGACTTCTACACCAACATGTACGCAGAGTTCTACCAGGCTCTACTGGGCAGCGCGGACGTGATCAACTGAGGTTAGGCCTTCTGCATCCATGGCAATGTCTGCAGCTGCCTCCTCCTGAGCCCCACAGTCACTGCATGACCCCCCCCACCATCTGGGGCCAAACTCCAGCAGACGCTGACACTGCCAGACCCTGAGTCTCCAGGTCCCCACATTTCCCACCAGGCTGCTCCCATGTGCCCCATGGTCTCAGGATTGGCTCGTTGGTGCAGGCTCCCTTTCATGAGACCGGCATGCCAGTGGGTCAGCTTGGTCCCCTCTCCTCCCCACATTCCAAGCTGGGCCTCCAACAGCCACGTTCCCCATTCAGGGCTGCCACTGCTCAGGGCCGGTCGCCACCTCCTGCAGGGCTCCAGGATGGGATGTATGAGGCCTTGAGAGACATCACCGGGGGTGGAGCTGGAGGTATCCAACTACTTCACCTACCTCCACTGGATCTCAGCATCATGCCTGAGATCTGGTCAGTGTCTGCCTGGGGGTGGGCACAGTGGGGTGGACAGAGTCACTGGAAGGCCCACAGACTGTCCAGCTAGCCCTGTTCCTCACCCCATCTGGGCCCCAGGCACAGGGGCTCGTGATGCCAATGGCAGTATCGCACTGGGATTGGCACTGCCCACACAGCCTGCTCTCTGGCTGCTCAGAGACCCCGCAGACACTAGACAGCTCAGGCACATGGTGTATGTGGGGGGGACTACTGATTCCCCAACACCAGAGGTGTCGTTTCAGAAAAACTCAGGGGGCAGGAAGAGCAAAGCTGTGTTTGAATATTACAGGCGATCCTGTATCCTGAAAAGCCAGGTGGGGCAAAAAGTGGAGCAGATAGACCCAGCTGTGCAGGCAGGGCAAGCCAAGGTCTAGAGGGGCAGCCCAGGCAGAGCACACCCCAGAGCCAGTGACAGCTGCTGCCTTGAGCCCCCTGACCCAGCACCAGCCACCATCTCCTACTTAAGTCCCCTTCCCCAGCAAACCCCATGTGGCAGGGCTGAGGGCCAATAGCGTGGTCAGGAAAATCCAGGGCTCCGCATTGGGCCCCATGGAACTAGAAACATCTGCCGTCTCTCCAGCACCAGTCTGTAACATAGCACATACCAGCCTCATGGGGGGGGGGAGGGAGCTACCAAATCCAGCCTCCATTTTGGTCAGGATCAGGGGATTTTAAAAATTGTAAACTTCATGGTTCCAGATATTTGAATCTGAAATTTCACGGTGTTGAAATCGTGGGGGTTCCCGACCCAAAATGCAGCCGTGGGGCCAGGTTGCAAGGCCATTCTAGAGGGGGTCCCAGCATTGCCACCCTTAGTTCTGAGCACTGCTGGCAACGGCACTGTCTTCAGAGCTGGGTGGCCAGAGAGCAGCAGCTGCTGGCCGGGAGCCCAGCTCTGAAGGCAGCGTTGCCACCAGCCGCAGCACAGAAGTGAGGGTGGCATAGTATGAGAGGGGTCATCGCTTTTTTGGGTGAGGAAGGGCTGATCTTAGGGGAGGGCAACAGCCCATGGTGTCATGGTCAGGGAGGTGATATGCGCCCTGTGACAGGACAGGGGTAAAAACCCCTTTAAAGCCCTGCCAAAATGCTAGCTGCAGTCTGCTCTCTGGTCAGGATGCCAGGGTAGAGACACAGGTATTCAGCAGGGAGCCCAGCTGCAAGCCCTAATCAGGTCTGGCTCAGAGGAACATGCTGAGCTGAGTGCTGACAGCTGAGCTGAGCCACAGAAGGGCTATGTAAACCCTGAACAAACCTCAGAGGAGGCTTGACTGGGAGGAGACAGGAAGGTAGTATTACTGTCATCTTACCAAAGGGGGAAGCCTCTGGGACAGGAGACCCTGGGGAGGGTCTAGGAAGAGCGCTAGCTGTTGGGAGACTGGGGAAATGCACGAATGTTGTAAATAAAGAGTCGACACTTGGGTGATCCAGCAAAAGAAGGCGTGGAAGGCTCTTTATTATACCAGCCTAAACACAGGGTGCAGGCATAAAAGTGGGAGAGCCAGCAAAGAACCCTGTGACACTCCCCCTACATTCAGCCATCCCAAAGTTCCTTAAACCTCTGAGTGCTGGGACTGGATCCAGGGAGGGACAGGGCTGGGGGCTCCCCGGCCCGGGGCTCCTACCACATACTGAGCTCCAGCTGCTACTCCCAGTCAGGCTGGGGAAGGACGGGTCTTCCTCTTCCCCTGCTTGGGCTGCATCCTGGACCAGGTCAGACCCATCTCTAGGATTATCTGTTGGTGGCAGGAAGCTCTGTGGCTGATGGCTGGGAGCCCAGCTCTGAAGGGAGCACCACAGCCAGCAGCAGCTCTCAAGTGAGGGTGGCCACCCTTACATTTGTGCTACCACCACCAGCAGCACAGAAGTAAGACTGGCAATACCATATCATGCCACCCTTACTTCTGCACTGCTGCCAGCAGTGGCGATGCCTTCAGAGCTGGAAGGCCCAAGAGCACTGGCTGCTGACTGGGAGCCCAGCTCTGTAGGCAGTGCTGCCACCACCAGCAGCACAGAAGTAAGGGTGGCATAGTATGGGGAGGGCTGTCACTTTTGGGAGGATGGTACAGGTCCAGCCTTATGAGTGGACAACCCCCGGGGTGCTGTGGCACGCACACAACCAGCCCAAGGCCCCTTTAACCACCGAGTGCTAGGTCTGGAGCCGGGAAGGGGCAGGTCTAGGGCACCCCAGCTGAGGGCTCCTCCTGTGCATTAGGCTCTATGCTCCAACCTTCAGAACCTTGCCTGGCTGCAGGAAGCTGCTGCTGGTGCAGAAGTGAGGGTGGAAATACCATACCATGAACCCTCACTTCTGGGCTGCTGCTGGCAGCAGCGCTGCCTTAAGAGATGGGCTCCTGGCCAGCAGCCGCCACTCTCCAGCCGCCCAGCTCATAAGGCAGCACTGCCGCCAGCTGCTGCATGAAACTATGTGGAAATTCCATGACTCCCCTAAAATAGCCAGATTTCCTGGGGTAGACCAGCTTTCACAGTCTTTAATGCATTTTTCACAGCCTCCTGGGGTGGAACTTACCCTAAGTCCTATAAATATAACACCCTGCAGCGCAGCTCCCCTTTGCTGCCCCCTTCCTTAGCTTGTAGACATCCTACCAATTGTAACAGTCTCCCAACCAATAAAGCTGTATGCCAGCCACAGCACACAGGCCAGTATCAATGTGGTTGAATGGCTGTAAGTTCATATCCAACCCTCAGGATAAGTCTGAGAACAAACCATTCTTGCTGCTACAACCTGAGTCTGCCAAAGGGGTTTTTCATCTTATTATTTGGGGGACTGGGGGAAATGTAATTGCAGGACGGCAGAAGACTCAGAAGGTGCTCAAACTAGTAACAAATAAATAAATGCCATATGTGAATGTTTGCTGGGAGGGGGAATTAGGAGGCGGGGGGAATAGGGGTAAAGGGGATTGGGGCTGCAGCAAAGGGAGGGGGATTATGAGGAGATCAGAGGGGTTGGGGGTTCAGGTGAGGGATATTGGGTTCAGGTGATGTGATGGCAGGAGGGAGGCTGAGTGGGTGTCAGTCACGCCCACATTCTTCCCTCCCATATGTGCCCTGGGATCGGGCGGTATTGTCCCTCTGAAGGTGTCTGGAAGCATAATGTGAGCAGAATCTGGGGTTCTCCCCCTTTAGGGGGCTCTGAGCCCCTCTCCCTGCCCCTGTGCATGTGCTGGGATTTGGGGGGACCATCTCTCTGAGGGTGTCTGAGCCCATCTCCCTTCCCCTTGGTGTGTGCCAAGATCTGGGGGTCCACACCCCTTTATATGGTGTCTGGCCCCTCTAAGGGCCTCCCCTCATGTGTGCTGGGATCTCGGGACCCTGCCCCACTAGGGGATATCTGACATTCTTTCCCTGCCCCCCATGGGAGCCGGCATCTAGGGAAGCCCTGTCCCTCTGGCGGGGAGCTGTGTGCAGCCATCCCAGGAGCATGCACCAAAACGACACCACTAGATCCGGATGAGGAACTAAGAACAAGAAAGCTTGGTGCATAACACAAGCTCCCAAGCACTGACCAGGGGAGGGGGGCTGAAAACACCCACTGAGATGAATGGAGCTATTGTCCCAGGCTGTATCGTCTCAATGGCTGCTCTCCTTCAGCGCATACCATCATACCGAGATCCATGGGCCCTATCACAACTGCACAACTCAATGCACAACATGCACAATTCAGTGCTATAATTAGGTGAAATGGATCTCTCAGGGTACCCAGGCAACTTTCCTTTGATCACACACCTGGGGGCAGGAAGAGGGGCTCACCTCTGCCAAGTGGAACAGCCCCCTGAAACCACCTTGTCTCAGGCACAGTTCTGCCAAGCTACTCCAGCTAACCCCTCCCCCTTTCAGTAGAGCGACACCTACACGCTGAGGACAGCTGGTGCCCAGGGGCTCTTGGCAGCTCCGGGGCAGGGTTAAGGACCATGGGCAGGCACCTTAACTCCTCATTGCTTGGTTTTCAGATGGGAGAGTTTTGCTGGGCTCGACATTCTGGAAGGGTGCATGGAACCTCTGGGCAACATTAACTCCATGGTTTGCCGGTGACTTAGCACTGACTGCCTGGCACACAAGGGAGTAGGAGATGTGGACACAGCTCTGCTACAGCTTGGAACAAAGTCACAGTGTGCGAGGGAGGCAACTGTGTTTGTGAGAACCCCAGAGACTCAGCATCCCAGGAAGTCACACGGGAACGCAGAGACAAAAGGAGGGAGAGCCAAGATGGATCCCACAAAGCTGGGGGTATTGAGGCAGTTGTTGCTGCCAACACAACCTCTGCCTTCAGCTCAGCTTTGCCAAGCCAATCTGAGGATTCTCTGATGCCGGAGTCCAGCTGCATAATAAATGTGACACCATGTTGCTGCAGATACAGATTGTACTGCTCCCGGCAGATAACGAACCATGACAGCCCCATGCCAAGGGGTTTCCATCTTGTCATAGGTAGAAACCTGCCCAGCCCAGACCCCATGGCTGCTCCCCAATGCTAATAGGGACCAGGCGAGATCCAGGCCGTGGCATGGGTATAACGAGGAAAGAGTGTCCCAGGGAACACAACCCTCGGGGGACAGGGCTGGGAGAGACACAGAGCCGAGGCAAAGACGAAGCCAAGGAGAGGGGCCCAGTCTGGGGGTTCCCAACACAACCCTCAATCAAAGCAATAGACAGAAACTGCAAGCTAGGAAGGAGCTGCAGTGGGGGAGCCCAGGGCTGGGACAGCAGGAGCTGTGGGTCAGACTCAGGATAGAGGGGCACCAGCAGAACTGCTTTGCCCATGTCCCACCCCAGGCTGTGCTCATGTTTCCTCAGAATTCTACTCCGCTGGCCCCAGGAAATCATCTCACCTCTCCCTGCCCATGGAAGGAGTGCCTTGTAACTGCAGGGATGCGGCTGCCCCCAGCTCCGGGCCAGGCACAGACTCCATTAATGGTTCATTCGCTCAGGGATAAGAGGCTGGAGCAGCCCCTGAGGGAGAGCAAGACCCAGCGGGGACAGGACCAGCTGCTGCCAGGCAGGGACCTCACTGCCTCACGGACACCTTGTCTCTCTATCTTCACAGTGGCTGCCGCTTAACCTGGCAGAGAGACTGTCCAGGTAAGTGGGAGCTACTGGGGCCACCTGAGTCCTGCACAGACCTGCCCTGGCGTGGCTGGGGCCACAGACACATAGACAGGACAAACTGGGAGGAGTGGTTGATTCGCTGGAGGGTAGGGATAGGATACAGAGGGACCTAGTCAAATTAGAGGACTGGGCTAAAAGAAATCTGATGAGGTTCAACAAGGACAAGGGCAGAGTCCTGCACTTAGGACGGAAGAATCCCATGCACTGCTACAGATTAGGGACCGAGTGGCTAGGTAGCAGTTCTGCAGAAAAGGACCTAGGGGTTACAGTGGACGAGAAGCTGGATATGAGTCAACAGTGTGCCCTTGTTGCCAAGAAGGCTAACAGCATTTTGGGCTGTATAAGTGGGAGCATTGCCAGCAGATCGAGGGACATGATCATTCCCCTCTAGTCGGCATTGGTGAGGCCTCATCTGGAGTACTGTGTCCAGTTTTGGGCCCCACAGTAGAAGAAGGATGTGGAAAAATTGGAAAGAGTCCAGCAGAGGGCAACAAAAATGATTAGGGGACTGGAGCACATGACTTAGGAGGTGAGGCTGAGGGAACTGGGATTAGTTAGTCTGCAGAAGAGAAGAATGAGAGGGAATTTGATAGCTGCTTTCAACTACCTGAAGGAGGGTTCCAAAGAGGATGAATCTAGACTGTTCTCAATGGTACCAGATGACAGAACAATGAGTAATGGTCTCAAGTTGCAGTGGGGGAGGTTTCGGTTGGATATTAGGAAAAACATTTTCACTAGGAGGGTGGTGAAGCACGGGAATGGGTTACCTAGAAAGGTGGGAGAATCTCCTTCCTTAGAGGTTTTTAAGGTCAGGCTTGACAAAGCCCTGGCTGGGATGATTTAGTTGGGGATTGGTCCTGCTTTGATCAGGGGGTTGGACTAGATGACCTCCTGAGGTCCCTTCCAACCCTGATATTCTATGATTCTATTATTCTATTGTAGGTTCTATGGTGAGTAAGGGAGAAGCACCCAGACTGGTATGTTATTGCAGGGTCTTGACTCTCACAAACACAGCTTAGCAAATTGTGGGGAAAATGTTGTGAAGATTTGTTGCCCCTTACAAGAGAAATTAGATTCAGTGGAGGTACTGACCTGCCACTCCTTGAGCTCTGGGAACATCCAAGTGCCACTTGTGCAAATTCTCATCAAAAGTGATTTTTAGATAGAAAAGCTGAAACATTAACTGCAAGGAAGTGCTGATACTTAGGAGGAGAGGAAAATCCACAGGAAATGCTGCACTGAGAATATAACCATTGGGGTGGTTATTGTAGGGTCTCTGGTGGGTACAATGTTGTAAGCAGACTGGTTTGTTATTGTAGGTCTACCCACAGCATTTGTTATTTTGGCAGGACTGGAAGGTTGCAGACACCCCTCGTGTCTCCAGGGAGGTAGGGTAGGGGGGAAGATCACAGGGAACTGATGGGTCTCTCCACCAGAGGGCATCCCCTGTGCCATCCCTGCTGGAATCTGCTGATGGCCCATACACACCACAGATGCTGATCCTGAGCTGGTCCTCCAAGCTGCTGCTGCTGGAGGGCACACTACAGAGGCGCTTCCCCAATACATTGCCGGTGACAAGGACCCATCTTTTTTCCCACGTGCCACTTCCTGGGACGGGGATGGGAGCAGGGCAGAAAGTTCTCTCTCCCCGGGGTGATGGGGTGGAGATTGGGCTGGCTGGGGGCAAGACCCTACCCCCAGGTGCTGGCTGCTCTCCCAGGTGCCCCCTCTCCACTCACATCTCCTGTCTCCCAATGTCCAAACCCAGCAAATTCCTGCTGCTCACCCAGCATAGCCGGCGGGACCTCCCCAGCCGGTCACGGGGCAGATTGGCTCCATATCAAACAGTTACAGCACAGGCAGGCTCTGTGCCAGCCAATCACTGCATGGACAGGCTCCGTGCCAGCCAATCAAAGACCTGGGTAGCTCTGGCTTCCTCCATGATTCCATGCCATCACATGGCTCGAGTGTGTGTGGGGGTCACCAGCCCCTTTGTTCCCCCTCCTCCACACTCAGGGTCTCCCCTGCGATACCAGGCCAGGACCCACAAAAAAGGAGTCAGACCCCTAAGTCAGGAGAGTAAACGTGGGGTGGTGGTTAGAGACAGGCCCCACCCCGGCCCTCGTCCCTCATACTCCCTTCCCCATATCTCTCCCCTCCACATTCCTGCCCCCTCCTGCCCAGATTCTCCCTGGCCAGACCCATTAGCTCGGCAAGTCTTTCCCGAAAGGTCAGGACATACTCCACCACCGACTCTCCATCGGGAGTGGCCTTCCCCTCCCATTCGTCTCTCATCGGGTCTAGGGGCCCCCTTACCCACCTTCCATATAACAGTTCGAAAGGCGAAAACCCGGTAGACTCCTGGCGTACCTCCCTGTATGCGAACAGCAGGTGAGGTAAGTATTTGTCCCAGTCCTGTGGGTGCTGGTTCATAAATGTTTTTAGCATCATCTTTAGCGTTCCGTTGAACCTCTCCACCAGCCCGTTGGATTGGGGATGATATGCTGAGGCCCAGTTGTGCCGGACCCCACATCTCTCCCACAAGCACCGGAGTAGGGCTGACATGAAGTTGGACCCTTGGTCTGTTAAGACTTCTTTGGGAAACCCCACTCAGCTGAAAATGGTCAGCAGCGCATCTGCCACAGTGTCTGCTTCGATGGACGATAAGGGCACTGCCTCAGGGTAACGGGTGGCGAAATCTACCACCACCAGAATGTATTTCTTCCCTGACCGGGTCGTCTTGCTGAGAGGTCCCACTATGTCCATGGCCACCTTCTGGAAAGGCTCCTCTATGATGGGCAAAGGTCTCAAAGCCGCTTTCCCCTTGTCCCGGGCCTTCCCCACCCTCTGGCAGGGGTCACAGGATCGGCAGTACTGTCGGACATTGGTAAAGACCCCAGGCCAGTAAAAGTTCTGTAGCAGCCTCTGCCTGGTGCGCCAGATTCCCTGGTGCCCTGCGAGAGGGATGTCATGGGCCAGGTACAGTAGCTTGCGGCGATACTTCTGGGGTACCACCAGCTGCCTCCAGATCCCCCAGGACTCCACTTCCCCTGGGGGAGCTCACTCTCGGTATAGGAATCCCTTCTCCCACAGGAACCTCTCCTTGCAACCTCTCATCATGGTCTGTACCACACTGAGGTCAGCCAGGCCCCTTAGCTTCCGCAGGGAGGGGTCTTTCTGCAACTCGGCCTGGAACTCGGCGGCTGGGGAAGGGACGGGGACCTGCTCCCTCTCGTCGGCTGGGTCGGAAGCCACAGCCACCCCGAGCCTTGTCCTTGGGTGTTCCCTCCCCACCAGGGTAGGGTTCTGTGCCTCCGGTGTGACATCCTTCCCGAGGTCAGGGCGTCGTACCCCTCGCCGGCTCTGGCTACGGGTCACGACTAAGGCGTTCTGGGGGTTGCTTGGCCAGTCCTCTAGGTCCCCCCGCCCCCATCAACACCTCAGTGGGCAAATGGTGGTGCACTCCCACGTCCTTGAGGCCCTCCTTGGCCCCCCATTTCAGGTGTACCCTCGCCACGGGCACCTTGAATGGGGTCCCGCCCACCCCTGTCAGGGTCAGGAAGGTGTTGGGCACCACCCAATCTGGGGCCACCACCTCAGGCCGGGCTAGTGTCACCTCTGCGCCCATGTCCCAGTATCCATAAACTTTCCTCCCATCCACCTCCAGGGGAACAAGGCACTCGCTCCGCAGGGACAGCCCCGCGCCCACCCTGTAAACGGAGAACTTTGAGTCCGGAGCATCTGGCCCCCCAGAGAAGCTGGCCTGGGGCCCTTTTCTCTCTTGAGCAGTTGATAAGCTGCCAGCCCCCCTTGCATGAGAAGCCTGCCCCTCATCCGTCTGGGCCTCTACCAAGTTAACCCGGTGTGGGTTCAGTCTGCTCAGTCTGTCCTTGAGCTTGGGGCACTGGGCCCGAATGTGGCCTCTTTGGCCGCAGTAATAGCAGCTCATGTCCCGTGGGTCCCCTCGAGCCGGTCGGTTGTCCCTGACACTGGGCATTCCCCTTGGGAGGGGATTCCCCATATTTCCCCTTTGGGAGGTCCCCGGGTGACTCTCTCTCTGCATCGCGGCGGGCCTGTTCCTTTGGGACTCCTCCCTGCCACCCCCTGACCGGCTCTTCACAAACTCATCGGCCAGCCGCCCTGCGTGTCGCGGGTTCTCTGGCTTTTTGTCCCTCAACCACAGCCTCAGGTCGGATGGGCACCGCTCATACAGTTGCTCCAGTACCAGCAGTTTAACCAGGTCCTCCTTCGTCTGGGCCCCATCTGCCCACTTGCTGGCGTATCCCTCCATGCAGACGGCTAGGTGCAGATATGAGATCTCAGGGGTTTTATCCTGACTCCGGAACCTTTCCCGGTACATCTCAGGAGTGCGCCCAAACTCACGTAGCAGGGCCTTTTTGAATAGTTCGTAGTCCCCTTTCTCCGCCTCTTCCAGTTGGCGGTACAATGCCACGGCTTTGGGGTCCAGTAAGGGGGTGAGAACCCGGAGTCTGTCCGCAGGATCAACCTGGTGCAGCTCGCAGGCCATCTCAAAGGCATCCAGGAAGTCATCCATGTCCTCCCCCTCCTTACGTGGGGCCAGGATGCACTTATCAAAGCTCCGTGCAGTCCTGGGTCCCCCCTCACTCACCGCAGCTGGGGGCTCGCGGCCCCTCAGCCTCGCCAGCTCCAGTTCATGATGTCTCTCTTCATGCTGACTCTGTTTCTCACGATCCTCCAGCTCTCTCAGTTTTAGCTCTTTCTCCCATTCCAGCCACTTCCGCTCCACGGATGCTGAGCGTCGCCGGGAGGATCCCCTGCTGGCCGGCGAGCTTCGCCAGGAGGATCCCCTGCTGGCCGGGGGGTCACGGCGCCCTCGGTATTTGCTGGGCTCCTCCCCACCCTTCCCCTAGGCATAGGAAGGAGGGGTCTCGGGAAGCCCTCAGCACCCGGCTGACTACTCCCAGCTGGGACAGACAATGGGGCCTGCGCTGCATCTGACAGGCTGCTTCTCTCAGAGACAGGGATCAGTTCATTCGAGCGATCTCCCTCCTCCAGCTGGGCAATGAGCTGTTCTTTGGTGAGCCTCCCACTGCGCAGCCCCCTCTGCCTGCACAGATCCACCAGGTCTCTCTTAAGCCGCTTGGCATACATTTTCCTGCTGGCCACTCACAGGCCTGTGTGCTCACCGCTCCCCACAGTTTCCAGGGAGACCCCTAGTGTGCCAGCCCTTCTCGAGGTCACCACCTCTCTGCCAGGGTTGAGCTGCAGACTCCTCCGCCCCTGGGACCGCTCGCTGCGATCCCCCCTGGGGACCCTGTTACTGCAAAAGTCCTTCTCGCTGGTGTCACACTCCCAGGGGTGACACCTGTCTCTCTCTGACTCTTCAGCACGCCTGGTCCCCGTCAATCACCCTTCGTTTTACTGCTCCCCAGTCACTTACTGCAGGAAGCGCCGTCCACGGGGTGCAGTAGATCCCACCGCTGCCGACCAGTTGTCACGGAGTGTGGGGGAGTCAGAGCCCTGCACCCCTGTCTTCCTGAGATTCACCGTGACTCTCAGCCAGCCAGTAAAACAGAAGGTTTATTAGATGACAGGAACACAGTCCCAAGCAGAGCATGTAGGTACAACCAAAACCCCTCAATCAAGTCCTTCTGGGGGGTTTAGGGAGCTTAGCCCCCAGCTTGGGGTTCCCTGCGTTGCACCACCCAGCCCAAACTGAAACCAAACCAAAACTCCTCCAGCAGCTCCTCTCTTCCCCCTCCCCCCAGCTTCTCCTCTCCTTTGTTCAGTCTCCCGGGCAGAAGGTGTTATTTCTCTCAACCCCCGTCCTGGCTCAGGTTACAGCTCAGGTAGCTTCCTTCAAGGGAAGTCCCCCATCCCCAATGCAACCCCCCTGCAACATTCCCAGGTCAATTCTGCCCTGCTCCGTCACAGGGTGCTGTCAACTGGGGACAGACCTTCCGCATGCTTGGTAACATGTGCCCCAAAGCATCTGGGAGAGTCGCACAGCAACTGAACATATATGTCCTGTCTGGGCCAAACCCCAGAATCCCGCCCTACAATGCCAGCCCCAAAGCTCTCTGCTCCCCTCAGGCTGCTCCCATGAGCCCTATGCAGGGCAGGAACATATGGGGTAGCCCCTTGCCAGTGCTGGGCTGGGGTCAGTTCACCTGACCACACCCTCTTCCCTGAGGGCTGGGGCTGGGGGTTTGGAAGCTCAGATTCCTGCCCCTCCCGACCCATGTGCCAGGCTGGGCTCCCCACACATATGGGCCCTTTTGTCACCACCATTCAGTCCCTTTCCCCACTGCTCATGGCCCGTCGCTGCCCCCTGCAGGGCTCCGGGATAGAGTGTACGAAGTCTCCAAGGACATCGCTGAGGCTAAGGGGATCAAGCTGGAGGTGCTCCGCTACTTCACCTATTTTCACCCAGATCCCAGCTCCATGCCTGAGATCAGCTCAGTGTCTGCCTGTGTCACAGGGCCCCACAGGGGGAGTCGTACGGAAGGAAGCAGCCTAAGGGGTGGGGGCATTGGCCAGCATGGCACTGGGATTAGGGTGAGCAAACAGCAAGCATGAAAAATTGGGACAGGGGATGGGGGGTAATAGGCACCTATATAAGACAGCCCCAAAGATCAGAACTGTCGCTATAAAATCAGGACATCTGTTCACCCTAACTAGAATGCCCAAGATCTGGCTGGCTATTCTTTATGCAGGGCCAAGGGCATTGGGGTCCTGTTGCCACCAGCAGAATCTCAGTGGGATTGGCACTGAGCCCAACCTCCTTCAGGGACACTGCAGGGACTGGGAAGCGTAGCCATCGGGTGGGGTCAGCCATGGGGAGGGAGATCCCTCTTCAGCTCCTGCACAGGGCCCCCAGCCTCTGCCAGGAAACCCTGATGCAAATGGGTTCTGTGCCACCAATGGCGCCCCATCCATGGCCCCTGGGGACCAGGCACTCCTTCAATCAGCCATCAGACCTGGCAGGGCTTGGGCAGCGAGAGACCGTGCTCCCCCCCCATCCCTGCACCACATCTCACCTGGCCCAGGATGGAGAAGAACCTTCCCTGTCCACAGCCTGTTCAGACCTCGGCTTCTCACCCAGGACCCATCCCCCAAGCTCTGATCGCTGACTTTTGGGGCTTGACCCTGCTGCTCTCTGCCCCCCTAGGCTGGACCCAGCCGTGAGGCTCTCGTCCCTGGATGTCTCCCACGCCGACCTGCTGAATGAGACGTGGCAACTGGGGGGGAACGAGAAAAGCAGGAAGTACCTGGCCAGCCTGATCCGCCACTTCCCCAGTGTCTGCCTGCTGGATGCTGCTGGCCACCCGGTCAGCTGGGCCGCTTCATATCCGTTTGGTGCCATAGGGCTTTCCTACACTCTGCCCCAGCACTGACAGCGCGGCTACATGGGGATGCTGACTAATTTGATAGCCAAGCGGTTGCACGCACTAGGCTATCCCAGCTACAGCTATGTGGCTGTGGAGAACTACCCCATGCAGAGGTTGCAGGAGAGGCAGGGTTTCCAGCGCCAGCCCAGCCTGTGGTACTTCATTCTTCATAACCCAGCACCGGCGAAAGCCCCCACATTAACCCCCAGCCCAGCACAAGGCACAGCCCCCACGTGAGTCCCCAGCCCAACTGCCCAGGGGACCTGACGAGGGAGCAGGGTAGGGGAGTCTGGGGATCATTGTTAGCCAAGTGAAATCAGTAACATCTCCCAGCTCTAGACTCACATGGGGCCTGCGACCCCCCAGCCCCACAGGCCTTGCCCTCCCCCACAGCCCTATACCCACCTTTAAAGGGTGTGTCCTACTCTTCCGAGCCCATAACCTGCCCTTCTTGATGGCCCCTACCAGCCCAGACCCATACACACAGCATCCCTGTCCCACTTCCCTACACTGCCCCATCCCGGTTCATCTTCCAGAGGCTCCAGCAACAGCTCAATGATCTTCCACCCAATCTAGCTACATGCTCACCTGCCTCCTGCATCCGCTCTGCTCCTCCTCCCGTTTTCCCTGGGACAACCTGCTCAGTGTATTGCATCTCTAACTCCTCCACACAGTGTGTCACCCTCCCCCGACTCTACCAGAGACATCTTCCCCAGATCTCTCTCTCCCCCGCTTCCCTGGGGCTTGTCACATCTCTTGCTGTTGCACCCTGCTCTCATCAGCTCCTTTCCCATCTCCTGGACTATACAAGCCAGGGCAACTTTAAGTGGGGTGGAAGGGGCTGGGCAATAGGTCCCCATTCAGCAACATCTCCTTGAGCACAGTGTGCTCTAACCCATCATGCTTCTAACCCATGATGGATCTGGCTGTTCCCCATTGATACTAACCAGCCTGAGAGTGTTCCCATGCCAAG
Organism: Terrapene triunguis; assembly: GCF_002925995.2. Taxonomy (NCBI): domain Eukaryota; kingdom Metazoa; phylum Chordata; order Testudines; family Emydidae; genus Terrapene; species Terrapene triunguis. The sequence continues at coordinate 3,761,831 of NW_020664441.1, read as the reverse complement.
GACTCCCTCAAGAGCCAGTCTGTCTCAGTAACTCAAGGGTTAAATACCTCCCGGGGATCTTGATTATCCTCAGACCAAACTTCACTACCCCCAAGGACTCCCGGCCTGAGGTCACACCCAAAAGCAATCCAGATGTGTTAAATTCAGCACCACACAGCCAAGACACCCAAATCCCCTTCACTCCACCCACCGGCATTGAGCGATAGCAGGAAGTGTTTCTGGCTTCCTGATCCCAGCTGCAATTAAATTTATTGTTGAAGACACTTTTGAGTATTTCCCCTTTACAGCGGCATTCCCTGGCACAGCTGGGACCATGTGGGCAAGGGGGAAGGTAGAATTACAGCTAGGGCCACACAGCAGTTTCCCATTTTTCAACCCACTTTTCAAATGAAATTTTCCCAAAAAAGGTTCTGCTTGTTCTCAGTGTTGGCTTTGTGTCCAGACACTGAGGGCCTGAAAACCAAAGTGTTCTGGGTGTGTAACCTGGTCTGCGGGATGGTCGGGTCAAATATCTAGAGCTTCCTTTGGAAAACTAATCAATAGCACCAGTTGGAGCTGCCCCACCAAATTTCTAGGATCACTAAATATCTTCCCTGGGGGGACTTTAAGAGACAAACTGAGTGTGTGTGAAACAAGAAGAGCTTTGTTAGAGGGGACGGGGAAACCAGCACCCAACTGGGGAGAGCTCAGCAATAACAACTCACCTATCTGCAGCGGCGTATTATCGCCTAGGCCGACAAATCTGAGCACCCACGGAGAAGCTCCCCTGCTCCAGCCCGCCTCCTCCGCGAGCACCGCCACATCCTATTTCTCTCCCCTCCCTCCCAGCGCTTGCGCCACGAAACAGCTGTTTCGTGGGGCAGGGAGGGAGGGGGAAGAGGGGGAACGCCGCGCGCTGGGGGAAGAGGCGGGGCCGGGGCGGGGATTTGGGGAAGGGAACCAATAGGGGCAGAGAGGGGGCGGAGTTACGGCAGGACTTTGGGGAAGGGGTTGGAATGGGGGTGGGAAAAGGGTGGAGTCGGGGCGGGGCCAGGGGCGGGCAGGGTGGCAATTATTTCAGGGCCTAGGGGCGGCAAAATCATTAATCCGCCACTCCCTATCTGCACTTATGAATAATAAGTAAACACCCAGTCCTGCCCTTTAGTGTCTCCAGCTGTGTCCTCTTATTCAGTTCCCCACCCACAACCACCAAACGAGACGTGGCCCCATGTGGGGACTGAGCATAGCCTGCGGTACCTGGCAAACCTGATTTGCAAATTCTTCAGCTTCTTCCCCCTGGATGCCACCAGCCACCCTGTTAGCTGAAGCCTCATGAACCCCTTTGGCACCATGGCTCATGACTACACTCTGCCTCAGCACCGTAGGTGCGGCTACATGCGGATGCTCAGCACCACGACAGCCAAGCGGACGCATGCACAAGGCTGCCCCATCTTTGGCCACGTGGCCCTGGACAACCTCCCCATACAGAGGCTGCAGGAGAGCCAGGGCTTCCAGCACCAGCCCAGCCTGTGTCATCATTATCCAAGCCCCAGAGCCAGTGACAGCTCCTGCCTGAGTCCCCTGACCCAGCACCAGCCACCATCTCCTACTTAAGTCCCCTTCCCCAGCAACCTCCATGGGGCAGGGCTGAGGGCCAATAGGGTGGCCAGGAAAATCCAGGGCGCCGCATTGGGCCCCATGGGACTAGAAACATCTCGCGTCTCTCCAGCACATACCAGTCTCAGGGGCGGGGCCCTACCAAATTGTCACTCCGTTTTGGTCAATTTCGTGGTTTTAGGATTTTTAATATTGTAATTTTCATGGTTTCAGATATTTTAAATCTGAAGTTTCATGGTGTTGACACTGTGGGTGTCCCGACCCAAATCGGGGTTGGTGGGGGGAACCAGGGGGGTGTGGTATTGCCACCGGAGCTCTGAAGACAGCGCTGTCGCCAGCAGCAGTGCAGGACTAAGGATGGCAATCCCGCGGCCCCCCGCCCCCCCCCCCCCCCCCCCCCCCGCCCGCCGCAGGGCAGGACTAAGGGTGGCAACCCCCCGGCCCCCCCCCCCCCCCCCCCCCATAGCCAGATTTCATGGTAGTGAAGTTGGTAGGACCCTTCTCATGGGGCCAGCCACTTCAGCCCCATAACCAGCCTCCTTGGATGGAACTTGCCCATAGCCCTATAGATATAGCACCCTGCAGCCCAGATCCCCTTTGCTGCCCCCTTCCTTGGGCTGTTTCAGACTTCCTAGCAACTGTAGCAGTGTCCCATACAATGAAGCTACACGCCAACCACAGCTCCCAGGGCCGGTGTAGGTCAAAGCGGGGGCGTTACAGTATCAAGGAGGTTGAAGGCTGAAAGTTCAAAGCCAACCCTTGGCAGAAGTCGGAGAAGGACCCATGCCTTCTGCTACAACCAGCCTCAGCCACAGGGGTTTTTAAACTTATTATTTGGGGGCATGGGGGAAATGTAATTGCAGGATAACAGAAGATTCAGAAGGTGCTTAAAATAGTTACATATAAATAAATGACCTCTGTGAATGCTTGCTGGGAGGGGAAATAGGGATAGAGGAGTTTGGGGCTTCAGCAAAGGGAGGAGGATTATGGGGAGGTCAGAGGTTCGGGGTTCAGGTGAGGGGGTGGGATATTGGTATGGCTGATATGATGGTGGGAGGGAGGGTGAGTGGGTGGGTGTCAGGCACCCCCACATTCTTCCCTCCCATGTGTGTCCTGGGATTGGGAGGACCTTTCCCTTTGGGGGTGTCTGAGCCCCACCTCTCTGCCCCTCTCACGTGAGCCAGAATCTGGGGGGCCCTCCCTCTTTAGGAGGCTCTGAGCCCCTCTCCCTGCCCCTGTCACTCTGGGGGTGTCTGAGCCCTTTGTGTGTGCCAGGATCTGGGGTTCCTGCCCCTTTATAGCGGTGTCTGACCCCATTCCTTGCCTCCCCACATGTGTGTTGGGATCTGGGGGGCCCTGTGCCACTTGGGTGAGCTGAGCCCTTCTCCTGCCTCCCTTTGTTGAAGCCAAGGGGCCCTGCCCTTCTAGACAGTAGCTGAGCTCCTTCCCCTGCTCCCACAACACTAGATCAGGCGAGGAACTAAGCACGGGCAGGCTTGGTATATAGCACAGGCTCCCAAGCACTTACTGAGGGAGGAGGGCTAAGAACACCCACCAAGATGAATGGAGCTATTGGTCCAGGCTGTATTATCTCAATGGGCACTCTCCTTCAGTTGATACCATCACACTGAGATCCATAGGATCCACAATATCAAAGCAGCTGCTACTGGTTAATTTCATACAATTTTACAGCTGAGCACCAGGTCAGCTACAATTAAATTTGAGAAGACTTGTTTAAAAGCAGATTCTTCTAGGTTCTCTAGCATCCCCATGGTTACTTGGATTGTCTTGAAATTTCGGGTGCCTCCTGGGGGTATGACATAGGCTTAGTGACCCACATTTTAGATCATTTGATCAAGGGGTTCCTGAATTACAGCCACCCACCCAAAAACAGCTTTTCTTCAAGTTCACAGCTTCTACCAATGGATTTTGTGCACCCCTGCCTTCGAAAATGCTGATGGCTTAATGGAATTGGAAGGGG
>NW_020664441.1:3756013-3758244 GCF_002925995.2 Terrapene triunguis | reverse complement strand
GTATGGTGGGGAGGGAGAAGGAGAGACACACACCAGTCTTTTTACACATGTAACAAATAACCTCCACATTTTTGGGTCATACACCAACTACACGCTCCAAAAGTTACAAAGCACGAGCATTATCCCCATTCCACTATTGCGTAATGTGCATGGGGAGGGGGGGGAGAAATGCCCAGATACACCCATAACACACCTACTCACACTGTCATTGCACTGTACTGAACAGGGGCTTCAACTACCTTCAACTACCTGAAGGGGGGTTCCAAAGAGGATGGAGCTCGGCTGTTCTCAGTGGTGGCAGATGACAGAACAAGGAGCAACGGTCTCAAGTTGCAGTGGGGGAGGTCTAGGTTGGATATTAGGAAAAACCATTTCACTAGGAGCGTGGTGAAGCACTGGAATGGGTTACCAAGGAATGTGGTGGAATCTCCTTCCTTAGAGGTTTTTAAGGCCCAGCTTGACAAAGCCCTGGCTGGGATTATTTAGTTGGGGTTGATTCTGCTTTGAGCAGGGGGTTGGACTAGATGACCTCCCGAGATCTCTTCCAAACCTAATCTTCTATGATTCCCTACACTTGCCCGGAACATAGACACTAAGGGCGAGTTTACACTACAAAGGCAGATCAAGCCAATGAAAAATCCCCACCCTGGAGCGACGTTGTTACACCGACCCAAGTCCCCGTGCAGACAGCGCTAGGACAGTGGAAGAACTGTCACTACAGCTTTTTCAGTTTAGACATGGCTGGAGCCTGCTCCACATCACATCTGCTCAATTGTACAACCCCTTCAACCTCGTCCCCTTCAGGTACGTGATGCCATCTAACATTACACTGTCATTTACCTTTCATTCATGTCCACCTCACTGATGACAGTCCCCAGGCAGGAAGACCCCGTGCCCCATTAGTGACACAACGTGCACAAATCAGTGCTGGAATGAGGTAAACTGGATCTCTCGGGGTACCCGGGCACCTTTCCTTTGATCATACACCTGGGGGCAGGAAGAAGGGCTCACTGTCACTGAGGGGAACAGCCCCCAAAACCACCTCGATTCAGTCACAGCTCTGCCGAGCTGGTCCAGCTAACCCCTCCCCCATTCAGTACAGTGACACATAACTCGCTGAGGACAGCTGAGCCCAAGGGTTCCTGGCAGCTCCAGGGGCAGAGATAAGGACCCCGGGCAGGTACCTTAACTCCTCATTGCTTGGTTTTCAGACGTGAGAGTTTTGCTGGGCTCGACATTGTGGAAGGGCACATGGAACATTAACTCTGCGGTTTGCCAGTGACTTAGCACTGACCGCCTGGTACACAAGGGAGCAGGAGATGTGGAGACAGCTCTGCTACAGCTTGGAACAAAGTCACAGGCTGCTAGGGAGGTGACTGTTTGTGAGAACCCCGGGAAATCACACAGGAACACAGAGACAAAAGGAGGGAGAGCCAAGATGGATCCCACAGAGTTGGGGGTATTGAGGCAGTTGTTGCTGCCAACACGACCGCTGCCTTCAGCTCGGCTTTGCCAAGCCAACCTGAGGATTCTCTGATGCCAGAATCCAGTTAAGTAACAAATGTGATGCTGAGTTGCTGCAGATATGGATTGCATTGTTCCTGGCAGGTAACGAACTGTGACAGCCCCTTGTCGAGGAGATTCCATCAGAGGCAGAAACCTGCTACTCCCCAATGTCAAAAGGGACCAATATGAGATCCCAGCCAGAGCATGGGCAAAAGAGGCACAGAGCCTCCAAGGGCACACATGCCTTGGGGGACCAGGCTGGGGGAGACACAGAGCAGAGGAAAGCAGAAAGCGAAAGAGAGGGACCCAGACTGGGGGCTCCTAGCACAACCCTGAGTCAAAGGAATAAACAGAAACTGAGAGTTAGGAAGGAGTTGCTAAGCGGGAGCCCACACCTGGGACAGCAGATGGTATGGTTCGGCATTGAGGGGCATCAGCAGAGCTGGAGGGGGAGGCCCGGGCTGGGACAGCAGGGGCTGTGGGTCTGGATTGAGGGGCACCAGCAGAACTGGTTTGCCCATGCCCCACTCCTGGCAGTGCTCATGTTTCCTCACAATTCTACTCCGCTGGCCCCAGGAAACCCTCTCACCCCTCCCTGCGCAGGGAAGGAACCCAGTGGTGCCTTGTGACGGCAGGGACCTGGCTGCCCCAGCTCTGGGCCAGCCACAGACTCTGTTAATTCATAGATTCATAGATTCTAGGACTGGAAGGGACCTCGAGAGGTC
>NW_020664441.1:3737984-3751013 GCF_002925995.2 Terrapene triunguis | reverse complement strand
CCGGGGGGAGGGCGGCGAGCCCGGCCGTGGCCCCGCTCTCCCCGGGGGCCGGAGCGCCGCGCTGCCCCCCTCCAGGTGCCGCCCCAAGCACCAGCTTGGTGGGCTGGTGCCTGGAGCCGGCCCTGCTTGTGGTGTCAGCCACATTGGCAGGGACAGGAGAGGGCAGACATTTTGGAGAAGGGCAAAAAACACCCAAAGAAGGCGCTGAAGACCACGAGACGCTGAAACCACACAATAAACATGTGGAGGCTCCTGACATAGTTGTGAGAGTGGGAATTGCTGTCCCTCCTCCAGCTCTGATCCCTAACACCCTTGTATCTCTGGCAGGTTCACGGCATCGTGATGAACATAAACCGCGGGAACCCGGCTGGACATGAGGTGCTGGTGGATACATGGTCCAAGTTCAAAGTTGTCCTCACCTGGCCATGCAGAGAGGTGCCGCCCCTTAGCCACTGCGCTGCACCTGGGGGACTGGCTGGCTCGGGGGGATGGGGGGGGCGGGGAGATTGGGATTTGGGGCCTTTCCAGGCTGGGTTGGGGGGGGGGGGGGGGGAAGGCAGATCGGTCATTCCATTGGGAGTTCCCCACTCTGCTCCATGTCTCCCCTGGCAGGTGGCATCGGACGACTCTGATTTCTACACCAACACGTACACAGCATTCTACCGGGACCTGGGCGCCTACCAGGCCCTGCTGGGCAGCACCGTCAACTGGGGCCAGGCCTTCTCTATCCACAGTAACATGGGAGTCCAGCTAGAAGTGTCCCGCTACTTCACTTACCTCCACCCAGATCCCAGCACCATGCCCGAGGTCCGGTCAGTGTCTGCCTGCGTCACAGGGCCCAACAGGGGGTGTGGTAGGGTAGGGGACAGCCTGAGAGGCTGGGGTATTGGCCAGCATGGCACTGGGATACCCACACTCTGGCTGGCTATTCCCCATGCAGGGCCTGGGGCACTGGGGTCCTGTTTCCACCAGCAGAAACCCAGTGAAATTGGCGCTGAGCCCAACCTCCCTCAGGGACCCTGCCAGCACTGGGGAGCGTAGCCATTCAGCTGCTGCACAGGGCCCCAGCCTCTGCCAGAAAACCCTGATGCAACTGGCTTCTGTGCCACCAATGGGGCCCCACCCGCAGCGCCTGGGGAAGGGCACTCCTGCAAATTGCTATCAGCCCTGGCAGGGCTTTGGCAGTGAGCGACTCTGCTCACCCTGTCCCTTCACCACATCTCTCCTGGCCCAGGATGGAGAGGAACCTTCCCCATCCACAGCCTGTTCACACCTCAGCTCCTCACCCAGAACCCTGGGAGGGGCAGATAACCCGGGGGCGCTTCGTAGAAGGGGCGTCTCTACCGGGAAGGGAAATAAGACATTAGGCAGAGCTGCCACCGTGTGGGTTAGTGTCCCATTCCCCACCCCCTGAGCCAGCCAACTCCCCCCTCCACTTGGCTACAGCATCCCCCTTTCCTGCGTCCCATGAGTTTGGCTGGGTCTCACAATGACCTTCATGGGAATTTCCCTCTGCCGGTGGGGGAAGCCCCCTCTGATTGGCTGCCTCTCAGAGCTGCTGCAGTAAGAGTTCCCTGCCCCTGCCCCTCCCTGCAGTAATGTGACACCCGTGTCTTGGGGCGGGGGTGGGGAAGGGAGAGGCAGCAGGAATTGCTCAGCATCTCAGGGTGACATCGCTTCCACTCCCCATCCCTTGTGAGCAATGGGGACAGGACAGTGCCTAGGCTTCCTCCTTCCCTGGGACACCTGGCCTGGGAGAGGGGAGCTCGCTGCAGCCCCCACAGGTCTGGGAGGGGTGGAACAACACCACGAGGTGCAGGGGGGGGGCTGCGGGGGCTGGGGACAGAGTTGATGGGTGACTGGGGGACAGAACTGATGGGGCAGAATGAAGGGAGATGGAGAGATGTGGGGCTAGGAGCTTCTGCAGTGAGGCCCATATCACCATAATAAATCTAGGAGTGTTGGCAACACCCCGGGGTGGGAGGAATTCAACTATCAAGGGACACCAGCAATCACAGCGTAATCTTTAAAAAAGCCTCATGATCTTAGGGCCAACCTCATGATTCTGGGGTCTGACTCCTGATCACTGACCCTCGGAGCTTGGCTCTGCTGCTCTCTGCCCCACCAGACTGGACCCGGCTATGAGGCTGTCATCCCTGGATGTCTCCCACGCCGTCCTGCTGAATGAGATGTGGACCTCTGGGGGGGGAACGAGAAGAGCAGGAGGTACCTGGCCAACCTGATCCGCCACTTCCCCAATATCTGCCTCCTGGACGCTGCTGGACGCCCCGTCAGCTGGACCATTTCAGACCCGTTTGGCCTTATGAGGCATGGCTACACCCTGCCCCAGCACCGGTGCTACATATAGGTGCTGATGAATGTCATGGCCAAGCAGATGCATGCACGGGGCTATCCCAGCTACAGCTATGTGGCCGTGGAGAACTACCCCATGCAGAGGCTGCAGGAGAGGCAGGGCTTCCAGCGCTAGCCCAGCCTGTGCCACTTCATCCTCCACAACGCAGCACTGCATAGAACCCCCCCCCCCCGCGCAGCACCGAGCACAACCCCCGCATGAGACCCCAGCCCAGTCACCCGGGGGGACCTGTCAGGCTGGAACTAAGGGAAGCCAAGGGAAGGGGGTGCAGGAGTCTGGGGATTAGTGTTACACCCAGTGGAACCAGTAACATCTCCCAGCACCAGCCTCACATGGAGCCTGCTACGCCCAGCCTCATACCCATCTTTAGAGGGTTTGTCCTACTCTCCTGAGCACCATAACCTGCCCTCCTTGGTGGACTCTACGCCCCCAGACCCATACACACAGCACCCCGGTCCCACTTCCCCTACACTACCGCATCCCAGTTCCTCTTCCAGACACTCCATCAATGGCTCAATGCTCACTGGTCTCCTGCATCTACTCTGCTCTGTCTCCCCTGTTTTCCCTGGGAGATCCTGCTCAGCGTATTGCATCTCTGACTTCTCCACAGTCAGTGTGTCACCCAGGGGTGAAACTAACTTAAAGGACTTACCGGTACGCCGGAGTCCTCAGCGGGGGCGTGGCCTCAACCAGAAGAGGTGTGGCCTTTCAAGATTTAAAGGCCCTGGGGCTCCAGTTGTGGCTGGGAGCCCCAGGGCCTTTAAATCAACCCGGAGCTACCAGCTGCAGAGGCGGCTGGAAGGCCCGGGGCTCAGGGGCAAATTAAAAGGCCTGGGGTTCCAGCCGCCATGGAACTCCGGGCCCTTTAAATCACCGCGGGAACCCTGCTGCCGCTACTCTGGGGCAGCAGCGGTCCGGCGGGGATTTAAAGGGCCCGGTGCTCCTGCCACTGCGGGGTAGCGGCAGCAGGGCTCCAGAGGCGATTTAAAGGGCCCGGGGCTCCCCACAGTGGCAGGAGCACCAGGCCCTTTAAATCCGGTAGCCGGGCTGAGTTGCAGGAGACCCAGGGCTCCGGCAGTGATTTAAAAGGCCAGAGGCTCTGGCCACTGCAGGGAGCCCGGGCCCTTTAAAGCGCCGCCGGAGTTCCGGCAGAGGGGCTCGGGCGTCGCTTTAAAGGGCCCAGGGCTCCCCGCAGCGGCTGGAGCCCTGGGCCCTTTAAATCACCGCTGGAGAAGCCAGTCCAGTCCGGCACGGCATACCGGCTCTTGCCAGTACGCCATACCGTACCGTACTGGCGTACTTTCACCTCTGGTGTCACCCTCCCCACACCCTGCCAGAGACATCTCCCCCGGATCTCCCTCTCCCCCACTTCCCTGGGGCTTGTCACATTTCTCACCATTGCAGTCTGTGCTCATCAGCTCTTTTCCTCTCTCCTGGACAATACAAACCACAGCAGCTGTAAACGGGGAGGGAGGGGCTGTGCAATAGGTCCCCATTCAGCAACATCTCCTTGAGCACAAAGTGCTGGGCATGATGTTTCTAACACACAATGCATCTGGCTGTTCCACATTGATACTAACCAGCCCGAAGGTGTTCCCATGCCAAGGACTCCCTCAAGGGCCAGTCTGTCTCAGTAACTCAAGGGTTAAATACCTCCCGGGGATGTTGATTATCCTCAAACCAAACTTCACTATCCCCAAAGATTCCCAGCCTGAGGTCACACTCAAAAGCAATCCAGATGTGTTAAATTCAGCACTACACAGCCACGACACCCAAATCCCCTTAACTCTGCCCACCAACATTGACCAATAGCAGGAAGCGTTTTAGGCTTTGTGATCCCAGCTGCGATTAAACTGATTGTTGAAGACACCTTTGAGTATTTCCCCTTTGCGGTGGCACTCCCTGGCACGGCTGAGACCATGCGGGTGAGGGGAATGGCACAATTACAGCTAGGGCCACACAACAGTTTCCCATTTTTCAACCAGATTTTCAAATGAAATTTTCCTAAAAAAGCTTCTGCTTGTTCCCCGAAAATGTTGGCTTTGTGTCAAAATACCGAGGGTCTGAAAACCAGCGTTCTGGGTGCATAACCCAGTCTGCGGGGTGGTGTCTGCAACAGTTACGGTCAGGGTCAAATATCAAGGGCTTCCTTTTGAAAAGTAACCAATACCATCGGTTGGAGCCACTCCACAACTTTCTGAGACCACTAAATATCTTCCCTCGGGGGGACTTTAAGAGCAAACACTTCCTCGCTCACAAGCGCTGAATGTGTGTGAAACAAGAAGAGATTTGTTAGTGGGGATGGGGAAACCAGCACCCAACTGGGGAGAGTACAGCAATAACAACTCACCTCTCTGTAGTTATTAATAATAAGTAAACACCCAGTCCTGCCCCTTAGTGTCTCCGCTTTGGCAAAAGGCCACTTTGGTGCAGCCTCCCAATGAAGAGTTTTCTGACTTTGCAAAATCTTTAGCAGAGTCTCTCCGCGCTGCGGCAGACAGACCCAGAGCACGCCCCTGCTGGAAAAGACAAATTCCCCCTTCTCTCTTCCATGCTCCACTACCTACTGGCTGCAGCTTTGCTTAGGGTGACCCCTCGTCCAGGGCACAGTCAGTACAGTTGGCGTGCTCCACTGCCACACAAGGCAGCTAACAACATTTCACTGCTCCAACAGCCAAAACTGACATGAACTTTAACTACAACAACCCAACGTTGATGGTGAGGGGTCCCACAGCTTCCCCTGCCTCCATCCAGAGCCCAGCATCATGCCAGAGATCAGGTCAGCGTCTGCCCACACCACACAGCTCCTGTAGGGTGGGGGAAGGAGCCCAGGGCAGCCTGAGGGTCACTCAAGATCTGGCCAGCTGTCTCTGTCCTTCACCCCATGCCAGGGCCTACGCACAGGGGTCTTTATGGCATCAACAGAATCCCAGCAGGATTAGCACTTAGCCCTGCCTCCTTCAGGGAGCATAACCATGGGGCAGAATCATGGAGTGCAAGATCCCTGCTTCAGCACCTGCACAGGAGCCCCCCATCCTCAGCCACGAAAAAGCTGATTCAAATGGATTCAGTGCCACCAAAGGGGCCCCACCCACAGCCCCTGGTGGACCGGGCACTCCTGCCATCAGCCATGGGAGGGCTTAGGCAGGGAGTGGCCATATTCTCCCCATCCCTGCACCACGTCTCACCTGGCCCAGGATGGAGGGGAACCTTCCCTGTCTAGAGCCCATGGAGAACAGGTGGGCACGTGGAGACTGGGCAGATGTGGGGGTAGGAGCTCTAACAGTGGGAGCCCAAATCACCGTAATACATTTTGGAGTGTTGGGAGCCCTAGAAGTCTCACCCACACTTGTGGGGGCTGGGCAGCTGGGGGTTTGACACTCCTCAGACAGACTGGAGAACACAGTGTCATCTGCTTTGTAAAGAATCTCAAGATTTTGAGGCCTGACAGCCAACTGCTGACCATGGGGGCAGGGCCCCGCTTCCTGAGGCTGTACCCAGCCGTGAGGTTCTTGTCCCTGGACATCTCCCATGCCGACCTGCTGAACGAGATGTGGGCCTATAGGCATAATGAGCAGAGTTAGTGGTTCCTCTCTGTTCTGATCCACCACTTTCCCTGCTCCTTCCTCCTGGATGGTGCCAGCCCATCAGCTAGAACCTCAGGGACCTATTCCTGTCCTAGGACAGGGGCCAAGGGAGAGAGTTCACATAGTCCTGAGGTCAGCGTTGGGCCCAGTGGGATGCATAATATCTTCCAGCTTCATCACCATGGGGCCTGCCCTTCCCCTAGCCCCATAACCGGCCTTACAGGGTCTGTCCTACTCTCCCAAAGAGTTCTGGGTGTGTCATTCCTTCTGAAGGTGTTGTCTGTGGCAATAAGGGCAAGTTCAACTATCTAGCCCTTCCTTTAGAAAATTAGTGAATACCACAGGCTCGAGCCCCCACCCAGAATTTTTGGGGTCACTAATTATCTTCCCTGGGAGCCCTTAAGAGGCAAATATTTCTCCACTCCCAAGCCCTGAATCTATGTATGAAACAAGAAGGGCTTCCATGGTGGGAAAGGGAACCCAGCATCATCTTGGGAAAGCACAGCAACAGAATGTATCCATGCTGTGAATAATAAGTAAACACCCGCTTCCACCGCATGGTATCTTCAGCCGTGTCCTCCAACTCATTCCTCCCCCACTGGTGTGAATGACCAAATACAAGCGTCCCTTCAAAAGTTCCTTCCCCCCTCCCTCCTCTGCTATGCCCCACTCACAGTTTTGGGTAGCTGGTAGTATTATCCCAGAGTCTTTGAGCACACTCTATAGGTTCCACCTCCAAAACCACCTATGGTGATTCTAGCTCGTTAGCACTGGTATTAGGGCATCATTAGACTTCACTCTGCCCTGGTGTTACTTCCTGCAACTACAGCAAACAATCACCATCTTGTCATTGCCTCACAACAAGGAAATAGCCCACCTCTTTGCAAAATCTCCCAGAAAAAAAAGATCCACAGTACACCATGCACTTGAGCAAAGTCCTTACCACAAAGCATGTGGCCATAACAAAAAAGCACCTTTCTTTCTCTCCTTAGATTAAATACTGCTGCCCCCCACAACGCCAAAACCAGTGATGCATGATTATGTTTTCGTTAGGGTGACCCCAGGGTATACTCAGCACAGGTCTGTTAACCAGCTGTCGCAAAATAAGGAAAATAACAGTTTATTGAGCCGAAACCTAAAACTTAAAAGAATTTTAAGCAAAATGACCCAAACGTTCATGCTGGTACAATGGGTAATAAAATGCAAATAAGTTTAGGCTCATTCTATCTCTTCCCCCAGACACCAGAAGACGGCAGCAGAGAGCCCCATGGAGCATCTGTCCCTCTGGTGTTCTCAAGCAGCTCTGGGTTGCTCTTCCCCATGCTCACCAACAGGTGGCGCTGGTGAGCTCCCGCTCTAGAGCATCAGGCCACAGGCCTAACAGGTTGATTGGCCAAACACTGTAATAGATTTAGTCAAAATGGTGCCACAATGCATCATGGAAGTTGTAGTTGGGTTGCCTTATGCTCCCATTCTCTTCTATGGGCTCTCTGGCTAGACTACACTTCCCATGAAGCACCATGGCCAGGGATATTTATTATAGGTTGTTCACACCAGTGGGTGGCAAACTGAGTCAGAGCTGCCTATAGCATGAGATGGGGTAGTGGGTGTTTACTTAGCATGTGTATGGCTATATATAGTCGAGTTGGTATTCCCATGCCTTCCCATTCTGATACTGGAATCCCCGTCTCTCTACAAAGCTCTCCTTGTTTCATACACAGACTCAGTGCTCATGGGGGTGGGGAGTATTTGCCTATTAAGGATGCCTAAGAGAGATGTTTAGTGATCCCAGAAATTCTGGGTGGGGGGCTCGAGCTGGGAGTATATGTTACTTTTCAGAAGGAGTCTCTAGATCAGGGATCAGCAACCTTTGGCACGCGGCTCACCAGGGTAAGCCCCCTGGCTGGCTGGGCCGGTTTGTTTACCTGCCGCGTCCGCAGGTTCAGCTGATCGCGGCTCCCACTGGCCAATGGGGGTTGCAGGAAGCGGCATGGGCTGAGGGATGTGCTGGCTGCCCTTCCCGCAGCCCCCATTGGCCTGGAGTAGCGAACCGCGGCCAGTGGGAGCCGCGATCGGCCGAACTTGCAGAAGCGGCAGGTAATCAAACCGGCCCGGCCTGCCAGGGTGCTTACCCTGGCTAGCTGCGTGCCAAAGGTTGCCGATCCCTGCTCTAGATATTTGAATTTCCACTAATTGCTTCAGCTAACACCCAGCAGCTGGGGTTATAAACTCTGGTTTTTCAGGGCTCCCGTATTCGGATCAAATATCGACGCAGACCCTTTGTGCAGCAAAATTTCATATGTAACCCCAATTTTCTTGCCAAAACCAGAGCACTTCTGAGCAGCCCTGATTGGACAGCTGCCATCCCCCTCGACTATGTGGTGCCAGCCATGCCAGGGAGCGATGGCACAAAGGAAGAAAACTCAAAGGTGTCTTCAACAATCAGTTTAATCACAGATGGGATCACAAACCCCAAAATGCTTCCAGCAATCTGCTGATGACGGCAGGCACAGTTAAGGGGATTTGGGTGCTTTAGCAACACGTCTGGGTTGCTTTTGATTCTAACCTCAGCTTGGGATTCCCTGTGGCTCCCACAGCAAAGAAAACTGTGTGAAAAGACCTAATGAAGGCAGGATGCAGTGAGGAGAGAAGTGTAAGTCCCAGGGCAGCAGTGGGGTGACAGGGAGTATGATAAATGAAAAGGGGGGTAACTCCCTTTTATGGACCCAGCCAGTTAGCTATAAAATCCCCCTTAGTAGTTGTTCTCTATGTGCTTCACCTGTAAAGGGTTAAATTGTGTCCCTGCGTAGGTAAAAGGAAGGAAGTGGGCACCTGACCAAAAGAGCCAATGGGAAGTCTAGAACTTTTTTAAATTGAGAAAAAACTTCCCTTTTGTCTGTCTGTGTTGTTCTTGAGGTGAAGCAAATACAGGGCTGGAACTATGCTGTAAGAAGCTTGGGGCCAGGTATGAAAAATCACCTGAATCATACCTAGAAACTACTCACTTGAAACCCCCAGGTATGTAAGTAGATCAGGAAACGTCCAGAAAGACACGGTTAGGTTTATTTCTTTTTATTTCTTTATGGCTTGTGGACTCTTCTGTGCTAACCCCAAATGCTTTTGTTTTGCTTGTAACTTTTAAGCTGGACCTCAAGAAGGCTATTCTTGATGCTGAATTTTTGTAAGTGGGTTTTTTAAATCTAGCAATAGCCCAAGTTTTCAAATGTATTTCTTTCTTTTTATTTTTAATAAAATTTACCTTTTTAAGAACAAGATTGGATTTTGTGTCTTAAGAGGTTTGCACACGTGTTGTTTAATTAGCTAGTGGCAACCGCTGATTTCCTTTGTTTTCTTTCTCAGCTTTTCCCTGGAGGGAGGTAAAAGGGCTTGAGGGTATCCCACAGGAAGGAATTCCCAAGTGCACCTTCCTGGGTTCTCAAAGGGGTTTTTGCACTTGGGTGGTGGCAGCATCTACCCATCCAAGGTCAGAGAAAAGCTGTAACCTTGGGAGTTTAATACAAGCCTGGAGTGGCCAGTTTTAATTTTTAGAATCCTTGCAGGCCTCCACCTTCTGCACTCAAAGTGCCAGAATGGGGAATCAGCTTTCTCAGGGAGTGTATGGGGGTGCTTCTCTATCGGGGGAGCCGAGAACATGGCAATTATGAAGGACTTGGACACAACACACTGAGTTGGCTATTCCAGAGGAAAGGGGCAGAGGAGGAGCAGAACAAATGCAAGAGGCAGGTGTGTGTAGCTTTACTGGGTGGAAGATCATTGAACTGTTGCTGGGGTGTCTGGAAGCCAGGGGCAGCGAAGGAGAGCTGGGATGGGGAATGTGCTACAAAACCAAGGGGTAGGGTCCACTCAGGAAGGCAGGTTATGGGTTTCAGGAGAGTAGGACAGACCCAATCAGGCTGGCTATGGGTCTGGGAGAAGGGCAGACCCTGTGGGACGGGAGGTGGGGGATGTTATTGGTCCAACTGGGCCCAACACTGATCCCTGGAGAAGCCCAACACTCTCCCTTGGGCTGGGGGCTCCAGCAGGGGCCATGCCCGGCGCTGGGTTGTGGAGGATGAAGTGGCACAGGCTGGGCTGGCGCTGGAAGCCCTGCCTCTCCTGCAGCCTCTTTGTGGGGTGGTAGTCCAGGGCCACATGGCAGTAGCTGGGATAGCTCCGTGCATGCATCTGCTTGACCATGACATTCATCAGCACCTGCATGTAGCCGTGCCCACAGTGCTGGGGCAGGGTGTAGCCATGCACCATGGTACCAAAGGGGTCCATGAGGCGCCAGCTGACGGGGTGGCCGATGGCATCCAGGAGGCAGAAACTGGGGAAGTGTTGGATCAGGTTGGCCAGGTACCACCAGCTCTACTCAATCCCCCCATAGGGCCACATCTCGTTCAGCAGGGCAGAGTGGGAGATGTCCAGGGATGAGAGCCGCATGGCAGAGTCCAGCCTCGAGGAGCAGAGAGCAGCAGGAACCAGGTCCCAAGCTCCGTGATCTGGAGTCAGACCCCAGAATCCTGATATTCTTTACAAAACAGATGACACTGACATTCTGGTCTGTCGCGGGAGTGTTGAACTCCCCCTGCCCTGCGTGTGTGACAAGCATTGTGGCCAACATGTCCAAACGTAGGACTGTGATTTTGGTTCCCACTGGAGGGACACAGGGCTTTTCCCTCTAGGGTGTGCCAGCTCAGATCCAGCCTCAGGGCAGGGGACGGGCTAGCTTGGAGGCGGGGAAGGGAGGGAATGGGATATGGGGCCTTTCCCCACTAACCCACACGGCGGCAGCGCTGCCTAACGTCCCTTCTCATTACAACTGAGTGTCTCATTTCCCTTCCTGATAGAGACCCCCCCATCCCCAAAATGCCCCAGGGTGTCTGCCCCTCCCTGGGTCCTCCGTGAGGAGCTGAGGTCTGAACAGACTGTGGACAGGGAAGGTTCCTCTCCATCCTGGGTCAGGTGTGACATGGTGCAGAGATGGGGGGAGCAGGGCCTCTTGCTGCCCAAGCCCTGCCAGGGCTGATGGCTGATTGAAGGAGTGCCTGGTCCTGTGGGGGCGCAGGTGGGGCCCCATTGGTGGCACAGAAGCTATTTGCATCAGGGTTTCCTGGCAGAGGCTGGGGGCCCTGTGCAGGAGCTGAAGAGGGATCTCCCTCCCGATGGCTGGCCCCACCCGATGGCTATGCTCCCCAGTCCCTGCAGGATCCCTGAGGGAGGTTGGGCTTAGCGCCAATCCCACTGAGATTCTGCTGGTGGCAACAGGACTCCACTGCCCCAGGCCCTGCTTGGGGAATAGCCGGCCAGACCTTGGGCATCCCAATGCCATGCTGGCCAATGCCCCCACCTCTCAGGCTGCCCCTTTCCCTGCCACACCCCCCATGGGGCCACTTGCCACAGGCACACACTGACCAGATCTCAGGGATGGAGGTAGGTGAAGTAGCGGGACGCTTCCAGCTGGACCTCCTTAGCCTCCATGATGTTCCTGGAGGCCTCATACACCCCATTCTGGAGCCCTGCAGGGGGCAGCGACAGGCCGTGAGCAGTGGGGAAAGGGACTGAACAGTGGTGAGAAAAGGACATATATATGTAGGAGTCCAGCCTGGCACAGGGGATGGGAGGGGCAAGAGTCTGAGCTTCCAACCCCCACATCCCCAGCCCTCAGGGAAGAGAGGGTTGCCAACTTTCTAATCGCACAAAACCAAAACACTCTAGCCCCGCCCCTTCCCAGAGGCCCCGCTTATGCTCTGCCCCTTCCCAAAGGCCCCGCCCCCACTCACTACATTCCCCCTCCCTCGGTGGCTCACTTTCACTGGGCTGGGGCAGCAGGTTGGAGTGTGGGGGGGGGTGAGGGCTCTAACTGGGGGTGTGGGCTCCAGGAGGAGGGGTTGGGGGTGCAGGGGGGGGCTCCAGGCTTGGGCTGAGAGATTTGGAGTGCGGGAGGGGGCTGTGGGTGAGGCAGGGGGTTGGGGTGCAGGACAGGGTGAGGGCTCTGGGGTGGGACCGGGGATGAGGGGTTCAGGAGGTGGGAGGAGGCTCTGGCCTGGGGCAGGGAGTTTTGGTGCAGGGGTGTGAGGTCTCTGGGCTGGGGGTGCAAGCTCTGGGGTGGGGCCGGAGATGAGGGGTTTGGGGTGCAGGAGGTGGCTCCAGGTTTGGGGGGCTCAGGGTTGGGGCACTGGCTTACCTCTGGCAGCTCCCGGTCAGCAGCGTAGCAGGGCTAAGGCAGGCTCCCTGCCTGTCCTGGCTCCGTGCTGTGCCCCGGAATCGACCAGCAGGTCCGGGTCCTAGGCGGAGAGGCCAGGAGGCTCCGCGCGCTGCTCTTGCCCACAGGCACTGATCCCCTGCTCCCAGTGGGCGGTTCCCAGCCAATGGGAGTGTGGAGCTAGTGCTCGGGGCAGGGGCAGCGCGTGGAGCCCCGTGGCCCCCCACCTAGGACCCAGACATGCTGGCCACTTCTGGGGTGCAGAGCGGTGCCAGGACAGGTAGGGACTAGCCTGCCTTCACTCCACAGCACCGCCGACTGGACTTTTAATGGCCTGATCAGCGGTGCTGACCGGAGCCGCCAGGGTCCCTTTTCGACCAGGTGTTCAAAAACTGGACACCTGGTCACCCTAAGGGAAGAGGATGTGGTCAGGTGAGCTGACCCCAGCCCAGCCCTGGTAAGGGTCTACCCCATATGTTCCTGCCCCCCATAGAGCTGGCAGCCTGAGGGGAGATGAGGGCTTCGGGGCTGGCACGGTAGGGTGGAATCCTAGGGTTGGGCCCAGACAGGACATATATGCTCAGTCACTGTGGGGGTCTCCCCAGTGCTGTGGGGCCCATGTTACCGTAAATGCAGAAGGCTTGGCCCCAGTTGACAGCAGTGCTCTGCAGGGCCCGGTAGGCGCCCAGATCCCAGTAGAACGATGCGTATGTGGTGGTATAGAAATCAGAGTCGTCCGATGCCTCGCTCCCCACAGCACAACACCCCCTACTGAGCCCCTGCCCCGCTCCCCGCAGCACAGCACCCCCCACTGAGCCCCTGCCCCGCTCCCCGCAGCACAGCGCCCCCTACTGAGCCCCTGC
>NW_020664441.1:3736581-3737974 GCF_002925995.2 Terrapene triunguis | reverse complement strand
CCCCCCCCATTGATTAGCTGCAGTTGCTGGGTGAATTTACGAGGCATGAAGGCAGTTCTGGGGTTCCACATGCAGAGCGAACCCAGCCAGCGAGAAGGGGAGAGGCTGGGGACCTGCCCCAGACACTAACTCAAGTGAAAATGAGCAAGAGCCACGATTCTGTACGTCAGCCTCTTGGGACGTGTCGGGGGTGTGTGTGGATGGATGGGTGTATTGGGGGATGGGTGGATGGAGAGGTGTATTACTGGATGGATGGAGGGGGTGTGTATGGGGATGGGTGGCAGAGTGTATTGGGGGATGGATGGAGGGATGTATTGGGGGATGAATGGATGGAGGGGTGTGTATGGGAATGGATGGAGAGGTGTATTGGGGGATGGATGGATGGAGGAGTGTCTATGGGGATGGATGGAGAGGTGTATTGGGGGATGGATGGGTGGAGGGGTGTGTATGGGGATGGATGGAGGGGTGTATTGGGGGATGGATGGATGGAGGGGTGTGTATGGGGATGGATGGAGAGGTGTATTGGGCGATGGATGGCTGGAGGGATGTGTATGGGGACAGGCGGTGGGATGTGTACATAGGTGGGTAGATGGCTAGATGGATGGATGTGTAGGGGCTGGGTAGATTAGGTCCAGAAGCAGGGGGTTAGGGGGCTCGCAGGTGTTTTGTCCCCATAATGCCTGCCATATTGAACTCTTTGGTGAGCTCTACACTGGTAGAAGATGCCCGATGGGCCTGAACCTCCCATTTATTCTCAGAGCAGGTGCAGCAGTGTTGGCTCCCCCAACCATGACATTTTAATTATGAAGCAGAGGAGTGGGGTCTAGTGGGTAGAGCCACAAAGGCAGGGTGGGGTGGGAGCCAGCATGCCTGGGTTCCATTCTCGGCTTTGCTTTTAACTGGCTGTGACAGAGCCCTATGCCCTCCCTGTTCCTCAGTTTCCCCCTTGGACATAAGGAGCCTGCTGTCAGACACAAGTGGGGAGGGCTCGTTCCCTGTCAGACATGTCATGTTGTACAGGTAGGAGCTGCCCGGATGGGCAAAGGGGCCTGGGACTCGCCTCCTCATCCAGCCCCACCCCTGCATCCATCTCAGGGCCACTCCCCACATTACTGTTCCATACTGACGAGCCGTCTCCCCACCCCCACCCTGTCACATTCTCTTTCCCAACCCCTAGTGCTCCAGCTATGTTGTTGCTCTTCCCCATCCTCCCCCCCCCGCCCCCGCATGTTCTCCTTCCTGCCCAATTCTCCTTGACCCTACAGATAAAACCCCTCAGGTCCCTATTTCTTTCCCTTCCTGCCAGGAAACCCCCGTCTTAATCCTATGCCTCAGGATGGCCAACCTTCCAGGAGAACGTGTGTGACATAGCACATGGTGCCGGTGTGGGGGG
>NW_020664441.1:3651557-3736571 GCF_002925995.2 Terrapene triunguis | reverse complement strand
GCGGTGAACTCTAGCAGCCCAGTGAGCTCTCAGCCAGTCCCAACCCAAGATGCCAGTGAGCCAAGCTCATGGAAGAAGCCTTTTATTTGTTAATACAAGAATAGAAATTCTGCAATAAATACCATCTAATAAATAACATTTCCAAATAAATAAATATTAATATAGACAAACCAAGAAAAACACAACCCGATAGGGGGAATGTGGGGGGGGGGAAGAAGAGGGGGGTCACAGGCCCTTAACCCTGATCCCACACCTGAAGCATGGGCAGGGGGCTGGGCAGCAGGGCCTATGCCAGGGAGAGCCCCCACAACTGCCCAAATGCTACGTCAGCAACAATGTAAACTTTAAGGAAATGCTCCATGTGTCATGGCACGAAAGGGCGGAGGGATATTGCCCCACCCCTTCCTGGTTTAGCTCCCCTGCTTTCCTGGCCCTCATGGGTGTTTTGTCAGGAGGTGGGGCCAAAAGTTGTAGCAGCATTGTAATTGGAGAAATGCTGGAGGTCTGCTTTCAAACCCTGCCCCTATTTTGGACCCCAACCTTTCCCCTTCCAAATCCCACCCCTTCCTGGTTTGGACCCCAACCTTTCCTCCTCCAAACCCCGCCCCTTCCTGGTTTGGACCCCAACCTTTCCTCTTCCAAACCCCGCCCCTTCCTGGTTTGGACCCCAACCTTTCCTCTTCCAAACCCCGCCCCTTCCTGGTTTGGACCCCAACCTTTTCCATTCCAAATCCTACCCCTTCCTGTTTTGGACCCCAATTTTTTCTGTTTCATTCCCCCTCCCCCTTTCTGTTTTGGATCTCCAGACTTTCCTGTTTCACCCCCTGATCCTTCCTATTTCTAGTCCCTCTTGCCCTACGATGCTGCAGTGTCATGGGGTGAGACTGCCCCATTCATAGGTGGGACCGGAGGGCTGGCGCTGGTGGCATTGCTCACCTCAGCCATGAGGGAAGTGATGCATGGAGGGCAGAACTGGAAGCACCCAAGGAGACACGGAGGCCAGGCTGCAAGACAGCGTCAGGGGCTCTGAACCTGAGGAAAGGCTGGATGAGTCCAGGTTTCTGTGCATGAGAGGAGGGGTGGGGGATTGCAGCAGAGGAGGGGGACGCAGAGGAAGAATTGGATCAAACCAGAGGTACAGAGTATGACACAGCAAGAGACAAAGCCAGACAAGGCTTAGGGCTGCCCATGGTAAATAGACAGTGCTGACTGCTGCCCAGAGCACATGGGGGTGGGGCTTATTGTTGCTCTGGGTGAAATGGGAGGGGCTTATTGCTGTCAAGATCTGGAGGTGGGGCTTAGTGCTGCTCTGGGCTGTATTGGGAGAATAAGGGTCATTTCCCTGTTTTGGAAAGCAAATAGGTCCCTTGCTGGAGAATAAAGAAAAAGCGGGGGCAGGGAGGGCGCAGAGAGGGAGGGAGAAGGATGGGGACGTGCTGCATGGCATCACGGACGGGGAGGAGGCTGGAAACCATGGAAGGGAGGGAGAGGGGTAAGGGGTGGGAGGTACAGTGGAGCCTGGGTTTGGAGGTGCGGAAGATCTGGGGGGAGGTGGAAGTCAGAAGCCCCTTATCTCGAGGCACAGCATGACGAGTAGGGTGGGAGTGGGCAGATGCCCCGCACCTTGAGGCACAGCATGGTGATGGGATGTGGGGGGGTCAGGGGTCAGAAACCCCGCGCCTCGAGGCGCAGCATGAGGGCAGCAGGCGGCACCTTCTTCTTCAGGCGGTTGAAGTCCTTGGCGGAGCGCCACAGCCAGGTCTGCAGCTCCTTGAGCAGCCAGAAGTCGTCCATCTTCTTGAGGAAGTCATTGTGGGTGCTAGTGGTGCCCGGCCCCTGGGCCCAGGTGGGGTTGGCGCTGCCCAGCGGGCTGGGCAGCGGGTAGCCCAGCGAGGACATGACGCTGGCAATGCTCACCACAAGGCCCTGCAGGCTGGTGCAGAAGTGGCCCAGGTTCTTGCGCAGCTCGGCCTTGGCCACCTGCCCATCCATGCTGCGCAGGTAGCATAGCAGGTGCGTGTAGGCCCGATAATTGGCTGCCAGCCGGGCATTGTCATTCAGGTTGCGCCACAACTCAAAGTCCACAGTGGCACTGGGCACCATCTCGGCCCTTGTCATCCGGGGAGGGTTGAAGTCTGGCTCATTGAAGGGGGGGCCAAGGTAATTCAGCTGCAGTGGGCGAGAGAAGGCATTAGATTTACCCAGACAGAACCCAATGCGACCCTCAGACACTCCTGCCAGGGTCAGGCCTGACCCAAGGATGGCCGGAGACTCTGAGGAGATCAGCATGGGGACACCCCAGCTGCCACTCGGCCCTCCTAAGTGGCCCCAAGGGGATGTCCAGCAGAGGAGGCACAGGAACAAGTCCCTCCTGGGAGAGCCTGGGGGTAAAGGGGAGGCACTGGAAAGGGCCAGTGATACTCAAGAGCCCTACGGCTCAGCCCTGTCTAGGGCTGGAAGGAGACCCTCAGTCATGGGGCACAGTGCAGCTGGGTGAGGCTGGGAGTGACCGGGGGCATGTGTGGCCCTTAGCCCTGGCCCTGCAGCTTCGGGACAGAGTGCTGCCTGGGGGAGCACATGGTGAGTAGTTCTGAATTGGTTTCTCTCCCAGGGCCACAGGCTCCCTAAACCCCTCAGCTGGTGGTTTCTAGCCCAGGAGGGCATGACTCCTTCTCCCAGTGTAACTGGCTGCCAAGTGGGTGGGACCCTGGTGAGGATGGGAACAGGGGGCCTGTCCCTGGCCAGGGGCAGGGGACGGGAGGCCAGGGTCTCAGTGGGCTATGGCTCTGGAGTGAATGCCATGAGGATCACAGGCTTTGGCCCATGCACCAAAGGGCCCAGTGCCAGTCCATGCATCAACGAGGAGGAGGGGGGGGGGATAAAGGCCTGGGGGATTAGAGCCCCTCAGCCCCACAGCCAGAGGGTATTGCCAACCAAGGCAGGGGGATGGAGCCGGGGAACCCCTGTGGGGGGCGGGGAGGAGATAATGGGGGCTGGGGATGGGAACATTGGCACCAAAATGCCATGAGGCGGGGGAAGCACTGCTGGGCCTTGGGGGTAGTAAGTCTTGGGGACTGTGCCCCCTGGGAAGGGCTGCCTCTGCCCCGTCATGAGCTGTGGAATTTCCTGTGCCCCTTGGCGCGGGCGAGGACACTTCAGAGCACGGCGGGCGGCTCTCAGGAATTCCTCCAGGGATGATGGAGGGAGGGGAGCCCTGTCTTGCAGGTGAGGCCCTAATGATGGGGCTGGGAAGCGGCAGGAGGAACCAGCTGTCGGCCCCAGGGATGAGGTAATTTACGGGCTGCTGAGTGGGGAAGTGGAGGTGAACCAAGGCCATCGGAGTGCAGTGTTGCTGGAGTTGGGGGTCCAGGTGTGCCCCCCACAGACAGTGAAAATGGGGGGGGCAAAGGCTGTGTTCTCCGCCTAGGCCTATGCACAGGATGGAGAACAATGCCGGGCTGGGGAAACTAGTCAGCCCCAGCACCCTCCCTCATCGCATGCAGACACATGCTGACCCCCCTTGCCCCACACAGACACACGCTGACCCCTCACAGAAACGCTGACCCCCCAGCCAACAGACACATGCTGACCCCCCCTCAACCCTCAGACACACACTGACCCCCCTCGCCCCACAGACATATGCTAACCCCCCACCCCAGGCAGACACATGCTGACCCCCCCTCGCCCCACACACATGCTGCCCCCCCCACCCCACGCAGACACACACTGACGTCCACGTACACGTTCTCACATGTACATTTCACATGTGTGCACATTCTAACTCCCAGGTACTCCCACACTCCATACACACATGCAGTGACACACACTCCCACATGCATGCCCACTGTCTCACACACATACATATCACACACACCCATTTTCACACCCATGCATACCTGCGTATTATCACCCCCCACATCTGAACAGACACACACACATGCCCCCACCCACCCCTATACACACACACTGACACGCACACACCCCACACAGACTGACACACGCACACCAACACATACCCACATGCACACCACACACACACGTGCAGCCCCAGACGCGCGCACACACCCCACACACATACTGACACACATGCCCATGTTCACCCTCAATACATGCTTGCTAACATGCCTCCACACATGCAAATTCCCATACCCATCCTCCAAACTGCTACCCCCTGCCTCCCCACACCCAGGGATTCCCCGTCCCCCAGGACGGCATGGAGAGCAGCCCCCGCAGCAGGGGAGCCCTAGCAGGCGTTCAGGCGGACAGGGAGAATCAGGGAGGTGTGTCAATGCCGCGGGTGGGGCGGCGCGGGCACCTGAACAATCTGACAAGCTTGGGAGATGAATTAATTTCCTCAGTGTTGCCTGGAGGCAAATGGAGACGTCTCTCCCCATCCGTTGCGCAAGCCTAAGCGGAAGCTGGTGGGGGCGCAGGGACAAGGTGAGCACCCTAGGATGGGGGAGGGGACAGGAGCAAAGGGGGAAGAGGGGGAGACATACATAGAGGTGTGGGAGGCAGACACAGAGTGAGCTGGAGTGAAAGCGGAGAGACTGAAGAGCACTAACATGCACTGACATGTGAACATGGGAGCAGGGAGCATGCCTCACACATGTGACCAGAGGGAGAGAGGTGAAACAGAGACACAAGCCGGGTTTCCCCCTGCTTAGTGCCCTCCAACCCTACCCCATGACCCTAGAAGAAATGGGAGGTCTAGCAAAGGCCAAGGACATCTCCAGGTTGCAGGCAGCTGACAAGGGATGTCATGGGGTCAGGTCCTACACTGTGGCTGCCAAGCTGGATTAACCACTGGAGAACTCAGACAGCCCTAGACTTTAAGGCCAGAAGGGGCCACTGAGATCATCTAGTCCAAAGATGGGCAAACTACAGCCATATCCAGCCAGGGCGGTAGCCCCCGGCCCCTCCCCTGGTGTTCCCCCTCCCCCGCAGCTTCAGCTCACTGCGCCGCCAGAGCAATGCTCTGGTGGCGGGGCTATGAGCTCCTGGGGCAGCGCAGCTGCAGAGCCCGGCCTGATCCGGTGCTCTGTGCTGCGCGGTGGCGTGGCTGGCTCCAGCCGGGCGGCATGGCTGTAGCGCCGCCAGCCACCAGTGCTCCAGGCAGCGCGGTAAGGGGGCAGGGTGGATAGAGGGCAGGGGAGTTTGGGGGTGGTGGTCAGGGGCGGGGGTGTGGATAGGGGTCGGGGCGGTCAGAGGGCGGGGAATAGGGAGGTTGAATGGGGGTAGGGGTCCCGGGGGGGGCAGTCAGGAATGAGAGGAGGGGTTGGATGGGGCAGTGGGGGGCAGTCAGGGGCGGGGGTTCCGGGGGCGGTCAGGGGACAGGGAACGTGGGTGGGGGGTGGATGGGACAGGGGTCCTGGGGGGGCCCGTCAGGGAACGGGGGGGGTTGGATGGGGAAGGAGTCCCAGGGGGGCCGTCAGGGGGCAAGAAGCAGGGGGGGTCAGATAGGGGCTGGGCCACGCCTGGCTGTTTGGGGAGGTAGAGCCTCCCCTAACCGGCCCTCCATACAATTTTGGAAACCTGATGCGGCCCTCAGCCCAAAAAAAGTTTGCCCGCCCCTGATCTAGTCGGATTTCCTGCATAACCCAGGCCAGAGAGCCATCCCTGGGGATTCCTGCCTCCAGCCCAGAACTGCTGCACTAGAGCAGATCCTTTAGAAACAGCCCCACTGCGAGAAGAAAGAATCCAGGGAGAGGAACCTGCTCGCCATGCCCTGTGGGAAGCTGCCCCAAAGGATGGCACATTGCTTAGAGTCTGGTGACCTACTGAACAATTGTATCAGTGTCCAAAAATGGCCTTTCATCCCAGATATGGATATTTTCACCCCCTAATGTTCATTTTTTCAAAATTTTCCATTTTTCATCCCTCCCCCCCATGAACATCTGAGGTTGGGTTTTTAAAGGTTTTCCTCTCACCTGCGTTTTCCGTGTCAAAATGGAAACACGATGAAAGGAGGAGGAGGGAATCGAACATTTTCCAACCCAAACATTTTTGAGAAAAATGTGTGAAGAATTTGGAATCAAAAATGAAAGTGCTGCTGAGTGACAGTTACTGTGAAATTGTCAATAGTATTCACAGAACCTCTGAAAAGGTTGTGCCTCATTCCCAGTTTGAGCTTTGCTGACTTCATCCGTCGGATCTCATTCTGCCTTTGCTAGTTTAAAGAACCCTCCTGCATCAGAACCATCTTCCCATCTAGGTACTTACTGACCAGGGTCAATCACCCTTTAACCTTCTCTTCAACAACCCCAGTAGATAAATACCATCACACAGACTTTCCCAGAGTTCGCCTCATTCTTGTCGCTCTTTCCTGAACCCTGACCAGTTTCTCTGATATGGTCACCAGAACCAGACACGCTGTTCCTGTAATGGGCTCACCAATGCCATATACAGAGGTAACACCACTTCCCTCCTCCTACTGGACATTCCCCTGCTTGTGCATCCAAGGATCACATGAGCTATAGCACTGCACTGGGAGCTCATGTTTGTTTGGTTATCTACCATGACCCCCTAGTCCTTTTTCATTCCAAGATACAGTCCCTCCTCCAGTATGCATGACCTACACCTAGGAACAAAGAATGTATGTTCTTGTACCTTGTTCACATGGGCCCAGCTTACCAAGCAATCCAGATCAGTCTGTCTAACTAACCTGTCCCCATCAGTATTTACCACTGCCAATTTTGGTATTACGTGCTAACTTTACCACCAGTCATTTTGTATATTCTTCCAGATCAATGATAAAAATATCGAATGGCTTTGGGCCAAGAGGGGATCCCTGCAGGGCCCCAACAGAAACACCCCTATTGGATGAGAATTCCCCAATTATAATTAATTTTTCAGCTCTATCAGTTAGCCAGGTTCTAATCCATTTAATATGGGCTAGGCTGATTTTGCACCGTACTGTTTAATCAGATTATCCTGCGGGACTAAGCCAAATGCCTCACAGATATCAATGTATGTTACATCAGCACAGTTATCTTTACTATCAAATTTGTGATTGCACCAAAAAACAAGATATCAGGTTTGTCTGACAAGCCCTATTTTCCAAAACACGGCTCCCTGGCATTCATCAAGGTAACATCCTTTAATTCTTTGTTGTATCCCATTTAAGCCTTTCCATGATTTTGCGCGGGATAGGTGTCAGGGTAACTGGCCTATAGTTACCCAGGGCTCCTTATAACCCATTGGCACAAAACTCTAGAGGAAAGTGGAATCTACAGGCCAGGCTGGACAATATCCATGGGAAGTTTGGGCATTGGGCATTGCCAGGCAGAGGAGGCTAGAAGGACCCATTAGTTTGATCCAGTGTGGTGGGGATACAAGGCTAGATGGGTCCAAGGGTGTGATCTGGCCCAGCATGGAGGAGGGGGATACAGACTGGATGGGCTTGTGGGTCTGGTCTGGCAGAGTGGGGGGGAGAGGGATACCAGGCTGGATAGGCCCGTGGGTCTGATGCGGGCGGTGTCCCCCGTTGCCATGGTTGGGTGCCTGTTCTGTGCGTGGTGGAGCATGGCCCAGCCGGGGCGTCTCCCAGGCGAGTTCTGACACACGAGCCTCACCTCACCCCATGGAGAGACAGCACAACAGAGTGTAAACAGTGGGAGACTCCCCCGGTGCCCGAGGACAGGGAGGGGGCATGATGCAGGGCATCCTGCCAGGGCTAGAGCCATGCAGAGGGAAGGGTGTGAGCTGGGAGATATGCATGACAGAGCAGGGGCAGGTGGGTGCAGACAGGGAGAGTGGGAGCCCCAGCTCCCCAGAAGGGGATGTTGGTGGGGTGGGGGCGGAGAACTGGGCCCAGAATAGAGAGGGGGCTGGGGATGAGAGACAGAGACCCCCAATCAGGGAGAGGCAGAGGATTTGCAGCTCCTCCCTCCACTCCAAGAGCTGCCTCCCGACTCAGCCCCCAGACCACATCAGCATGATGCAAAGCCGGATCTTATAACAGAACATGCCTCAGCCATTTGTCATCCCTGCTGCCTCGTGTGCTGGGGTGGGGGGGATTGAGTTACAAACCTCCCCCCCCCCCGGTCTCCTGGGTGGGAGAATCACTTTTGGGAGCCTGTCATTTACCAAGACCCCCTCCCCCCCAAGGAGGACAGAAAGGAATCAACCCCCCCACCCCTCTGGGGAGACATCTAAGTTGGGGGAGGGGAGGAGAGAGAAAGGGGCAGGAGAGCTGAGGGGGAGAGCTGAGGACAGGCAGGGATGGGCGAGGAAAGGGGAGCCCTCCCTGTACTCACATAGGTGCCGGCGAGCGTGCGCAGCTGGTGTTCCAGATACCTGGTGAGGTCGTAGGTCTTCTGGATGGACTGGACGGCGCCCACCTCGTCTGTGCTGTTCAGGGCAGGGAGCGTGGGCAGGTTCCAGAGTGCGGCACACAGGAAGGCAAAGATCCCCCAAGAATCTCCTGCAGGGAACACAATGACCACCTCAGGGGGCACTTTGACACAGGCGAGGGCAGAGCCTACCTCCCTGCCCACCCTAGCAAGGGGTGCTGGGACATTGGGGAGGAGGAGGAGCCTGTGACTGCCCAGACCTGCCCTCCCCAGCAGGGGCACTGTGACACCAGAGAGAGGGTGGCACTTCCTCTGCCCAGCTCCATCCTCCCCAGCAGGGGTTGTTGTGACATTGGGTAGGAGGAGGAACCTGTGGCTGCCTAGCCCCATCCTCTCCAGCAGGGGGTGCTGTGACATGAATTTGTCTCTGGAGTTGTCACCCCATTGTTCTGCCCCAGAGCTGTGTTCAGGCTGGGTCTGAATGCTCTGGCTGGCGGTTGAGGAGAGGCAGATGGGGTGTACTCTCCGGGGCCATCCAGGCCAGTTCCCCAGCCCAGCGCCCCAGGGAGGCAGGATGTACCTCTCGCACACCTTGTCTCACATTCTCCTCCACACCGCCCTGAACGGCCTCCAGCCCCAGCTGTTCAGCCAGGTATTTTTATGGGCGTCTCAAACAACTGTTTCGAATGAGCGATAAAGCCTGTAAAGCACTCAGGGAAAAGCTGGGAGCAAGAGGCAGATGCTGTGGATGTCGGGGAGTCAAGGCCCAACTGGTCTAAAAGGCTTTTTAAGGTGTGCCTGGCCATCTCCACTCCTCCCCACCTGCCCAGTCCAGGGCTAAGTATCTCTTCTGGGTCCCAAGCCCCAAGGGAAAGGGGGGTCAGAGGGTTCAGAGCTGGAGGTAAAGGCCTCTCTTACTACTTCAGAATGCGTGATTTGGTTTGATGCTCAGCTAAACGTGGGGTCAGGGCCCATTGGAGGTGTGGAGTGGTGGGTGCTGCAGGGCCCATCGGGAGCTCAGCAGCTGTCAGGGATTCAGGGTGGTTGTAGCTCTTGGGGCTTTAGGGTGTAGGGAGCTGTCAAGGTTTGTAGGCTTAGAAGAGCATGGTGGTTTCAGGCTCCAGAACCATGCAGCGTTCCAGTGTCTCACTGCAGCTCCGCTGGGCTTGGCAGGAAGGAACTGTAAAGGGAGACACGCCTGCGTAGGCTGCTGGCTCTTGGCCATGGAGGGGACGTGCCCATTACTTGTGCTGGTGCGTGAATCCTGCTCAGGAAGGTGATTCTCACCTGCGATGAATCACCCATGAGACACAAAGCCCAGGCCCTGGCCACTTGCACGCTTCATTAAAGAGCATCCTGCAGCACTTTGCCTCAGTCAGGTGTTCCTGCCGTCTCCTGGACCAATCCCAACCTGGGCAATTCCATTCTGCCTCCCTACACCTCTTGCACTTCTTCTGGAGATGGCCTCTCCTAGACAGCATCACAGTTGATAAACAGCTCCATGCCCCACTCTAGAGGAGGTTGCATCTCAGCACTGCATGAGTAATCCCTGTTTATACAGCTGCTGGGCCCCAACCCAGAGGTGGCTACATCTTGGCACCAGACAAGGGATCCTTGTATAAACAGCTACTGCATGCCCCCAGAGGCAGCTGCATCTCAGCTATTTTAACTAAGCCAGGACTAGCCAGCACTCCATGGACAATATGGCTACTCTCAACATCACAGCATCACTGGGTATAGCACTTGGATCCGCCTACTGATGAAGCCCAAGTGTGGGCCACTGAGCTAATGGAGAATCCCCATTTGCTATCAGAAGTACAGAACACACAGCTGAACAGTTCCAATTCAGCTCAGCAGATGACAACTGTCTCTCTCATACACCCCCGGCTCATGACAGCACTGACATGCAATTTGCCCCTGTACTTTTAAACAGGGAGAGACGGGAATAGAGTCAAATGAATCGGAGATGACATCAGGCTGTGACTTCATAGCATGAGATCTCTCCTTGTCCCAGTGCCCCTGCAAAGCAATCAATAGGCTGGCAGCTTGCTAATGAGTTATGGTAAGCTCCATGATGACTGGCTGAGGCCTCTCTGATGTCACAGCCTCCCCACACGTTAACAACAGAAACATCCCGGACATGTTGTAAAACAGCGAATGGAATTTAACTAATCGGAGGGAGTGAAGGGTGAGGGCAGGGAGGGCTGGGGGTGGCAGGCAGCAAGCAGGCCCCTTCCCTCCTGCCCCGCTGCCTCACCTCCCTTTCATCTCCTCTGCACCCTGCCAGCAGTTTGAGGGCCGGAATGCACTCCTGCCAACTCTTAATCGAAAAAGTGTGTCACACTCGTAGAGCTATTTTCCAGAGCTGGGGTTGGCAGAGCCCACAGATTTCTAACCCAGTGTGGGGAAGGGCTAGACAGCAGGGCCAGGCCAAGAGCCAGGTCAAGGAGTCACCTGCCAGGGGGTTCTGTTTCCACAGCCCCCCTTCTTCTCTGGCCCACCTCTCCCCTCACCCTCTGCTCCCTGCACCATTACTCTCCTGCCTCCTTCCCTGGTTTCCTCTCCCGCTTGCCCCCCCCCTTGTCCCCCATCACCCCCCTCCCCCCATCCTTCCCCCCCACCGACCCACTGCAGTGAACCTTCTGGCAGCCCCTCCCTGCCTGTTTGGCAGGGCAGAGCGAGCGCTGGAACATGGGCCCAGAGTGGAGCTGGCCCCAGTTCAGGGGAGGAAACAGGCAGCCCATTAAAGCGAGGTGTCACATGTTCCTTCACCTGGGTCACTTGGCCTGTGCAGTCGCTGCGCTTTCCCTTTAAGAGCCCAGTCTGCTTAGCTGCCTGGGAGGCACAGACCCAAAGGCTGCAGCCAGCAGCTTCCCCAGTGTTGTGCATGTGTGTATTGGGGGTTGGGGGATATGCGCTCCTACCCTGGTGCTGACCAGCTAGGGAACCGCCAGGAGAGCCGACCAAAGGGCCCAGCTAGCCTTACGTTGCCCCAGATCAAAGGGCCCATCTAGCCTGACGTTGCCCCACTCCGATACACTGAGAGAGACCAATGTGCCCATCTACTCTGCTGTCCCTCAACCCCCTGCTGCACCTAATCACACCAGGGCTGATCTAGCCCCCATCCCTCTCCCTGCCATGCTGGATCAGAGCAATAAGCCCCCTAGCCCAGTACCCCATGCCCATTCCCTGTTACACTAAATCAGACAACGGGCTTGTAGCTCAGTATCCCCTTTCCTACCAAGCCCAGATCAGACCAACCAGCCCACCCAGCATGATATTCCCTCTCTCCCTCCAGCCCAGCTACTACCTGTCAGACCAAAGGGCCCATCTAAGCTGGTATCTCTCCCCACAGACACCAGGTTGGATCAGACCAATGGGCCCCTCTAGCCCAGTACCATTTCCCATCCTGCTGTGCTGGATCAGACCAATGGGCCCTAGACTGATATTCTGCCTCCATCTGTTTCTTACAGATGGTGCAAACCGCCCAATGCATCTCACTGCAGTGTCCTGTGCCATGGTGCCTAATTCTTTCCTGTTCCCCAGCTGGGGATCAGCTCAGGCCCAGAAGCCTGAGAGTGCAGAGCCCACCTAGCTCCCCTCCCTGCAATCTCTCCCTATTCCCATGAGCCTATACCCTCTCTTCTAGGAGTGCAGTGAGCTCTGTCCCTCAGGACCAACCTGCAGGAGTGAGTCCTGCAGGTGGAGGCTCAATTAGGAACACTTGACTGAGTGCTCCTTGATCATGGGTAGGAGCTCCATCCCAGCCCCTCGCTCACATCTCCCCACACCAGCCTGAGTCTCTCTTCTCTCCTGGCACATCCCCATGCTGGGGAGCAGGCCCTGTCTGTCTCTCCCTCCCAATTGCAGTTAAACACTTTTGGGCCTCCCCACAGACCCCATTGCTGATGGGGGACCATGATGCCTGGCTCTTTTCCAAGCTGACTCAGGGCCTGTCAGTGCCTACAGGTAACTTGTTTGCAGCATGGAGTTCTGGCTGCCAGAGCGTCTCCTCTGCGCCTGCCCTGCAGCAGCTGAATTCGAGGGAAGGGCTGGAGGGAATATGCCTCAGATTGTCCCCATGCCCTAATTAAACTGACATCACTGGCTGGTGTTAACACATGTTCCCCAAACCTCGGAAGACCAGGTGCCCCCTTCAGGCAAATACAACTAATAGCATCCGCCTTGTGGTTAAAGGCCTGCCCATATAATCTTACACCTGAAAAATATGCTCCCCCCCAACTCTTTCTGACATGCTCTGACCAGCAGTGAAAGAGTTAACAATGTTGACACTTAAAGTGGCATCTTGGGCATGTGAGTGAGTGCCCAGTGAAACCAGCAGGGCAGTTCACACCTCAGAACCTTTCTCTCAGGCTCTCTGCAAACTCAGGCTGCATCAGTTACACTTGGTTCATATTTACAAGGTTTTCTTCCCAGCCAGAACAGCTGTAGTCTTACTCTTTTTAAATGAAAGCTGGCACCATTGGGAACAATTGGGAGGCCTGCCTATCTGCCCATAGCCCCATTATCCCAGTCCTTGGCTTTCTCCCCTCCCCAAATCTGCTGATGCCCCTCAATCCGGACCAGCGGCCCCCTGTTATCGCAGTCCTGGGCTCCCTCCAGTTGTGCCAGTGCCCACCAATCCAGACCCACAGCCCCTCTGTTATCCCAGTCCTAGGCTCCCCTCTCCACAGCTCAGCTGATGCCCCTTGATTCCAAACTAGTTTTTCAGCCCCAGCCCCCCCCCCCCAATACATTGGGAAACACTGTGTTAAGATCTGGCCAAACCTCAGCATTTACTGCACCTTCCTCCTCCTTTCTATGTTGCTTCTATCTGTAATACTATGATGATAGCAGCACCTAGAGGCACCAACCAATATCAGGCCCCCATTGTGCTGGGCGCTGTGCAGATACATAGCGAGTGACAGTTCCTGCCCCGAAGAACTGAGTCTTAAAAGACCAGACATACAAAAAAGGACCATTATCTTCATTTTCCTGGTAACTGAGAGGTGAAGAGCCTTGCCCATGCGCCCACAGGAAGTCTGTGGTAGAGTGAGGAATTGAACGCACCTCTTGTGGGTTTCAGCCTATGGGTGCAATCACAAACCCAATCTTCCTCCTTAAAACACAGAACCAAATCCAACTCTCTCAGGCAGTCTACTCTTCCCAGCCGGTGGTATACCCTTCCTGCCTATTCCCTGATCCTCTTCTCTTAGCAACTTTTGAACAGAGGGAACAGCTTTTCACACCACGCACACTTAGCCTGTGGAACTCACTGCCGCGAGGTATTACCGGAACTAAGAGCTCAGCAGGATTCATAAAAAGGTCGTGCATTTCTAGGGCGAATCAGAACATCCAATTAGAACAGCAATGATTCAAAATAGCCAAGAGCTTTGGGAGGGACCAAACCCCTCCTTCCGAGGGCGAAGCCAACCCCCAGCTGATGGGAGCTAGAGACTACACCGGTGGCATGTTATCCTGTAACTCTCCACCCCAGGGTTTCCTGCAGCTCCCTTAGAAGCAGGTGGTATGGGGCACTGTCAAAAATGGGATACCAAG
Source organism: Terrapene triunguis (assembly GCF_002925995.2). Classification (NCBI taxonomy): domain Eukaryota; kingdom Metazoa; phylum Chordata; order Testudines; family Emydidae; genus Terrapene; species Terrapene triunguis. The sequence goes on along the minus strand of NW_020664441.1, from coordinate 3,722,718 downwards.
CTATACGTGCCCCTGCTCTGATAACTGCTCTGTCTTTACCCATCTCGGAGGCACCCCAGGATTCCACACAAGACACAGAGAGGGAGCTTTATTGTTAAGCCTTTCCAAGGACTCAGTGAGGCTAGAGAGGGCCCCATTATCCTGCCCACCCCCAACAGCCAGGCTGCTGTGTCCCTCTCCTACTCCCAAGCAGGGGTCTCTTCTCTTTCCCATGGTAGTACTAAGAGGGTCCCTGCTCTGTCAATCCCGGAGTCTGGGGCGATGCAGACCCCCCACACTGACACTGTTTTGTGAGTGGTTCAGCCTTGTCAGTCTTGGTGAGGTCATCAGCTCCCAGGGATTTATTGCCCTCAACAACTCCAGCTGTTCTACTGTCTGCTGTCTCCGGAGCAGGGTCCCTCCCTTGCTCCCTGGACTCCACATTTAACAACACTTTGCCTTTCAACAGCACCATCCAGACTGCAAGAGCCCCATGGGCAGGGATGGAGGCTGTGAGAGGCCTCTTTAGAATGGAATGTAGCTTCACAAATCCCATGAGTCAGCCAGTCAGGATCATTTATGTCCCCCCTTACAAACAGGGAAACTGAGGCACACAGAGGGGAAGGGACTTGCCCCAGGTCACACAGTGGCAGAACTTGGAGAGAATCCAGGAGTCCTGCTGCCTAGTTTGGTGCCCTACCCTTTCTCTCCTTCTGCCTACGTAGTAACATCCTACGGTAGGTAGATTGCCTTCAACTGTCCTCTATCCCGAGTGGGATCTCATGGTCTTGACTCTGCCTTTATGTCTCTTTACCTTCCTGTTTTAGAAGACTGGGGACCCACATTGAACACAGAGGGTCCATCTACACTGCATTTAAAAACACGGGGCAGCAAGTCTCAGAGCCCAGGTCTATAGACTTGGGCTTGCACTACAGTGCTAAAAAGTGCAGTGTAGACACTGTGGCTCAGGCTCTGAAGCACAGGGAGAGGGGTGGGCCTCAGAACCTGAGCTCTGTAAGGACGGCCCCTCAGCTTTGTTAGGACAAGACTGAGCTCCCATAAAGGTGGGGGCTCCTCATGGGGGGAAATGCATTTACCATGCCCTTAAGGAAACATGGAGACTGTTCAGGGAGAGAAGATGGGTTTGTCTTTAACAGAATAGTGATGGGTAGATACTGTGCCATAGGGAGGTGAAGTCCTGGGAATTAGGGGGTAGAAGATGCTCTAGGACTGCAAGGACCCCAGCTCGTGATGGAGTGAGCCCTTTACCTGCAGCCAGATGGCAATAGTTTTCATTTGAGGATGGAGCCCTTCCCGGATTGTAAGAGAACGGCTTGGGCCCTCCAAGAGTCGAAACAGTCCACATTGGTCAGCAGGTCATCTACCCTTCACATTGCTAGGGGAGTGTCTGTGGGTTGGGATGCAGACTCCTCCCTTGCAGTTGACTCAGGAGGCCTGAGAACAGAGGCAAGTAGATAAGGTTACTCCTTTGTCAGCTGCAATGGGATCTGGACAACAGTGTTGATGAGGCCACAAAAAGGCTCTTAGTATAACATTGGCTCTTTCCAGTCTGCTCTTCCTTATGACTCTGGGGATCAGAGGAGGAGGAGCCAAGATGTGGAGAAGACGGAGGCTCCAGTCCAGCAGAAACACCATGTGAGAGAGAGAGAGATGTTGTTCCTGTGTGCTCTTGAGCAGTATGCTTGGCATTTGATGTATTGCTGGGATGTGAAGAGGTCTATTACCAGGTGGCCCCATCTGTGAAATAATGCTCTGGCCATTGCTGGTTTCAAGGACTGCTTGTGTTGATCCTGAGAGCTCCTGCTGAGCAGGTCCTCCTCCATGTTCCCCTTGCCAGAAAGAAGAGCTGCATACCAATCCCTGTGGGGTAAGGGTGGGATGATGTCCCCTGCTGTGAAAATCCTGAACTTGAATGTCCTTATGTACCTCTTGAGGTTTAGGAGGTCTAGGATGGGACCTGGGATTATTTAGTCTGCAGAAGAGAAGGGGGATTTGATAGCTGCTTTCAACTACCTGAAAGGGGGTTCCAAAGAGGATGGATCTAGACTGTTCTCAGTGGTACCAGATGATAGAACAAGGAGTAATGGTCTCCTGGGGTCCCTTCCAACCCTGATATTCTATAATGGGTCTCAGATCGTTGCTCTTCTTGGAGATCAGAATGTCCCTTGGTGATCTGCGGGACCTCTATGCCTCCCTTCCTGAGAAGGGAATCCAGCTCTTCCAACGGGACTCTCTGGTGAAACGAGTGCCTGAAGAGGCAGGGAAGAGGGGGAGGTGGCCTGGTGCAGAACTGGGTGGAATATCTGTTGTAGATGATGTCTAGTACCCAGAGAGTGGAAGTAATCATGCACCAGGCACTGTGGAAGGAGGAGAGAGAAGATCAGAAGAGAGGGAATGAGGGACTAAGGACTGGTGATGTCATGTATGCAGCTCTTGACTGCACCATCAGAGCTGCTGTTTAGAGGCTGATGCTGGGGGCTGAGGATGTGTGGTGACAAATTCTGCTCCAGTGCTGCTGAGGTTGTTGGCCAGAGCAGGTTTTGGAGGCAGGTGATATCACCTGTGGGACCGTGTCCCGTGGTGTTGTGAGGGAGCCTGTCTTTGGAAGAGGCCAGGGTCTTGTCAGTTCTGTCACTCAAGAGGTCCATGCCTTCAAAGGCAGGTCTTTGATTTTCCCTGGGGATGCAGGTGTTAGGCCATTGTACTTCAGCAAGGAGTACCTTCCGAGAACCATTCCTGTGGCCATTGTTCTTGCTTTGGTGTCTGAGATATCATGTCCTCTCCAAGTGAAAAAGGAGCAACTATCTGACTCTTGGGGTGAGTTTGCTGTTAGTCTGTTGGGTCAGATGCTATGTCTGGGGTCGACGAGAGTAATGGTGCCCGGTGTGGAGTAGGTGTTGAGGCTGGAGCCTTCCGCATTAGTGCCAAGGCTACGGAGGCCTTAGTAGGCAGTGCCAAGTTTGTCACTTTAGAGTGAACTGCCCCCAGTGACACTGAGTGAGGGATCCACACCAGGCAGCGGGCTGAGGAGATTCCCATCTTCAGCCTGTGATTCAAGGCAGTGCTGAAGCTGAAGTGGTAGTGTGTGTATTGGGTTCCCATGTCAGAAGAGTGCAGCACAGAGGCTGGTCTCGATACCTCAAGGGGTCCATCAAGGGTATCAGGCTGCGGGCACTGAAAAGCCAGAGGAGTCTCCAGTATCTCTGCTGTCTGTCATGGGGTGTGAAGACATGACAGACTGTACATGAAGTTACCCAATGGGTTTCACCATGGCATAGGAGGTACCAGATGTGGGTGTTTGTCTCCGGTATAATTGCTGGACAAGAGGCACGTCTCTTGAAGTTGTTGTGGGGCCCAACGTAGCCCCAGTGAGGGACAAGGGAAGGGCTATCACCAATGGAATCACCTATACTACCCTAAAAGCTAGCTGTTTAGGAGGAAAGATCAAGCTAGGGTTAGAGAGCCTCTAGCCTGAGTTCCTTTAGCTATTTGCCTCAGTCCTTCGCCGCCACCACAGAAAAGGGTATATGCCTTTACACAGAGTAAATTACATCACATGAGATATCGCATGCACCCTCCTGTAGGCACGACTTTTCTGGGCAGTTGCACAGCTGGACACCAAGGGCACTAGGCCCCACAAATGGGAAACACAGAGGCCCTCAAAGAACCTGCCCAAGGAGAAGTTTAGGTTTAGTTATGTCTGGATTTATAAAGGAAGTGGGGCAGGGTTAGCTGGAAGTAGCTCACTAGTCCTGACCTAACCATGACCCTTTCCCCCTGATCTAGACAAATCCTTAGTGGTTTGCAGGTGGGCTTAGGCCCCTTAAACACATTCAGCCAGCCTAAGGCAGCAGCAGAAGCTCTTACGACCCCAGAGATATCTGATCCTTTGGTCTGAGCTCTCGGCCTCGCTGCCATCCAGTTCCATAGGCTAACTGCATTGTTTAATAGAGTCATCACTCTGTAGAGATGCAAGGGTAGGAAATGGCCTCTGGAAACGACTCCTCAGGCCCCGCTGCCCTCCCCTTGATCTCCTGATCCCTAAGGATGTGGGTTGGGCCTTGCTGTGTTCTTGTGCCTGCCCACTGGCTGCTGCTGTGGTTGCTCCTGCTTCTCCTTCGGGGCAGTAACTCTAGCAGTGGAGCCCTCAGCAGCCTCCACGCTGCTTCCAAGGATTTGTTCCCTGCTGCTCCCCTTTGTGCTGCTTCTTGCAAACATTGGCAGTTTGTTCTGCTCCCCTCCTGGCCACATGCTTTCACCAGGCCACCAAGGGCAACACTACTCCTGCCAGCACATCAGACTCAATTACACAGCAGCGCAGTCACTGTGAACCAGCGACTCCCTGACCTGACCCAGCTGGGTTACTCAGAACTCAGTCCAGAGCACCCTCTCCTCCCAGCTGCTCCACAACAAGACACACAGAAACAATCCTTTATATGGTCTTGAGAAAGCATTTCTCCAAGGCCATTCCCGACGGGACGCCTGGGCGGGTTATATTTGGGTACTCCGAGTCACCTACTATTAACGCTGCGGCAGACTTTGTTGCCTTCCTAATCTCAACATCCCTGCATTCCTCATCTGTGGTGAGGAAGGCTCCAGGTTCTTTCATTAGCACCCAAGGCTCTGCAGATGTGTCAGTCTCAGCACACCATCCCCGGCTACCCCAGCGCTGGGCTCCGCCCCTCCCCACAGCTTTGCCAGTGCCTCTCAACCCTGACATGCAGCCTCCTGCTGTCCTAGTCGTGGGCTCCCCTCAACTCTGATGCAGCCCTCTCTTTTCCTATAAACAATGTTAACTTTCATTAAAAGGCAAAGGCCCCTCTGCAGGATGTTCTTGGGGGCAAGGTGGGGGAAAACAGCCTTGGTTATGGAGCTGCCATCTTAGGCCACAGTCAAACAAAGGAAACAAGATCTGAGCAGAGGGAGGCACCAACGCCCCGTCCCTGTGACCAGCCAGTGTAGGTAGTGGCCTGAAGTCCTGTTCTAAAGTGTGTGTGGGGGAGGGGGGGAGAGGGGGTTGAGAGCTGTACAGAGGGGAATCTCTGGGGGATGCACACTGGGGCTGGGGGATTCCCCCACTACAGGGAATCACTGGAGGGGGAGGAGGGATAGCTCTAGTGGTTTGAGCATTGGCCTGCTACACCCAGGGTTGTGAGCTCAATCCTTGAGGGGGCCATTTAGGGATCTGGGGCTAAAATCTGTCTGGGGATTGGTCCTGCTTTGAGCAGGGGGTTTGACTAGATGACCTCCTGAGGTCCCTTCCAACCCTGATATTCTATGAGGGTGACACTGGTCAGCTCCAGAAAGGAGAGGCTCTGGGGAATACTGGCTGGAGGTTCAGAGGCAGAGCCCCCTTTGGCACCTGCCCTCTGCATGTCAGCCCAGGGTAGGGCTGGGTGTGCGGGATGTGGATGGTAGAGGGGGTGATGGATGGGGGAGGCCAGGGCCTGGCTGGGGCCATGGATGGATTGATCCCGACAGATGTTTACAGAGGCACAGAAAGAGCAGCCCAGCTTGAGGTGATTAGGGAGCCACAGACTAAACAGACCTCACTAATGTGATGGACCGGGGGGGGGGGAAATCTCCTGCAATGCCCTTGAACCTGATCCTATAGTGTGCAGGGAGGGAGGGTCTCTCTGGGGCACAGTGGGGGGTTTCAGGGGGGGGGGAACAGTGGGGGGGAAGGGGATCTCTGTGGGTCAGGGTCCAACAGGGGGAATAATGTGTGCGGGGATTGGGGGCTCTAGGGCAGGGTGGGGGTTCCCATGAGGGGAGCAGTGTGTGAGGAGGTGGGGTCTCTCTGAGGCAGGTTGTGGGGATGGTGGAGGGCCTTGGCAGGGCAGACAGGTGTCAGTAGGGTCAGGTGAATTCTATGCATCCCAGCCCTGGCCTCAGCCCCCCTGCTACTCCCTTCAAGGAGAGGCATCCAGGCCAGGCTGAAATGAGCCCCAGTGGAGCATGATGGGCTGGGGTGACACATGGAATACTCACAGGAGTCTGAGACGGGTAGGAGGCAGGGAAAGGTCCCCTGGTAAGCAATGTGGACACCATGTCAGGACCTGTCAGCTAGGATATCAATGCTAGCAGGGGTAAGAAGTGGTACTGGATAGCCAGGGGCCAGACCTGACTTGGAGAGGAGCCAGAAGTCATACTGGGGTGTGAAATGGGGAGCCCCAGCTCAGAGAGGGGTCTGAGCCATATTGGGAATGATGGGGGAGCCCAACTTGGGAGGGAGGAGTCATGCTGAGGCACAAGGAGAGACCCTGACTTGGGGGAAGAGCTGTGAGTTGTAGTGGGAGGTAAGAGGGAACCCCAACATGGAGAGAACCCAGGAGGAATAGTGAGAAGGGGGGAGATTCCAACTCGAGGCAGGTCTGGGAGCTATACCAGACTGCTAGGGGGGATCCCTTATTCGGGGATGGCCAGAGAGCCCTGCCAGGGAATGAAGGGGAATCCTGACTTGGGGAGGGCTTGGGAGGCTTACCAGGGTGTGAGGGGGGAGACCCCAACTCAGGGATGGGCTGAGAGCTATCCCAGGGATGAGGGGGGACCCCGACTTGGGGAGGGACTAGGAGATGTCCTGAAGTCAAGGGGGGCACCCAGACTCAGGAAGAGGCTGGGAGCCACTCCAGAAGTGAGGGGGACCCCTACTTTAAAAGGAGTTGGGAGCTGTCCCCAGGAGTTATGGGGGAAGACCCCAACTTGGGAAGGAGCTGGGAGCTGTTCTGGGCGAGGGGGGAGACCCTAATATAGGGAGGGCCCGGGAGTAGCCCGCAATGACCTTTGCAGAGGCCTGCAGGAAACCACAGCCTGGGATCCCGTCATCTTCCCTGACGTCAGGGGCAGGTTATGAAAGACAAACCAATTAGCCTGTTATTTTATAAAGGTCACGTCTCGTTTCCAAGACTTTTCCCGTCCAACTGGCACCTCGCTCAGCAGCCGAGGGAGCTGCCTTCCCCAGACTCCACTTCCCATCACAGCTCCAGGAATCTCCCCGTCATATCTCCCGTGGTGGGGGTGACAATGCTGATGCCCCTCAACCCTGACTCACAGCCTGCCTTTGCTCCCCTCCCCCACAGCTCTGCTGATGCCCCTTAATTATGACTCACAGCCATCCAACTATTCCAGGCCCGGACTCCCCCCCGCCCTCTGCTCCAAATACCTCTAAATCCTGCTTCACAGCCCCTCAGCTATCCCAGACCTAGACTACCCCCCCCCCCAACAGCTCTGCCAATGCCCCTCAATCCTAACCCACAGGTCCACAGCCATAACAGCTCTAGGCTCCCCCCCACATAGCTCAATAGATGCCCCATAATCCTGACTCACAGCCCCCCTGCTACTGCGATTCTTCTGTATCCCAGCAGCTGGGAGTATTTGGCTGCCCTGCTGGCGGAAGTACCGGGATGGTTATTACAGATGGAAGCTACGTGATGCCCTTTCACGTCAGATTTCACAGTCAAAGATGCAAAGAGGTTAAGAAACAAACTACTAGTCAAGCTCCAATGACGTGGGCATCTGGGAAGGAACTCTCCCTGCTGGCACCAGTCCATCTGGCTGTGCCTGCTCTGTAATGGGACCCCTTCACACTGCTCCCCCCGTGGGACCCTGCCCCAAAGAGACCCCTCACTCTGCCCCTCACATTGCTCCCCCCGTGGGACCCTGCCCCCAAGTGTGGGAGGCAGGATCCTGAACTGGAAGCTGCAAGGAATGTAAAGATCCCTCTACACTAAGCACATTGGGCCAGGAGTGAGCACTTCCATGTAGCCACATTGGTTGGCTGGGCTCTTCTCTAGTGCTGACAGGTTAAGGTGCTTTATGCAAGGACTGCTCCCCGAGGTGAGTGGAAGAGCTCCTCTGGGTATGTGTGGGTCTGGGAGCGCACAGGTGGGTTGTTTATGTGTGTACCCCTACCTGTGCAAGTGTGTGCGGGGGGGAGCTGTTCACTGGTGTGGGGCGGGGGTTGCAGGGAGGGGAGTGCTAATGTATAACTCCCCCTGCCTCCTGTGTTTGCTTTGGCCCAGTCCATGGTGGCGTGAGCCCTAGCACAGAACTTTATGGTCCATTTTGACGTTTTCCTGCTCGCTGCATGAGGGAGGGCTGCGCAGACAGGGCTGGGACAAGACCCTATGCCCACTGCAGGGTCAGGTTTCTAGAGTTTGCCTTGCACGGTGAGAGCTACATTTACGCCTGCTGCCTTCCAACCCAAATACAAACACAGTGAGATGGAAGGAGACAGAGCTGGTGAGGAGGATGGAGAGAGAGGGAACGGGAGAGAAAGAGCCAAGGCAGTAAAACAGAAGAGTGAGAAAGAGGGGCTGGGGAGAAGCTCCTGCACTGGGGGCCACAGCTCCCACCCAAAGCACTTCTAGGGTATGTCTACAGTGCAATTAAACCCCTGCAGCTGGCCCGTGCTGACTTTGGATTGGGCTAAGGGGCTGTTTAATTGCAGTGTAGATGTTCTGGTTCAGGCTGCAGCACGAGCTCTGGGACCCTCCCATCTTGCAGGGTTCTAGATGCCAGACTCCAACCCAAGCCTTAAACAGCCCCTTAGCCTAAGCCCCGCAAGCCTGAGTCAGCTGGCACGGGACAAGCACAGGTTTTAATTGCAATGTAGATGTACCCGGGGCCACACTGCAGGTCTAAGCCGAAGGGGAAAGGGGTAGGCCTAGGGCTAGTGGGAAGGATGGCATTATGCTTGGGGCTGGGCCTGGTGCTGGCATTAAGAATAGGTTTGGGGTTAGAAATGGAATTGAGGGGGAATGTGGTTAGGGATGGGGTCAGAGGAGGGTTGAGAGCAAGGAGGAAAACAATAGGATGGGACAATCATTGGGAATAGGGTGGAGATGACATTGTGCTTAGGGTTGGATTATAGGTGAGTGTTAGGGTGCAGATGAAGCTGTTGCTTGGTTTTAGGGCATAGGGAAGCATTGGGGAAGGGTCAGGGTGATTAGGGTTGGGTTTCAGTGAAAGTGCTGGTTGGATTTCTTGTCTAGTTAAGGGATAGGATGTCGGCTGGGGCAAGAGTTAATATGTTGATGGTGGGAGGGAGTTGGAGGTGGGTTTAAGGGAATGTGAGGGTTAGATGATGTGTGGGATTGGCTGCAGGTTAGGGTATTGGTTGGCGTGGGATTGAGGTTGGAGTTAGGGTGAGATTAGGGTTGTGTTCGCATTTGGGGTGAGGGTTAGGACACTGGTTGCAGTTAGGATGTGGGCTGGACGGAATCAGGGTGAGGCTTAGGATTAGGCTTCAGGCGAGGGTTTGAACGACATCAAGGCATGAGCTTGGCTCAGGAGTAGGTTAGCATTAGGCTGTTGGTTGGGGTTGGCTGAGAGTTAAGTGTGAGCTGGGGTGTTGTGGTTACGGATTTAGGTATTGATAAGCATCAAAGGACATTAGGGCAGTGGCTGGGGTTAGGATGGGGGGAGTTAAGTTAGGTTGTAGGCAGGGGCTGGACTGTCAGTTGGGTTTAGGATGAAGGTCGGTGATCAGGTGGGGCTGGAGTTAGGGGGTTACCTGGGTTAGGTTTACACATCATGGTTGTCTCTGCATCTGCTTGTTACCCCTGAGCATGTTTCAGGCTGAGAGAGCAGGAAAGGCTGGAAGTGACCATGTGTGTGTGGGGGCCCCTGGAGTCTCTTGCTCTTAGAAATGAGAGGCTCATTTGTATAAATAATAAAGGCTTCCCGGCTGTGCAGAAAACGGCTTGTGAAATTAACCAGACAATGGCTGTGCTTTCCAGGGATTTTTCAGTTCTGAGGTAAGCTGTGTCGCGGAAGGCGAGAGGAAGAGAGATGGGAGAGAGATGTAGGGTCAGACATAGAGGGACGGGGAACAGAGAGAGGAATGACATAGAAGAGGAATGGACATACAGAGGGGAGAAAGAATGAGAGCTAGGCCTTGTCTAAACAGGAAAGTCACACCAGAGTAACTTTCCATAGATCAGGGAGAGTGAGACTCAACATACAGCTGGAGGACAAAACCATGATCACAAGAACATAAGAATGGCCATACTGGCCATTGGCCCACCTAGCCCAGTATAATGTCTGCAGACAATGGCCAGTGCCAGGTGCTTCAGAGGGAAAGAACAAAGCAGGGCAATTATCAAGTGAGCAATCCCCTGTTGTCCAGTGCCAGCTTCAGGCAGTCAGAGGTTTGGGGACACCCAGAGCATGGGGCTGCATCCCTGACCATCTTGGCTAATAGTCATTGATATACCTATCTTCCATTAGCTTCAGTGGCGTAGCCAGGTGTAGCGAAGCGGGGGAGCGATCACCTCTTTGGCGCCACCCGCTGTGGCGCTTTTACTGACGGGGCGGCGCTCCAGCTCTTTGGCGGCAGTTCGGTGGCGGGTCCTTCACTTGCTCTGCGGGTCTTTGGCGGCATTTCGGCGGCGGGTCCTTTGGTGCCGCCGAACACACCTGGAGCGAGTGAAGAACCCGCCGCCGAACTGCCGCCGAAGACCCGGAGCGCCACCCCGTCAGTAAAAGCGCCGCCGGGTGAGTAAAAATTAAAAAGGCACCAAGAAATTGAAAAGCGCCGCTTGTGCTCAGCGGGAGAGCAGCCGCTGCCTCACTCCCCCCCAGCTACGCTACTGATTAGCTGATCTAATTCTTTTTTGAATCCTGTTATACTTTTGGCCTTCACAACATCCCATGGCAACAAGTTCCACACATTGACTGTGAGTTGTGTGAACAAATGTTTCCTTATGTTTGTTTTAAACCTGCTGCCAATTAATTTCATTGGGTCACTTGCTTCTTGTGTTATGTGAAGAGGTTGGTAACACTTCCTTATTCACTTTCTCCACACCATTCATGATTTTATAGATCTCTATCATATCCCTCTTTAGTAATCTCTTTTCTAAACTGAACAATCCCAATCTTTTTAATCTCTCTTTGTATGGAAGCTGTTCCAGCCCCCTAATAATTCTTTTTGCCCTTGTCTGTACCTTTTCCATTTCTAATATATCTTTTTTTAGGTGGGACAACTAGACCTACACACTGTATTCAAGGTTGGGGGTACCATGGATTTATATCGTGGCATTATGATATTTTCTGCCTTATTATCTATCCCTTTCCTACTGGTTCCTAATATTATGTTGGTTTTTTTGACTGCTGCTGCACATTGAGCAGATGTTTTCACAGAACTATCCACGATGACTTCAAAATATCTTTCTTGAGTGGTAACAGCTAACTTAGACCCCATCATTTTGTATGTATATAGTTGGGATTATGTTTTCCAATGTGCGTTACTTTGCATTTAACAACATTTAATTTCTTCAGCCATTTTGTTGCCCAGTCAGCCAGTTTTGTGAGATCCCTTTGTAACTCTTCACAGTCTGCTTTGGACTTAACTATCTTGAGTAATGTTGTATTGTCTGCACACTTTGTCTCCTCACTGTTTACCCTTTTCCCCAGATCATTTGTGAATATGTTGAACAGCACTGGTCCCGGTAGATCCATGGGAGTCCCAGCTATTTACCTCTCTCCACTGTGAAAACTGATGATTTATTCCTACCCTTTGGTTCTTATCTTTTAACCAGTTACTGAACTATGAGAGGACCTTTCCACTTATTGCATGACTGCTTACTTTGCTTAAGAGCCTTTGGTGAGGGACCTTGTCAAAGGCTTTCCAAAAGTTCAAGTACACTATATCCAGTGGATCACCCTTGTCCACATGTTTGTTTACACCCTGAAAGCATTCTAATAGATTGGTGAGGCATGATTTCCCTCTACAAAAACCCATATTGACTCTCCCCAACATATAGTGTTCATCTATGGGTCTGATAATTCTGTTCTTTACTATAGTTTCAACCAATTTGCCTGGTAGAGAAGTTAGGCTTACCAGCCTGTAATTGCCAGGATTGCCTCTGAAGCCCTTTTTTAAAATTGCCATTACATTAGCTAAGTGATAGCTTACATACCACAGTTAGTCCTTGTGCAATTTCATATTTGAGTTCCTTCAGAACTCTTGGGTGGATACCATCTGGTCCTGGTGACTTATTACTGTTTAATTTATCAGTTTGACTATTTGATGATATAGTAGCAAGAGTTTTTGTTGAGTCTCTTAATATATTTACAAAGCAAGATTCTACGGCAGACTGCCCTGCAACATTAGAAATACAGGAACAAGTGAATTTCAAAATTGACCCTGGAGCAGAGCCAAGATAATCACAGATCACATATGAAAAATGATTAGTGACTGCCCAATGTTAATATAGAGAATACAACTTAATAAAGCAGGAGCAAAATGAAGCCATGTGGCAAAGCCCACTGGCATTGTTAAGAACAGATACCACTCAGAAATAATGGGACAGGAAGCCTCGTGTGCGCTTAGGTTAAGGAGACGGCTGCAAATACAGATGATCAAACAGGTGTATAACTTGTCTACAGAACAGGATGCAAAAGATATTAAAGAGTTTCATGAGCTGTTTAATGGACTGGGATGCATTTAAGGATATCATACGTCATGCTGATATAGATCCCAGTCTACCACCAAAAATACGTGCACCAAGTCAAGTCCCATTAGCACTGAGAGATAACATAAAAACTGAACTTGGCCAGATGGTTAGTTAGTCACTATTGGGCTAACAGTGTGGTCGCCATGTTACATTCTACATTTAAACACATTCAGGATTTCTACAGATCCAAAAGTTTTGGATAAGGCCACCAAACATGAATGCTTCCCCGGGAGGGCAGTTGAGGAGCTCATGTCTAGACTTCAAAATGTAATAATAATTCACTTTTGGAAGCAAGCCAAGCATTTTGGCAGGTCCAACTCGGCAGTGAAACTGCAAAACTCTGAACGTCCGACTTCCATTTTGGTAGACATATGTTCAAACAATGTCCTTTCAGCCTTGCCTTGTGTCCTGGATCTTGGGGGAACTGGATAGAGTGGAAGTATTAATCAATGATCTGCTAAGTTGGGTTGAAAATGAGCAACAAAATGTCAGGATGGGACACATTCTGCAGTGGGCCACAGTATTGGAGAGGAGAAATGCCAGATTGGGCTGAATGAGTTGTGTTATTTAGGACACATACTCAGTGACAAAGGAATTCAACTGGACCCAGGAAAGATGGAAGTGACTGGACAAATAGAAAGAGACAAGGAGGTCTTATATAGATTGATTGTTGGATTAGCATAGCTAAGCAAATTGATCCTTCATTTGTCGCAGTTAGGGGCTCTACTCAGAATGCTTTTGGAGGGCAGTTCAGAGTGGCACTGGGATGTAACTGGCAAGAGAAAAACCTTTGGGGAATTAAAAAATGTTGTCACAGAAGCACCGGTACTGAAATATTTTGAAATTAATAAAGAGCCTAAGATCTCAGCTGTCACCAACTCTCCTGGGACAGGAGCTGCCCTTCTGCCAGATGATCATCCAGTAGCAGATGCAGCCAAAGCATGGGCTAAAACCCAACAAATTATGCTCAATTGAAGTGGAAATGCTGCAATTGTGCATGATTGTGAGCTGTTTCATGAGTATGTTTATGGACAGAAACCTATTGAGGTTGAGAAAGACCATAAGCCATTAAAAGCGATTTTACCAAAACCATTGTGCAAAGCAATGTCCAGGCTTCAGACAGTGATTGTGAAATTGCAAAAGAATTCATTGAGTGTGAAATATAGACCCAGCAAGGAGCTTTTTATATTAGGCACACTTTTAAACTCCTATCAACAGTGAAAACAAGGAACTACAGGAAAAGAAGTTTGAAGTAATATGACCCATTCATTTCCAAAACAAAAGTTGACAAGTTCCAATGAGAAACACCAAATGACCCAACCTCATGAGAACAGAAGAGAAAAATTCTAGACGGATAGTCAATGGAAAAAGCCCAACCACCTTCAAGTATAAAAACTTATTGCAGCCAGAGATGGAATTGTTGCATCAGATGGCATTCTGTCCAAATGACATCATATCATAAGCATGAAATCACAAATGCAAAGCATCTTCCACAGTACTTATTTGGCTATCGAACCATGTAAGAATAGAGACCAAGATGCCCTATTGTAGCCAGGCATGAATGCTGCCATTAAAGAGAACATATCTGAGCTTGAAGGTGGTAATCAATACAGGAAACAGAATGCAAAAGAACTGAAACCATATGAGATTCCTGAAACTCCCTTGTCTAAAGTTGGTGCAGTTCTAGTTGAACTTAACAGGGAAAGATTACCTCTTATTGACTCCTACTTAATTATTTTTTAAATTGAACTGTTGCACAACACATCAATCATTGTAAACTGCACACCATAGGTTTCTAGATGAGTTAACAACAGAGGATGGTCCACAATTCAAGAGTGACTTCTTTCAGCAATTGTCTTGGATTCTCAGTTCAAGCACTTACCTTAGTCAAAGGGGTTAGCTGAAAAGTCAATACAATAGCAAAGGATGTGATTTCAGAAATCTCCTGACAGATCTAAGGGATCTGTACTTAGCACTGTTAGGATACCCCAACACACCTCTCAAAGTTTCATTAGAATAACTAGGTCAGAGACTCACAGGCAGAAGGACGGATGCTTCAGTGGCAGCACCTAAGGAGCTTTGTGAGCCAAAGACAGAAAATACTATGACAGGCTTCCCAACAGTGACCCCTATTGCAAGTGGAAGTGAACATTAGACTCTAAACAGAAAGCAGCCAGTAACGTACCAAAGCAACAGTTGCACCATCCACACCAATGTCATAACCATCCTAAGGGCCAATCTGACAGGAGGCATTTAAACAAAACCAAGGAGACACTGGCTCGCTGTTGATGTCCTCCCTTTAACACATCCAGAATGCTGTCAGCTCTTGAGGGCTGACAGAAGTAATGCATGCCCACTCAGTCACTGACAATGAAAAACACCAGGAGTAGCAAACACAGCTTTCCGGGGCAGATCTCCAGAGGGCTGGCTAAACAGGCCACCATAGAACAAGCCGTTCTGAGAAGAACACACAAAAAAATCAAAGGAAAAACTAATTCCCAACCATCCCTCCTCTATTACATTCTCCTTCCTCTTTCCCACTCTCAGCCCCAGAGACCTCATTCCATCCAGTCTCCTGACCCCCCTCGAAACTACTCTCATGCCTGCCCTCAATCTCTCACTCTCCCCAGCTCCTTCTCCTCACAATACCAACTGCATTGGTCTCCCCTACTATAAAAGCCCCAGCCTTGACCCCACCTCTCCCTTCTCTCCTTATATCCAAATACATTGGGCATGCAGATTACACCCACAGTTTTAAGCTCTTTCCTTCTCCATTTTAGACCCCCCTCCTACTGAAATAGCTCTCATCAAGATCTCTAACAACCTCTTTATCACCAAATTTCAGGACCTCCACTCCAGCTTCCTCTTTCTAGATCTATCAGCTGCCTTTGATATTGTCAGCTATTCTCGTCTTCTTATCTTATCATCCCTGGGCTTTTCTGACTCGGTCCTCTCCTGGTTCTCCTCCAATATTCAGATCACCCTGTCAGTGTCTCATTCAGTGGCTCCTCCCCCTCCTCTCTCCCTCTGCAGTGGCTCCTGGTTTTGTCCTTGATTCCCTCCTCTTCTCCCTTACCCCCTATCTCTGGATGATCTTAGCTACAAACAAGGCTTTACAACCATCTTGATGATGATGACGACTCACAACCTCTCTCTCTAACCCCGACCTGTCTCCATCCATCCTATCTTTCTGACATCTCCTTGTGGATGACCAGCCAGCAACTCAAACTTAACATGGCCTAATCAGGGCTCCTGATCTCCTTTCCTCACCCCTCCTTTTTCTATTATGGTGAACAACACAGCCATCCTCTCTGTCATTCATATTCGTAACTCCAGATTCTTCCAGGACTCAGGTTTCACCCTAGACCCACTTGTCCAGGCCATGTCTTAATCTTGCCACTTCTTCCCCTACAACATTTCAAAGGTCCAGCCTTTTCTCTCTGTACAGGCTGCCAAAGTTCTTGTTCAGACTTTTGTCCTCCTATACCTTGATTACTGTAATATCCTCTTGGACTCAATGCCTCCTGCCTTGCTCACCATCACATTAATCCAGAATGCTGCCAGTAGGCTCATCTTCCTGGCCAGTCGTTCTGACCTTCCTGCCCACTTCTGTGTCCATCACTGGCTCCCCTTTCTGCAAACACTAGGTTCTTGTCCTTACTGTTGTCCATCACTCAGCCTCACTCCACCTCTCCTATTGAATTTCTTATCACAAGGCTTATTCCTGCCTTTGCTCTGCCAATGATACCAATCTTGATGGTCTGAAAATCCATCCAACTCGAGTACATACTGTGACAAAGTTCCTCCTCTATCTTGGTGAGTCCTGCGCTTATTGGCGGATTTTCTTACCTCAGAGATTCACCATGTGGGTTGGGGAACAGTCCAGACACCTTCCCCTCTGGAAGAACCCACAGTCCAGGTCAATTGGGAGGTGTGGGGGGAACCCGGGCCCGCCCTCTACTCCGGGTTCCAGCCCAGGGCCCTGTGGACTGCAGCTGTCTATAGTGCCTCCTGTAACAGCTGCATGACAGCTACAACTCCCTGGGCTACTTCCCCCTGGCCTCCTCCAAACACCTTCCTTATTCTCACCACAGGACCTTCCTCCTGGTGTCTGATAACGCTTGTGCGCCTCAGTCTTCCAGCAGCACACCCTCTCATTCTCAGCTCCTTACACCTCTTGCTCCCAGCTCCTCACACTCGCACCACAAACTGAAGTGAGCTCCTTTTAAAACCCAGGTGCCCTGATTAGCCTGCCTTAATTGATTCTAGCAGCTTCTTCTTAATTGGCTCCAGGTGTCCTAATTAGCCTGCCTACCTTAACTGGTTCTAGCAGGTTCCTGATTACTCTAGTGCAGCCCCTTCTCTGGTCACTCAGGGAACAGAAAACTACTCATCCAGTGACCAGTGTATTTGCCCTCTACCAGACTCCTGTACCCCACTGGTCTGGGTCTGTCACAATACCTAGGACCTGGGATAGGGCTGTACTTGGGCAGCTATGTGGACATACCCTTTGTGTTACTTCTCTGTACAGCACCTAGCACAATGGAGCCCTGAAAGCTGACTGGAGTCCTGATTGGTGGTACTGCAACACAAATAATAAAGAGATGGCCATCTAAGAACATCAGAACGGCCCTACTGAGTCAGGCCAAAGGTCCATCTAGCCCAGTATCCTGTCTTCCAACAGTGGCCAGTGCCAGGTGCCCCAGAGGGAACAAGTAATCATTAAGTGATCCATCCCTTGTCCTTCATTCCCAGCTTCTGGTAAACAGAAGCTAGGGACACCATTCCTGCCCATCCTGGCTAATAGCCATTGATGGATCTATCCTCCATGAATTTATCTAGTTCTTTTTTGAACCCTGTTATGGTCTTGGCCTTCACAACATCCTCTGGTAAGGAGTTCCACAGGTTGACTGTGCGTTGTGTGAGGAAATGTGTGAAGTGTAGTAAACAACACTTCCTTATCTACTTTTTCTACACCAGTCATGATTTTATAGACCTCAATCATATCTCCCCTTAGCCATCTCTTTTCCAAGCTGAAAAGTCCCAGTCTTATTAATCTCTCCTCATATGGAAGCCGTTCCATTTTTGTTGCCCTTTTCTGAACCTTTTCCAATTCCAATATATCTTTTTTGAGATGGGGCGACCACATCTGCACACGGTATTCAAGATGCGGGTGTACCATGGATTTATACAGTGGCAACATGATATTTTCTGTCCTATTATCTATCCCTTTCTTAATTATTCCCAGCATTCTGTTCCCTTTTTTGACTGCCGCTGCAGAACTATCCGCAATGACTCCAAGATCTCCTTCTTGAGTGGTAACAGCAAATTTAGACCCCATCATTTTATATGTATAGTTGGGATTATGCTTTCCAATGTGCGCTACTTTGCATTTATCAACATTAAATTTCATCTGTCATTTTGTTGCCCAGTCACCCAGTTTTGAGAAATCCTTTTGTAGCTCTTCACAGTCTGCCTGGGTCTTAACTATCTTTAGTAATTTTGTATCATCTGCAAATTTTGTCACCTCCCTGTTTACCCCTTTTTCCAGATCATTTATGAATATGTTGAATAGGACTGGTCCCAGAACAGACCCCTGGGGGACACCACTATTTACCTCCATCCATTCTGAAAACTGACCATTTATATCTACCCTTTGTTTCCTATCTTTTAACCAGTTACCAATCCATGAGAGCACCTTCCCTCTTATCCCGTGGCAGCTTACTTTGTGTAAGAGCCTTTGGTGAGGGACCTTGTCAAAGGCTTTCTGAAAAATCTAAGTACACTATATCCACTGGATCTCCTTGGTCCACATGCTTGTTGACCCCCTCAAAGAATTCTAGTAGTTTGGTGAGGCATGATTTCCCTTTACTAAAACAATGTTGACTCTTCCTCAACAAATTATGTTCATCTATGTGTCTGACAATATTGTTCTTTATTATAGTTTCAACCAGTTTGCCCGGTACTGAAGTCAGGCTTACAGGCTTGTAATTAGAAGCCATGTAGGCTCAGAGAACGCATTTACTGACAGAAAGCGGAGTAGTCTTCTCATCTGTCTGGGGTTGAGCTATCTCCCCTGACCTCCAGGCGAGGTGTTTCTATGTGGAATGTTATAAATGGGCTAAATGTCTCTGTGATTGTTATTTTTGGCTGACATTTTATTTAATTTTCAACAAACAAAACATGGACTCACAGCTAGATGTAACAGCCACCACTGCAGTAACTGGCTACTGACCCTGTCATGTGACAGGAGAATTAACTCTTTGGAACCTTCACACAGGTCACACCACTCCGCTGTCCACCAACACCACACACACACATAGGGAATCCCCACAGATATCCCTCTGCCTCCTGTAGCTATGACACTCTTTGCAGGGAATCCCCTGTCCACCCCCCATGGCCATGAGGCCTCCCTGGGGGAATCCCTGCAAATATCACAATAGCTCTTAATTTCCTGGCTGTATGCTAGGATTGAGGAGTATTGGCAGAGCTGTGTGTATGGAGAGCCCAAGACTAGATTAGCTGGGGGCTACGGTTTTGGAACTGATGGGCACCAACACAGCTTGGGGGAGGTGGTTAGAAGTCCAGGGATAGGATAGCATGGGGGGGGGAGGTAGTTGAAATACAGAGGCATCGGCAGAGTTGTGTGTGTAGGGAGCCCAGGGCTGGGATAGCAGAGGGTTCCTCAGATCAGGACTGAAGGCAGTGGCATAGTTAGAATCATAGAATATCAGGGTTGGAAGGGACCTCAGGAAGTCATCTAGTCCAACCCCCTTGGCTCAAAGCAGGACCAATCCCCAGACAGATTTTTGCCCCAGATCCCTAAATGGCCCCCTCAAGGATTGAACTCACAACCCTGGGTTTAGCAGGCCAATGCTCAAACCACTGACCTATCCCTCCCCCAACATGTTCTAGTTGCAATTGCCCAGTATTGCATGATCATGCAGGGAGAGATTCTGGTAGAATCTGTGCATCTGCAGGGGCCAAATTCATCTCTCATATGTCTGGCCTTTGTAGGTTCAGATTGGGTGTAGTGAGGGTTGGGTTGGTTTTTTTGGTTTGGTTTGGGGTTTTTTTGCATTTTCTAGTTCCTATCGTCATATACAGTACATTCCTCTGTGCATGTGTGAGTGAGTGTGCAAGACTGAGTGAATGAATGTGTGGGTGTGAATTAGTGTCTGAGTGTGAGGTTACTCCATGCCCCTCCTTTCCCTCTTCTCCCCTGTGCCTCACGTCCCCCCCCTCTGTCTCGCACACACCCCCGTCGATACATTTGGAGCCCGCTCACACTGATTGTTTACATCCTGTCTCCTCTATATGTTTATAAATATATCAGAGCACGGGAGACTCCAGCGAGGCCTGTAATTAGCTGGGCCTGGATTTCCCATCACCGGCTCCAGCCAGGAGCATGATGGAAACAAACTTGTTTAACATGGGTGCGCAGGCCCCTAATTCCATCCAGACCCGTGAGCCTGGGGAAAGGCACTTCCCAGCTCTCGCTCTCTCTCCCCCCACTCCCCACACACACACTGAGAGACACAGACACAAACACACACAAACTGTGATTGAGACACATACAAGTGGCAGAGAGACACACACACACAAGCTGATTGAGACACACACCCACACACTGAGTCACAGATGCACATGCACACATTCATATGCCTTGCCTACACTACGATAATAAACCATTGCTGGCAATATTTCTCTTCCTCTGCAGCCTGCACCTCAACATTCAGAGACTTTGCCCTCATTCCCTTCCTCAGCATGGCCCATGCTCAATCCAAGCTGCTCATGTTTAACCTGCCCCTTGGGCAGATCCCAGGCCAGTGCCTGCAGCATCCCTTGATGGCCCTGAAACATATGGGCCAGGCCTGAACCCAGACAACGCTGCGGTAGATTCCCCTGCAAAGGTCAGAGTGGAGGGGAAAAGACAGTGATGATACCAAGGGAAAGGGAGCCGAGCAACCAGGCCAGCTCAGATCATGCCCCCATGCCATGAATCAATGGGATCCTCCTGAGAAAGGCTACCAGACTTCCCCAGCTAAGACTCACCAACTCTCTACCCATACCTAGCACCTGAGGAACTCAAATTGCTCACACACAGGGCCAAAGCCTCCCAGCTGCCCTGTGCCAAGTTCACTATCTTCACAGGGTGACACTGAGACCCAGAGAGGGGAGGAGACCTGCTCTAGGGCACAGTGAATAAATAGAACACAACCCAGCTGTTCTGACTCAAACATTAGGGCATATTCCCTGCTTCATATGCCAGCCTGAGGATGAGAGAGGAGGGGAGAAAACCATGCAGAGGAATTTAGCAAACAAGCCAACCACAGAAACCATTGTGTCCCCCATACCTCCTCTGCCAGCAGTAAACTAACCTGGCTATGTCTTCACTGCAGAATTAACCACAGTTATCTCCTCTGGAGTGAACTCCTCTTGAGTTAGCCTAGTTCAAGTGAGAACAGCTAGGTTGCAAAATAACATCCCAGTTGCAGAGTGGTCATGTTAGCAGCTGACAAGTTGGACTAACTCGAGTGTAACCTAGACTCCCTGACTGGTCAGGCCGCTTAAGCTGAAAGCACCACCAAACTCAGTGAAGCACTTTTGTGTGTGGATGGGACTTGAGTTAACTCTGCAGTGAAGACAGGATCCTCCTATATGTGAAGAGAAGCTCACAATACACCACAAACCAATTCCTAAAGTGGCTTGAGTTAATGAGGCACAAAGAACCCTGTGATATATCACAGAAATCCTAGTGCCAAACATGTGTAACTGCCGTGCCAATGTGGACATGGCTACCCAGGAATGGGGCGAGTGCAGCTCTGCGGTGTGGACAAATGCAAGTGGGCTTGGCAAACCCAGACCCAGGTACACCCTGCAGTGTAGACATAACCCTAGTATCCCCTAATCTCCATGCTGCTAGCGGCAAAGCTAAGCCAAGTGTTTCAGACAGTAAGTACAGGAAATATTTGCCTCTGTGTGTGTGTGCGCATAAACATGTGAGTGTATGTCAACGTGTGCTTGTGTGAGCATGCGAGTATGCACATGTGAAGATGTACATCCATGAGCAGGGGAGTGTGTCTGGACATTCAGGTGTGTGTGCGTGCTTGTGTGTGAATGCATGCAAGCATCTGCACTCACGTGAGTACATGTGCACATGCATGAGCATGCAAATGTGACCGTGTGTGCTCATGTTAGTGTGTGCACATGCATGAGTGGGGAGACGTCAGCCCGTGTGGTCATGTGAGCGTGTGTGTACATACATAAGTGTATGAGTGGGAACATGCCAGCGTGTGTGCATGGATAAGAATGCAAGGGGGAGCATGTCAGCATGTATGCACATGCATGAGTGTATGAGTGGGAGTATGTCAGCATGTGCGCATGAATGAGCATGCAAATGTGAGCATGTGAGCACAAGCATGTGCATTGTGAGTTGGGACCATGTGCGTATTGCAAGCAGGTATATGTGGGCATGGGCATGTCAGCATGTGTGCTTATGCGAGTGTGTGTGCAGGCCTGAGCTTGCAAGTGGCAGCATGTCAGTGTGTATGCTCATGTCAGTGTGTTGTACGTGCATGAGCGTGCGAGTGAGAGCATGTCAGCATGTGTGCTCAGGCAACCATGTTGTGCAGACATATAAGATGTGCCTGTCTGGATTAGCCCACCTGCCCGTGCAGCTGGAACCCAGACTCTAACAGTGGTCAGGACCTGCGCTCTCTAAGCCATTTCTCAAGCATTTCCCCTAGTTAGACCCTTCACAAAATGTCCTTTTTTTCTCTCTGATGGTTCATTGGGCTGGCTCTGTCCCTGCCGTGTGCCTCTACTCACTCACCCATAGCCAGTTCGCAAACCAGTCTTGCTGTTGATTTCAGTGGGGACAGGTCAGGCCTGGGATGGGTAGGTTCCTCCTTGAGCAAACTTAGTGTCTGGTTGTCAACCTCAGTGCAGCTGCCCTGGGGATAGCAAGGGAGCAAGCACTAGTGTGGTCAGGGCTCCAGCTTCTCCAGGTCAGTGTCCTGAAGCCATGCACCTGCATGCGTGCGCACGGCATGCACACACACAGACCTTGGTGACATAGTGCTAAAATGTCAGAGCCCTGCCTACACTAGCACTTGCATGGGTGCTGAATAACTGCAGAAGCAAACTGTAGTTTCTGTTTGTGCTGTTGCAGATCCCGCCTCGCATGCAGATTGGAGTTGGTGTGTTTCCATCTGTTTGCCTGTGTTTATATTGGCATAGGTGTATGTGTGAGTAAGAGAGTTTGCCAGTGCGTGCACCTCTGTGTGTGCGTGTATACATACATACATACATACATAAATAAATAAATGGAGATATCCTATCTCCTAGAACTGGAAGGGACCTTGAAAGGTCATCGAGTCCAGCCCCCTGCCTTCACTAGCAGGACCAAAGAGTATGTCAAAGAGTTTTCCTGTGTGTGTATATAGAGGATGTGTGTAGGGGAGTTTGCATGGGTGTGTGTGTGTGCCGGTGTATGTACATGTGTGTGCCAGTGTGTGTGTCTGCAGCTCTCTCTGTGTGTGCATGTGTGTATGAGAGAAAAATTGCCTTGTGAGTGTAGGTGCAAGTACAGTGGGGAAGGGTTTTAATTTATGAAAAAATGTGCCATTTAGCAGGGAATAAATCCTCCCCAAAGCCAGTCCCACAAGGAGAGCCCTTTGCATTTCCCTTTGGAGACTTTTTTTGGTTTGTGGCTAATGCAGCCCAGATGTGCGCAGGGGCTGTGCCCTCGCAGTGCCTGCCAAATAGGAGCTGGGTACATCGGTTCCTGTCAGGATCCAAGTGTTTCTGATGAGTGACAAAGCTGAGGGGCTTTGAAGCTCTGAGCTTCACAGCTCATTCTAGGACTCATTCCCTTCTCTTCTCCCCAAAGACAGAAAATCCAACTTCCCCCAGCATCATGTACTTGGGGAGACAGAATGGGATGGGGACCAGGTTGGATTTTGCTAGACAGTTGCCCTTCTCCATCTCCCCTTCCTCTGTACATTGTTCTTCTTCCATTTCTCAGCTTGTCTGTCCCTCCTTAATCCGCTCAGAGATTTTCGTTGTTCCGCACTCTTGGCCAAGAAACAGCCCTTGCCAGCTCCAGATCAGACAGACAGACAACATGTTTCTGGGGATTGTGCATGGAGAATTCAGATTTCTAGTCCTCAGAGATCTGAAGGGCAAATCCTGCCCTGGGGTTTCATTCTGTCTCTGTCTGTCCATACAGCGATAGGTTCGGTAAGTCTTTCTGTCCTCACACTTTCTGGCCCTTCTCCCTCACTTTCCCCACTATGCCCTTCCTGACTCACTCCAGCACCTCCAGTCTGGAACAAAAAATGAACACAAATTTTTTTGTTTTTCAAATAACTGACTCTATCCAAAGGAGGAGAATCTCACCTCATCCTGTGCACCAAACCTAACAGCATAATTGTCAAAAGAGCGAGTCCAGGAAAGTCAAGATTTTGACCTTTTAAGGGTTGTTTTTACAATTTTATTTTATTTTAATGGCAACCTCTTTCCCAGAGAGCTTGCAGTGTAGTCTGCAAAACACAAAACCCCTACTGCTTATACAAATTACACCCTCCATGCTCTGGGGCTGTTCCTTTCCTTGAAAACATTTTTTGCTCCCTCACAAAGGGACTTTTCTAACTAGGTTTCAAATGTTAAAACTCCAAAGATTAACAAACAAACAAAAAGTCATTCACAACCAAGAAAAGCTCTGGAGAATTTTGAAGGGGGAGTGCATGCCTTCCAAAGAAGGGTATTTCCTCAGTGTCCCTGAAACCTAGCTTCAATATCCATTAAAAAATGCAGTCTATTTTAGCAACTAAACCCTTTCTCTTTTTTTGGTGTAAGTGCTTAAATCAAGCCATAGGAAGAAAAAAAAATTTTCTGCTCTAAGTCCTGGTGACTTTCATTTTCCTCTTCTCTCGGTCAGTCCTGGATTTTAATTCCCCGTGCTAAGCGGCATTTCCCCCACAGTAATCACAAACATGCATGGAAAAGACAGAACGAGAGAAAGCAAAGAAAAAAAAGGGGGGGAAAGTCTTAAATCAATCACAAAGCCAGACAGACGTTTTAATCAAATCAAATTAGAATCAGCAGCAGTTCAGAAAAGAAAAACACGACACGCACAGCAAGACCCCCGCCCCTACACCCCCATCCCCTGCCAAAATAGTAGAGACGCTTCGGTCTTACCTGAAATCTCCCCAGAAACATATAGCATAGTAGACTCAGATTGTGGGGTTGGGGTGGGGGAAGGAAGGCTGCAGAATTTGTTCAATAGAAAACAAACTTTTTGATTAGTTATTACTCTAAACCCAAAGCCCCAAGCGAATGGCGAAGCCTCACTTTCTCCCTGATCGTTCTGCCCTGTGTCTCTCTCTCTCTCCCTCTCTTTTTCCTCTTCCCTATTTGTTTTGGTTTGTGTTTGCTTGGGTGTTAGGTGGAAAAAGCTGTCTCGGATATTTTTTTTGGTGTGTGTGTGTGTGTGCGCAAAGTTTTAAACATGCTCTCTCGCTCTCTCCCCCTTTCCACCTCCCTTGATTTGCTCTTTTGATTGGTGTCCAGGAATGCAAGAATAAAAAAAATTGCATACACCCTCTCTCCAAGGTGCTTTGTTTTTTTTTTTTTTTTTTAAATTCAAGTGTTAAGCAGAACCAGGTTGCTTTCAAGAATGTATTTGATGCAGTTGTACACAAGAGCAGGCTCCATTCATTTTTCTCTTTTTCCCCTCCTCCCCCCCCTTGGCTCTTCAGCTTTGGGCAAAGGTAGGGAGCTATGGAACTAAAGGGCGACGTGCTTTTCTGAAAGCAAGAGGAGGAGGAAAAAAAGAGACATTTTAAAAATATATCTTAGAGGGTAGGGGGGAATGCCACCCCTTTCACACACACCCCAGATCTTTGGATGTTGCAAACCTTTTGTTAGTGGCATTGAGTGGAAAGAGATTGCGAAAAATTAAAGAGTGTTTCCCAAAGAGTTGTGGGTGGAGGGCGCGCTGGGTGGGGAGGGGAGATGGGACGCAGCAGGCAAGGAGGAGGGGGAGGGCTGGCTTCCCTTTGGAGAAGGGGAGGTTGGGAAAGGTGCAGAGGTCTCCCTACCTGCTCTGAAATCCATTTGGTAAAGCCAAAGCTACACTCAGGACTTGCAGCCCTTCAAGGTAGGTTTGTGATTTAGTGCTTCCTTTCTCCAAGGGGGCTGCACAGAGTCTGCGGTCCTTTATTTTTGGCCAGGATTAATAATCCCATTTGCCAATCCCACTCATTTAGGGTTTGGTTTGGGTTGGTGTGTGGTTTTCTTTCTTTTTTATGAGGATATTCTTTAGCCCTCTTTTTTTTTTTCTGTCGTGTAAAGCTTTAACCACAAGCTGAAACACCAGTCCCTGGGGGGGGGGGGGGGGGGGTGCAAAGGGGGGAGAGGAGGAGAGGTAGAGGCAGATTGGTTATTCTTTTTTCTACAAAAGAAAGTTTTAGTAGGAGGGGGTGAGGTAAGTATGCGGTGCCACCCTGTGTCAGAAACGTCGGAGTGTCAGAGAGATGAGGGGGGGCGGTGAGTGAGAGAGAAGGGCACAGTTAGAGAAAGATGGAGAGAGAGAGAGAAAGAAGGAAAGATACAGACAGATGGAAAGAAAGAAGGAAAGAGACAGAGAGAAATATACATAGACAACAGAAAGAAGGGAAAAAGGAAGGAGATAGATAGATAGATATTGGACAGCAGCTGTCTCCGTCTCTCCTCTCCTTTCTATAATGTTCAGCCCCTCTCTCCTCTTTCTCTCTCTTCCTCACATTCCAGAATTTTTTTTTTTTAAGTTTTGCCCATAAGAAAAAACCCTACAAGTCCAAAGGCAGCCCTCTGCCCTTGCCCCAGCTCAAATGCCAGATGCGGGACTTGGAAAAGTTATACTGGTTCATTCATTTTTTTTCCCCCTTTCTGCTGACCTTTCATGGGAAACCAAATACAGTTGATTGTTGATTTTTTTTTAATTGTTTTCTCTAAACAAGAGAGAAAGGAAGCCGCGTGCAGTGGTTTAGTCATCAGCAGGTGACTAACCCTGCTAAGCATTTCACCAGGCGACAGACACCAGAATGGGATGGATGGGGGTGAGTGCAAATATTTTGATGAAAGGAGAGTTCTGGGGTTTCTGGGAGGTTGAATTCTGAGTTTCCCCCCTCCCCCCTCACTAAAGTTCACACATTTTCTATTTTTCATTCTTTCTTTCTTTCTCCCTTTGTGTGTGTGTGGGGGGGGGGGGTTAGATTTGTGATTCATTAATCAGCAAAAGGCATCATAGCCCCATTTCAACACAAGACCTTTCAACTGCATATTGTGACTCAGCACTAGGCTCCAACTTTTTACAAAGTTAGATGCAGAGGCAGCTTTCCCATCTGCTTGGTGGTATCTTTCAAAATAAATGTGTCTGCTTTCAAAATTTGAAATATTTAATAATTAAAAATATTTTGCTAAATCTAAATGCAGCAGAATAAATATTTCCTCCCTAAAACAGGTGACCAATGTCCAAAAAGACGTCATCCCTTCCTCCAGGAATATTTTATGTACAATAAATACTTATGTAACACACACCTTATATATATACACACACAATGTAAATTTAAATGCATTTAAAAGTCTAATAGGTTCAGCAGACATTTATAGTCATCATTCTGTTTCTCCCTTGTTTTGCATCTACACATATATTTGTGTGTGCACAAGAACTACATAATGATATGGGACCAATCCTGCAGTACTTCCTCTGGCAAAATTCCCATTCACCAGTTTGCAAAATACATACAAAACTCATTACAGTATTGTGTAGCACTGGTGTCCAAATTCAGTGAGTTTTCCCTCTCTGAACAACTGCTCTAGTGAATGACAAAAAGCTTCAAGATCTGTGTAAAAACTCAGTTTTGTTTGGTTTTAGAAGTCTGGTTTAATATAGATGTGTGACTTTTTTTCTTAAAAGATTTACAAACAAGAATATTTCTTTTTTGCATAGTGCAACAGCTAAAAAAAGAGTTTGTTTTTAAATTAGCTTCATTTATGGGACAAGCTTTGCTCTTGGTGTCTCTCTAAACTAGATGAGAACTTTGGAAATAAACTTTGCATTTAAAATAAACTATCAAATGTTATTAAACTTGGTTTGTTGGGGATATGGGAAAAGCAAAAAAAGCAAAAATAAAAAACAGACAAAAAATCCCAAACCCTGTTTATTCACATTAGTAAATATTTACATTTTTTTTTTCAAACAAGAAAAGCAGGGAGAGCTTTTTGTTCTGTAGAACAAAATACAATCAATGGATTCAAAATTATTTTCATTTGTGAACCATACTTGTTGCTGTTGTTGTTAAAACTTTACTAGTATTTATACTTTGTGGAAAAGAAAAAAATCTATTACAATCCTTTTAACTGGGGGGGGGGGGAGAGAGAAATGCATTCATTTTTGCAAGTTTTCTCTTAATGCTTTGTGTAAAACAAAGGCACTTACGGACACAACTTGTCTTAGATTTTTAAACAGTGCCTGAAGCTCCTAAAAAATAGTTTAAAATACAACCATGGTTTTAAAAGCTCCCAATATCGCAACATTTTTGTTTGAAAGTTCTTCAACTATTTTTTCTCTTTGGTGGTACTCACCATAAGAGTGTGAATAACTTAAGTTTTCTGCGATTTCTTAAACAGCAGTTCTGCTATCATTTACAACTTGTTATGTATAATCATTTATATACATGTGTGTATATTGATTTATGTAACAAATACACAAACAGATTTAAATGAGCCTATATGGCAATACATACAATGATATTAATATCTACAACACAAATACTGACATATTTATGTACACTTCTGTATTTCTTTTTAGATAAACACAATTCTAAGTGTGTAATATGTACACATACACCCCCAATATCCTTATTCCACCCCATGTTTTTATTAGATACACAATATCTGACTGTAGGGAAATGTAGGTTACAGGCTGGTTAAAATGGGGGATTGTTTCCTTTGCAACGTTAACAGGCAAAATGTGAGCCCAGAATGCACGTCTCAAATTGTGTTTGTTTCATTCTCAATCCAAGGGAATGCCTTTTTTTTAAAAAACTGCTCAGAGCTGGCAGGCGGGAATGGAGCAGTGCAATATGCCACCAGGAAAGCTTTGGAGACCCACTGATATTGCTGAGCAATTAGAGACAAGGAAATTCTTTTCTTGGCTTTGGAAAACTGGGGGTTTACCCTTCCGCAGAGGGACATTGCACAACACTAGCTTTCAGCATTCATGCCTGCCAGCCACAGGTAACAAGAGACAGAGGGAGGGGAGTGGGAAGAAAAAGAAAAGAAAAGAGTAGGTGCCTCTTTGTAAGGTTCCCCAACTCCACGCTTTTCTTCAGGACTGAGTCACACTCTATACCCCTGTAATACCCGGGGAGGTGGTGGAATCCCCAGTAACCTAGAACAAGATCTCTGAATGTGGGACAGACTGGGGGGGGGGGGGGAGAATCCCTTTATTTCTCATTTTCTGTCATTCAGATGAAGGGACAGAGGGACAAACAGAGCAAGGGCTGAAGAACAAACGTTGAAAGCTAGAAGCAATCCCTTCCTCAGGCACAGACTGACTGAATTGGGGTCTTTTTGCTTTTACCAAAAGGAACTGCTTCCCAGTTCCAGTCAAACAGACCCTGCCACGATTGCAGCCCTGAGACAGAGCAAGAGAAGCTCACTGGATTAGCTTAATAAAATATCTTCTCATCCCAATAAAGCTACTGATACCGATAGTAACTTTGTCCTTCCTGGAGCCTCTTCCCCTCCTTCACTCAACATAGGGAAAAGTCCCTCCCTGGGAGATGTGGTATCACAGTACCAGAGCTTGGGAAGTGGGGTCACCCTCAGCTCCTCTCACTTTGCTCTGGCTAGTATAACCTGCTGTAAGGATGTCCCAGTTTATATTCGGGGGGGGGCGGGGGGGGGGGAAGAGGCTCAGTCCCAAGTCTCTAGGTGAGGGGCAGCACTGTGGGGGAAGCTCTCTCAACCCCTACCCCTGCCTGGCTATTTCCTTTATACCCCAACCTTCACTGCATCAGGGACCCCATCCCACCCCAGACATTCCCCCCACCTTGGGGACCATCTCCTCTGGATGCTCCCATCTTCACTATTTAAGCACCATGGATGCTCAACCAGTCCAGTGTAGTTCCTTGTGCATGTCAATATGGGACAGTCCCCCCAACGGTATATATCTGCCTGGCCTTCTTAGTGGTGCTGCAGAGTATTTGGCCTCCCCTTCCAGCAGGCTGGTAGGGAAGCCCCCTACAGCTAACAGCTGGGGAAAGAAGCACTTAAGTCTCCTGTGTCCAGAGGTCACCATGGTGCAGTCGTAATCTTAGGGAGCTGAAACACCCGAGCCAAAGGTCAGGTAGCTGACTGCAGTCTTGGTGCCTTGGGTGCAAGAGCTAGGCAGGAGACTAAGGGTATAGATACTCTGCAACTGGGAGCGTGCTTGCCAGTGCGGGCAGATAGATGTTCTAGCTCTGCTCGAGCTAGTCCGCTGAAAATACTAGCGTGGCCATGGCAGCACAGGCGGCTGCTCAGGCTAGCCACCCCGGAGAATGTACCCAGGGGATCGGGTGGGTTTGTACTCAGGTGGCTAGCCCGAGCTACCACCCATGAATCTGTGGCCACACTACTATATTTAGTGTAATAGCTCAAGCAGAGCTAGTACGTGACTGTCTACCCGCGCTGGAAAGCATGCTCCCAGTTACAGTGTAGCTATACCCTAAAAGGGGTCCTCCCCAGGCTTCCTCGGCACCACATGGGGCTGATGCTGCTGTGTTTTGCAGGGAAAGGGCTCTGGGCTGGAGAAGCTGGGGCTCACAATAAACTGCCTCCCCTTGGCTGGGTGGGAAGTGGTGGCTGATGGGGTAGCCATGGG
This sequence comes from Terrapene triunguis, assembly GCF_002925995.2. Lineage (NCBI taxonomy): Eukaryota > Metazoa > Chordata > Testudines > Emydidae > Terrapene > Terrapene triunguis. Next base: position 3,692,343 of record NW_020664441.1, on the reverse strand, counting down.
GGGGGCTCGGTTCCCTGAGCCCAATCAAGTGTCATCCTGACCCTTGTCTGTGCGGCTGCCTGGAGCAGTGGTGGGGCTGTTAGAGAGAAGGGGAGAGGAAAGCCCTTCCTCACCCAGGGAGAGAGCTTCCCACTCCTCCCCAAGCAGTCCCAGGTGCTGTCTGGATCCTCCCCATTTTGGGGGTGTTTACAAGGAAAGCTGGGTCTGGGCAGGTTCCAGCCAGGACATGGCTATTGGCACTGAGGCTTTGCTTGGCAGGGTCTGGGATGAGCAACAGGTTTGAGATGGGGGCCAGCTGGCCCCATCTGTCATACTAGGCCTCTCAGCAGCCTTGGAGCTGGTGGGCTGGAGCTGCCCTGCAGACAAGAGCTGATGGAAGGGTCACCCCTCCAAAGCCCCACCCATCTTCTGGGCTCTTTGTGTATCCCAGAGGGCTCTTGGGCAGATTGTATCTAAGAATAGGGTAGAGCGTCCCTGGTATGTGGCTCACGTGGGTGATACTTGGATGCCCCATGGCCCTGGCTGCTTCAGACTCTGTCTGGGAGAGACTGTTGGGTAGCACTGCTGGTGGCAGGTTTCAAGGCTGCTCCCTTCCCTTCCACCAGATCAGAGGCAGGAAGCTGGGCTTAGAACCTTCATGTCACTTCTCACTGGGTTTTCTCCACAGAGAGCCCTTGGAGCTGCTCGGCTAACTTGGAGTCTGTAAAGCTCATTCCCTGTTGTTCCCTCCCACCTGGCAGACAGCACTCCCCTCATACCGGTGCAGCAGCAGATTCCCCCTGCTGCCCTGGGCTCCTTACAATTCCCCCTCAGGAGGCATTACAATGGAACTTGTGTAGAAGCCTCCCTTGATCACTCTTCCTGACTCTCTCCTCACTTGGGAACATCACAGGTAGATTCTTCAATTGTGAAGCACCTTGGGAGACAATTTGTACCCAAAACACTATACAGTAAGTTCAATGGCTCAGGGATGGCCTCAGGCCCTGCCCATGAGTTCCAGACCAGCCATGAAGATGGCGCTTATATGCCATGCTGATGGTTGTTTTAGAGAGAGACAGCACAAGAACCAGGAGTGCAATGGCTATATCAGGCCCTGCATGTGGGTTCTAGGCCGGCCATGAGCTGCTCTTAATGCAGATGGAATGTCTACAGGCCCTCCATGGAGTGGCTCAGTCCAGCCATGGTGATGGGGCTCACAGAATCAGGGATGAGAGCCATGTGACAACAGGCAGTCCCCAGAGAATGTGTGTCTGAGCAGCCTGCTCCCAGTCTAGCCTGCCTCCTCTGCTTGGCGGCCGCATTGTTTAGGACATTGGTCGTCTCCATGGCACTGGGCTGGGACGTCCTCTGCGTGGGAGGGGATACTCACAGAGCCAAGGGCTCCACCTGGCCAGCTTGGCTCAGTGGGTAACGCACGCCCTGGCAGGCTGCCAAGCTCTCCTATCCCCTTGGCAGGCGAGCTGAGCTCCTCTTGCCCACCCCGCAGGCGCCCCGCTCCTGGGTGACGTCACAGGAAGCATCGTGGGAGGCTGACCTCACTTTCTGCAGAGCATGAGTTGCACATTCGCCCTCCAGCGGAGCCACCAGCCAGCCAAGCCTCCCACTTGCTGACCTTTCCATTGGACTCGCTCCCATCCCTGCTCATTCCACCTTCCCTCCCCTTCCCACTGACCCCCCCACTCTCCTGTCTAGACTGTGCCCATCTCTCCTTCCTTCTCATCAATTCCCCACGCCACCTACCCATCTCTTCTGCCTTCTCATCAGCCCCTCTTTCCTCTCTGCTTTGGGTGATAGTTGAATACCCCAGAGCTCCTTCCATGGCGTTATCCCAGCCCTGCAGGAGTGAAAGTTGAGTCCATAGGTCCCCTTGGAGATGGGAATCAGAGAAAGAAGAATGGCCTCACAGTGAGACACGTAGGGACATGTGGGACAGCAGTCTACAGATCCCCTACCCCTGAGACCAGAGAGCAGGACACTGGAACCTCTGCAGAGGGGAGATTTGGAACTCTGGTGACCCTTCAATTTCCTACTTTAAATCCTCCCGAAGCCTCTAAAATGCATCCCTCCCGCCCCCAAAGTGAGAACCTGGGGCTGGGATCTCAGGGGCCCAGCCTGCAGCTCTGTCCCCTCCCACTTCCAAGGGGATTCCAGGTGACTCTGCTGGGAGCCAGCCAGGGGATTTCTCCACACACAGAGCAGACACTTGGCTTCCCCATTTCTCAGTGCAGTGATAAGCACCTGTCACCCCCTGCTGGGCAAAACACGAAATGCAATAGTTTGCCAGAACCGAAAGACCAGCTGTGTCTGTCTCTCAAAACAAAGCCTACAGAAAATAAGTAAAGATCTATATGGACCGGCTGCTGTGTTGGTCAGGACAGTCTCTGCAGGGAGTCAGTGGTTCTGGAGTGTATGTGACTTGACCCTGAGTGAGTGTGTATGGGGGGGTGGGCAGTGATGGCTGAGTCTGTGAAAGGGTGGGGTGGGGGAGCAGTACTGGAGAGTGAGGGGTGACCTTGTTTGAGTGTGGAGACGCAGTACTGGGGAGCAGTAGTACAGGGGTTGTCCTGTGAGAGTATGGTCAATGGTGCTTGGGGGGGAGCTGAATGTGGGAGGATCAGTGCTGTGGAGCAGGGGGTGCTGACCCTGCATGAATGTGGATAGGGGAGAAGTGCTGGGGAGCAGGGGGTGCTGACCCTGTGTAATTGCACGGCGGGGGAGGGCTGTGCTGGGGAATAGGCAGGACTGACCCTGTGTGAATGAAGAGTGGGGGAGCAGTTGATGGTGGCGCTTGGGAGAGCTGACCCTGTGTGAGTGGGTTGGTTGGTTGGGAGGGCCATACTATGATGAGACTGACCTTGTGTGGGTGTGGGAGTCTCCCCCAGAGGGGGTTATAGACTCTCCCTGACCTAACTTAAGGGCTCCACAGACTCAAGCCCCCCCCACTCCTCGCCTAGTGTTAGCCTCCCCTGTGTCTAGTCAGTGCAGGATCTGGGAGGTCAAGGAGAGAGGAGGGGAGGGGTACACATGGCTTTGGACACTGCAGAGGTGTGTGCATCACGATCCCAGCCAGCTGTGTCCTATCCACAGCTCCATAAAACTCTGAGCCCCGAGGCCAGAGATCCTCATGGGGATGCTCGCTCCATAGGAGCCCGGTTGCTGTTCAAGAGCTGGAACGGACACTCTAAACACCAAATCTGGTTCTTCTCCTTCTCTTGGGAGGAAAAGAGGCTGTGCCAAGAGCCTCTTCCAGGGGCCACTAATGTCCAGTTCCAGTTCTTCTCCTCCTTCTGAAGGCTAAACCCAGATCCCATTGCAGGGGCACAGGGATGCAGTTCTGGTTCTTCACCTCTCTGCAGGACTGCACCCAGAGCCCATTCTATGGTGGGCACAGAAATCCCATATGTAACACGTTTGGTGGGTCTGAACCCAGTCCCCAACATCCACAGTCCTAATGGGCACCACCTAATGGGCTCCCAGCAGAGAAGCCAAGGAGTTACTGTGCCAGAGAGTTATTGAACTAGTTCAGGGACGGTGGGGACTTGGCCCTCCAGCTTCCCTGGCTGTACCTGTTCTAGGGGATTCAGAGAGGGCTCTGGACTTCGGGGTTCTCACCTCAACCTGTCATCCCCTCCATTCCCCCACCCTCCACCCCAAACTAAGCAACACACCCTAAACATATTAACCAGAGAGAGATGGGGAAAAGAAAGGAAAGGAGATGGGAGAGAAAGGAGGGGCAATGCCTCAGACACATGTTTATGCCTCAAGGGGCTGTGGGATTTATTGCAAGTGAAGTAGTATTAAGCATAAGGCCGCTAGGTTGTCTTAAATTAAGATCATCTCAGCATCTCTCTTCTGGCTCTAGAGGGGGTTAATCCTGTGGTTCTCTTGCTTAAATCAGGATCAGGGCTCCATTTCATGAGAATGCACAGACATCACAAACACAGAATAAAGGATGGTCCCTACGCCAAAGAGCTCCAATCATTATTAAAAGCCAACACAACAACTGAACATGATGGATGCTAGGAGGATAGTAATGAGGGACTGTTGCAGTTACCAAGCCTGACAACAGGCAGGTCCCACATCAGGTATTTTTTTGTTAGAATTCCCTATCAAACTAGATCCCTTGGACTCCCTCAAGGCTCCCTCCCAGGAACACGTGATCCTGGGCTTGCTGCCCATTATTTTTGGAGCATTTTATTTATTTTTCCTTTCTGTACAGACTCTCTACACCATGGCCCTTTACCCAGCATCATTAGTTCCCATCTCTTTAGCCCCCTCAAACCGTGGGCCAGTCCCTCAAGGTGTGTAATTCCCATATCTTTGCTGCTACACAGGGGGCCAGGATGGGTTCCAGAAGCATAGGGAATCCACTGATCTGTTATGGAATGCCTGCTTTGATGTCCCCACCTGTGAGGATACCAATGGGGCCTGCCCGCTACTTAACTCCCTACTTAGGCTACCTGTCACTGGGGACTTCCTTATTGCTATTGATCTTTTGTGTGAAAGGTGCTCAGATACGACAACAGTGATGGACAGCAAGGCAAAACTCTAATATAGCAAACTAGACATCTCCACCATCCAGGAGTCAATCTCCCAACCCTACAGAAGCACTCCCAGAGTCTGGAAACGCTGAAACCTGAGGGGCTGCTCAGCTAAAAGGAACCTTCACGTAGAGCTGCTGAGAGGGGGTATGGGACTACCAGGGCCCCAGAAGCCTGGCATCACAGAAAGGAGGGGACAGAGGTCAGCTCCATTACCAGTTGCAGTTAGCAGCAAGAAGTACCTCTGGCATAACAGTCTCTTTGTGCTGCACAGAACGCCCGTTGGAGGTAACAGTCAGAGCTCCCGTTTCTCAGGGAAACAAAACTTCCTGTTAGCCCCATAGACTCAGCACAGTGACAGGAGAGGGAACCAGAGGCTAGTCTGGCTCATACATCACCAGTAGGACAGTTAGATGAGCCAAGTGCTCTTGGTTACACTTGGGCAATCTAATTAAGGCAATGGGGTTAGGGCTGTGTGGGCAGGACCCAAAGGTGAGGAGGGGGAGGGGGAGGGGGAGGGGAATGTGGCTGCACATTGCTCAGCTGAGGGTGTGACCCAAAGGTCACAGGATAGTTTGGGTGGGGACTGCACAGAAGTCAGGATATAGCCTGCCGAATCATTCTTGCTGGTGATGCTACAAGGCAGGGAAGACCTTAGCATGGCTCCCAGCTCCTGGGGAGTTTGAGGCATTTGTATCATTGAGATGATGAGTACAGGGCCCCACAAGGTCGGTTTGACAGTCACTCACCAGAACAGAGCTGCGCAGTGAGTCATCGTTCCCCTGTGCTGTGATTGGGAGGCTGCGAGGTCCTGCTCAGCTGGGGCACAAGGATGGAGCTTCAGCCTCTGACAGAAGATCCCAAGCTGGGAAGGGGCTAGGAAAGCCCTTGCAAAGGCTCCTCCTGGCCCCTTTGCTTCTTGTCCTCATCCTCTACACGAGCAGCTTGTGCCCAGATGAGATGCCAGATGAGCTGCCACCTGGATCATGTGCCACAAAGAGGCAGACTGTGGTTGCCCATGAAGACCACAGCTTCCAGCAAACCTGGGGTAGCAAGTTTGGGACCTGGGGAGGGAACCTGAGCCAAAAGTCTCCAAGAGGAGAATAATGGCAGCTGGGGGGAGGGAAAGAGTTCGGGCTCAGGGGAGGAGACTCTGGGGGTGGGGGGAAGGTGTGTGTTTGAGTGGAGACCAGAGAGACAGCCTAGGCCTCAGGGGGTGGGATATCGCTGAGATAGGGCAGGGAAAGGCACCTGAGCCTAGTGGGGTGTGTTTCCGGGCTTCGGAGTGGGAGGGGCAGGACTGGACCTGAGCTGGGGGAGGGGCCAGGAGCCTGCGCGGGGGAGGGGGTTCTGAGGGGCACTCTGGGGAGTAGGGGAGGGAGCCTAGGTCGGGGATTGGTCCTGCTTTAAGCAGGGGTTGGACTAGATGACCTCCTGAGGTCCCTTCCAACCCTGATAGTCTATGAGCCCCGGGCAGTCCCCGGCACGCTACCGCCTACATTCGAGGCCCCATTGTCTGATAGTTCTGTCCCTCTGCCGTCCCAGCCAATCAGCGTCATTCGGCTCCTCCAATGGCAGGAGGGGACGAGCCCACCCGACGAAGCGGCCTGGGTGACGCGGGGACAGACAGAACAAGGCTCCGCCCAAGGAGCTCACGTGCTCGCTAACCTGGCCAGCGCGGCTCCTCTCTGGAGACTTTGTCACGTGAAGAGAAGAATTCCCCCTCCACATGACCCGTGAGCCAATAGGACGGGCTAAGAGGCGAGGCCGAGGCCGGGCTCGGCCAATGGGAAGAAGGCCGGGGGGAGGGGAGGTGGGTTGCCCCAGAAGCAGGATAAGGAGTGGAGCCGGGCGCGGCCATTGGGGGTGAGTGGCGGGGGTGCTGGACGAGACCATCAGGAAGAGGCGCTGTCTCTCCAGCAGCTCCGGCGCCCCGTGTTCGGGAGCCGCCTGGCGAGTGGGGGGCTGGGACGCCCCGCTCTGTGCTGGGAACCGGGCAGCACCGAGCAGGGACGGGGAGCGCTCCCCGGGACAGGTGTGATGGGGCGGGGCTACGATGGATGGACGGGGCTAAGAGAGGTGGGGAGGGCAGGCATGATGTCCCATGCATGGCGTGGCTTGGGATAGGATTTGGCAGGGCAGGGTGAAGGCAGGGGAATGGCGTGATGCGGGGCAGGCAGGGTGAAGGGGAGGGGGGGGGTATGACTGGGTGCAGATGGATAGTGTTTGGTATGGGGACCGGATGGGTAGGGAGGGGAGCAGCATGGGATACGGGAGATGGGATGGTGTGGGGGTGTGAAAGGAAAGGGTGCTGGAGGTGAGGTGGGAGAAGGCAGGGTGTTGGAGATGGTGAGGAGGTCTGGTGGTATGTGGGTGGGCAGGACAGGGTGCTGGAGGTGGGGTGGGCGGGGCAGAGGAGCAGCATGTAGGAGCGGGATAGGACAGTGGGGGGGGGGGCAGGGACAGGTACCAAGGGGGGGCAGTGTGTGGTGGGAAGGACTGGGCGCTGCAGTCTGTTGATGCCCCTGCAGCGGCACATCTGCACTGACAACAGCATCTGCCCTTTCAGCTTCTGTTTCCTTGGCCGGGGGGGCTGCTCTCGTGCTGGCAGGATCAATAGGCCCTGCTGAGTGGTTTGGATGGGGATACAGATGGAGAGTAGCAGAAACTGACAGTAGGGCTGCAGGCTCCATGCTAACAAAGAGGGGTGGGCTGGGACCCTCATCACCTGTCTCCCATCCCAACTGCAGGCATCCCAGTTCAGTATGGCCTTGGTGACCAGTGTGGTTAGTGATCTGGACCGTGTCCAGTCTAGGATTTAGGAGAGGGATGGTTTAAACAGCATTAGATTAGCTCAATCTCACAAACCCAGGCATTACATTGACTGGCTCAGCGCATCCTAAACATCTAAAGTACAGTTTGTTTGCTCTTGACTGGGTGTTTAAATGGCTAAATAACAGTGACTAACCTATCTTCCTACCCTGGTGTGGCCAGAGCCCAGGAAGAGGGAGCACCCAGCTCGCTAAGGAGACCTGTGCCTGCTGTGAAAATGGCAGGAGTTGCAATCAGCACAGGACAGAAAGGCTCCCTGGGGAAGGAGGGGGCTGACTAAAAGAAGGGGAGAGGTTATAAATGTGGGCAGTGACTTGCAAAATGAGGTGCTGAATGGGCAAGTGCAGCTGGGACACCTGGGAGGGGTGATCTGCCAGCAAGAACCTGGCTGGAGATGGGACAGCCAGAGTGGCCAGAAGGGGCTGGGGGGAGGACAGGTGGCAAAGGAGACCACCTGGGTCTGTGATAGGATGTGGCTGCAGGAAAGGCTGGTGCAGGTTGACGCTGTGTGTGTGTCTCCCACAGCAGGAACGAGCCCTGTTCTGTGCAGAGCTGAGGCAGTTGGGATGCTGTGTTTAGGAGCTGGGCCTCTCGGTACCAGAAAAGGATTGACAAACCCCAGGGCATGAGAAGAGCCACAAAACTGTGCAGGGAGCTGGAGGGGGAGACTCCAGGGAAGGTTGGAGGGGGTAATCGGCCTAAGGGCAAGGGAATGAGCCCCCAGGAGGGAGAGGAGTAACGTGCAGGGCAGGGGCAAGATTAGGAGCTCCAGCAGGGGACTAAGAAAGTGAATCTACTTCCCTTGATTCTTCTTGGAGCTTCAGTCTGACAGGGTTTCTCCTTCACTTCCTGCTAAGCACTCCTATGTGGCTGTTCAACAGCTGCCCAGTCCCACCCCAGCAGTGGCTGCATGTTAGTGCTGGGTGAGGGATCCCTGTGCATACAGGGGAAGTGCTTGGGATCCTCAGGGGAAAGGAGTTGGAGATGTGTTGAGTTGATTATTTAGGGTGTGGTCTTTCTCCCATTTCTTCCCAGCATGTTGTACTGATTAGCCCCTGGCAGAGGACCCAGTGCAGCACCGGAGGCACAGACTCTCCCCACCACAGGGCTGGATTATCTCGGGGTTCACGGTGCTCTGACCGGGGTTGGGGTTTGACACACACACACACACACCCCAGAGTGGGGAGAGCCCAGCTGCATCACTCTGTGGCCATGAGGTGCCTTGTTACCGGGGGCAATGTCAAAGGTGCGTGCAGGGCTACCAGCTGGGCATGGGAGTGGGGAACAGGACGTGAGGTCTTTCACCTTAAGGGTCATTGACTCCCATCTGGCCCCAGGGCAGAGGGACTGGGCTCAGCAGGGTGGGGAATGGGACACGGGACCTTTTGCCTCTAGGGGGCACTGGCTCCAAATGGCTGTTTTTCCTGCCTCAGAGAGCAGGAGTTGAGGGGAGTGGGGGTGGGATGGGTCTGGTCCTGGGCCATGGCCCCTCTCCTCCCCCCCAGTCCTAGGGAAGGCCGTGCACTCTCTGTCCCGCATTGGAGACGAGCTCTACGTAGAGCCCACAGAGGATGGGGTAAGGGGGGGTGTTGTTTTAACTGGTGGGGGGCACCCTTCTGATCTGAGGGGGAGGGGAGAACTGAAGGGGGTTGTCAGCGGGTGGGGGGGGGCAATCAGGGTTTCGGAGTTATCACTGAGCTCCAAGAGGAGCAAGTTGGGTCACCCCCTGGTTGGTGACGGGGCTGGCTCTCCGTGGGGAGGGGGGGGACTGGTCCGTGACGGGGCTGGCTCTCCCGTGGGGAGATGGGGGGGGGGGGGGGGGGCCCATGGCGGGGCTAGCTCTCCTGCGGGGGGCTGGTCGGTGATGGGGCTTGCTCTCCTCTCCACAGCTCTCCCTGCGTGCTGTGAACTCTTCCCGCTCAGCCTACACCTGCTTCCTGTTCGCCCCGCTCTTCTTCCAGCTTTACGAGGAGGGGAGCCCGGACCCTGATGGGGAGACTTTCCGCTGCAAGGTCCTCATGAAGGTGAGGTTGCTGTGCTGGGGCGTCAAGGGTGGGCCTCAGAGGGATGGCCCAGGGATATCTGGGATATGGGAAGCCCAGCAGAGGGCCCTGGCTCTATGGTGTGGGGCGGAGGGGGAAGTGGGGGGGGAGAGTTGGGCTCAGGACTGTGTCCCTGGCTGCACCCCTGGTCTGTGCTGTCTCCTAGCAGCCTGTGTGCCCAGTCCCTGTGTCCCAGGGGCTCCCCTGCAGGGGGCAGGAGCTTGTGGCTTTCTTTGCCCTGGACAGTGAGTGTAGCTGGCACAAGGTGTGGTGGGGGTGGGGGAGAGGGAGGGATCAAAAGGGATCAGGGCTTGGGACCACCCTGTTCCATGGGAAAGAATCTTGGTGTGAATCTGCAGGTCTCCTGGGTTCCCTCCCTGGCTCTGGGAGGGGAATAGGTGTCTCGTGGTTACAGCAGGGGAGCTGGGAGCCATTTCCCCAGCTGTGTGGCGGGAGGTGCAGGTGGTGACGAGGTGGTGTCTGTGCCCCCCCAGTCCTTCCTGAGCGTGTTCCGCTCACTGCCCTCCCTAGAGAAGATGGTGGAGAAGTGTCTGATTTCCCTGAACCCCCGGGCCAGCCGGCTGGTCGTGCAGCTGCACTGCAAGTACGGTGAGTGCACTGCTGCTGGGAAGCCTCCTAGTGGGGCGGGAGGCGGGGATCTGGGTGGCCCTGCTGAGGCAAGAAGGGGCATCCAGGGAGCCCCATTAGCAGGGTGGGGGAGGGAGATTAGGGAGCCCTCCAATGGCAGGGGGCACCTCAGGGGTCCAGCGAAGGTAGCAGGGGGCCTGGGATGGAGGGCTGGGGCAGAGCTGGGAGCCAGGTGGGCAGAGGGGACCCTGCAGTGAATGGTACTGGGAAGCGGAAGGGGGCATGCAGGTGGGTGGGGCCGAGGGGTGAGTGAAGCTTTGGGGGTGGGAGGCAGTTTCCAAGGGTCAGGCCCCCAGCCTGGTTCCCTATTGAACATAGGGCAAGGCTGGTGAGGTGTACTGGGGAGGATCTGCAGGGGTGGGTCCTGGGCTGGTGATAGTCCTGATGCGGGGGCAAAGGTGGCCCTGGCCCTGAGCTGCTGTCCTGATGCCCTTGGCAGGAGTCACCAAGACCCACAACCTGTCATTCCAAGAGTGCGAATTGCTACAGGCTGTTTTCGACAAGGAGCTGTGTGCCAACATGCTGCGTGCCCCTGCCCGGTGAGTGGGCTTTGCCGAGTGTGGGGAGAGGAAGTAAAGCATGAAGTATAGCTGAGGAGTTCTCAGCCTTTTTCTTTCTGAGGCCTCCCCGCATGCTATAAAAACTCCAGGCCCAGTGGGGAGGCCTCCAGGCTTCAGCTGCCGGAGCAGGGGCTTCTTCTGGGTGGGAGGGACATTAGCCCTGTGGGGCTGGGGCTCAGGGGCTTCACCTGCAGTGCATGGGGGACCTTGGGACTCTGGGCTTCAGCCACTGGGCAGGGGGAGGGATTCGGGGCTTTAGCCCTGTGGGGCTGGGGCAGGGCCGGCTTTAGGCCAATTCCACCAATTCCCCCGAATCGGGCCCCGCGCCTAAGAGGGCCCCGCGCCCAGTGGCAGGGACGCCCAGAGTGGGGGGCAAATGCCAGAGAATCCCTTCCCTGGCTAGAGGCACCTTTTTAATTTTTACTCACCCGGCGGCGCTCCAGGTCTTTGGCGGTGGGTCCTTCACTCGCTCCGGGTCTTTGGCGGCGGGTCCTTCAGTGCCGCCGAAGACCCGGAGCGAGTGAAGGACCCGCCGCCAAAGACTAGGAGTGCGGCCCGGTGAGTACAAGCCCCACGTGTTTTTTTAATGTGGTTTTTTTTTTAGTCATCCCTGCCGGGGCCCCGTCGAAACTGTTTGAATCGGGCCTCGCACTTCCTAAAGCCGGCCCTGGGCTGGGGGCTTCTGCCTCATGGGGCGCCAGGGCTTGGCGCGCCAGGCTTCAGTCCTGCAGCTTCGCTTCTGGCTTCAACCCCGTGGGGGAAAGGGACCTGGGGTTCCAGGCTTCAGTTGCAGGGTCCCACAGAACCCTGAAACCAGTTTGTGGCCCCCTGGGGTGCTGTAGACCCTTGGTTGAGAACCACAGGTATAGATGAGGGAAGTGCAGAGGGATTGAGGTTATATGCTGGCTCCCTTGGGTGTTAGTTTGACATGGAGGGGGTGGGAAGATCAGTGGGGCAGAAGCTGTCTCTCTGGGGTGCTAGGTTAGCACAGGAGGTGGGAGGATCAGGGGGCACAGCTGGCTCTCTGGGGTGCTAGGTTGGCACGGAGGGGGTGGGAGGATCGGGGGGCACAGCTGGCTCTCTGGGGTGCTAGGTTGGCACGGAGGGGGTAGGAGGATCAGGGGCTACAACTGGCTCTCTGGGGCGCTAGGTCGGCACGGAGAGGGTGGGAGGATGCAGCTGTGTCTGTAGGGTGGGGCTCACAGCTCGCTCACCTCTGGTGGCAGGGTGCTGGTGGACGCTGTGATCCATTTCCCGGTGACGCTGGCCGAGGTGACGCTGGGGGTCAGCCCTGCTGGGAAGGTGAGCTTCCGCAATTACCTGGATGAGGAGACAGGTGAGCCAGCTCCGCCTTCCATGGGCCTCATCCAAAAGAGACACAGCATGGCCCAGTCCCCCTGCCAGGGGGCTAGATTGAAGCTGGCATCCCCTAGAGGGGAAGGGCTCCATGTCCCACTCCACAAGCCCTGGGGTCTGGGCTGGCTGGCATCTCTGGGGTGGGAGGTTTTGGCAGCAGTTTATAGAGAGTGGCCAGTGGGTCCTGGGGGGGGGGGGGTGTCTTGGCAGTGTGGGGACACCGGGGAGCTGATGCTGAGCTCCCTCTCTGTCTCCAGAGCCGAGCAGAACAATGGTGACCGAGCTGTGCCTCTCCGAGGACGAGTTCCAGGACGTCCAGGTGCAGCAGCAGTCCCATGTCACCTTCTGCCTCAAGGAGTTCCGGGTGAGCGAGCAGAGCCAACCCCCCCCCCCCCCCAGCTCTTCTGCTCTAGCCCCAGAGGGTGGGGCTGCCTCACTGACCCTGTCTGTCTGTCCCTAGGGTCTCCTGAGCTTCGCCGAGTCCTCCAACCTGCCCCTCAACATCCACTTCGACTCCCCTGGCAGGTATGTCCAGGCCAGCCCCTTGTGGGGTGGGGATGCTCCCTCTACCTCAGTGCCCTGAGCTGGCTCTCCCCAGATGAGATCACGTGCTCATTGCCACTCTCACTCCCTGGCCCTGTCTCTGACCCTCTGGATTGGTTGGGGTCCCATGTGGACTCCCCAGCCCTCTGCTGCAACTCACTCTCTCTCTCTGTACACACCCTGTGGTGTCCCTGTAGAGTCCTGGACCTCCCCTCCCCATCTGTCTCATTCTCCTGTGATATCCCTGCAGGCCGGCTATCTTCACTCTGTCGGACCCCCTGCTGGAAGTGCACCTGGTTCTAGCCACCCTGTCAGACCCCAACAGCAGCTCACAAGTCCGCTCCACAACCTTGCAGGCCCGGCCAGCCAATGGGTAAGCAGAGCCCTGAGAGTTTGACAGTGGCACTCAGAGTTGTCATTAGAGTTCAGAGTGAACAGCCCCATTGGACTGGCTGGCTGCCACCTTCCTCGTAGGGCTGCTGTTGCAGGCTGTCTGCAGACTCAGGCAGCAGCAGCTTCTGTGGGGAAGCCTAAGGGTGGGAGAGCTGAGATACTGGGCTGGCTACAGCGGGGAGGGGTAAGGACCCTATCTCCAGAGGCAGGGTTTGACTCTGGCCCCAGCCCTGCTCCCTTCTTTCCACAGTGCCTTTCCCACAGCTACCCCTGATGATGACTTCATGGGTGATGACATTGATTCCTACATGATTGCCATGGAGACCACATGTGAGGAGGGGCCAGGGCTGCCCTCCAGCCCCACCTTTCCCCAGAGATGCCCCCATCCGGGCGCTGCGCTGGAGTCAGAGAGCAGCACCATGGAGAGCGACCTGGAGGGGGCTGTGCCAGGGACACCCCCACAGAAAAAGGTATGTGGTGGTGAGCGCGTCAGGGCTGTTTTGTGGAGGGGAGTTGTGTGGATGGGAGGGGCTGTATTGAAGCCTGGGGGGGAATGGGACCATGTGGGTGGAGGGAGAAGCTGGGGAGTTCTCCCCCCCCCCTCCTCCTCCCACATCCTGCTGCATTTCTTTCAGTTCCGCTCCTTGTTCTTTGGGTCGGTGCTGACCCAGTCTCAGGCTGGGACCCATCCAGGGCCCAGCCAGGATGTGCTGGCCGAGGACAGCGAGGGAGAGTCCTGAGAGATCACCTTCTGCAGCCTGGCTCCAAGCCCCCTCCCCCCCAAAAAGCCCCCAGGAGCCTGCATGAAGAAGCTGGACTTTACAACCCCATCACCTCTGCTGGAGCAGGGCAGGAAGACTGGGCAAGGCTGCTGCTTCCGAGCCACTGTGAATAGACATGGCCCTGTAAATAAAGCTTTTATATTAAGTCTGCTGCCTGCAGAGCTGCTGCTAGGGCTGGAGGGGAAGCTCAGCTCCCCCCTCTCCCCGGGCAGAACAACACCCCCAGCCAGCTTGGGGAGGGGGGGGGGGGGGCTGCAGGCAGGATCCTTTCCCTCCTGCACCTTGCAGAGGCTGGGCCAGGAGTGGGAGGCAGGCTATTCCATTCCCCAAGTGCCTCTTACTGTAGCCAAGCTAGCTGGGCTCCCTGCTGCTTGCCTCAGTCCTTCTTGCAGGGCTGGTGAGTTTGAGGCTGGGGCAGGGGATGTATCTATCTCCCCAGCTTGCTCTGTATGGACTGTCCTCGCTCAGGGCGAATTCCTGGGAGCTGCCGGAGCCCTGTTGCTGCCTGTGAGGGGGCTGGCTATGGAGCTGGGCTAGTAACGGCTGCAAGCTGAGCGGCTGGGGCACACGGTAACCCTCTTACTGCCCCAGGAGCACAATCCCATCCAGCCCTGGGGCCCAGTAACCAGTCCCCCACCCTTACCTTGGCTAGAAGCCAGGAAATCTGCAGCTGCCAGTGCTCAGGGTGCCTACCTCAACTGAGGGAAGCTGCCAGACTATCCCCCTGTTGGGGGGGGGGCATAATCTAGGCAGAGTGGGGGGCTGGGTCCTGCTCCTGGCTGGTATCAGCCCTGCTGCTTCCCAGCCACACTGGAGGCGGGAAGAGCAGGCCCATGCTTTCCCCCTGCAGCAACCCCCACCCCCATTGTAATAGCTGTGATACCCCCTCCCCGGCAGCTGAGTTCACCCCCTGAGATCCTCTGCTACAGTGACCCCCACATTGCCATCTCCTCCTCCCACCTTAATGAGGGGGCAGTCTGGGCTCAGCTGCCTCTGACACCCTCAACACCCCCTTCCTGGCAGGGGCCCCTTGGCTTCTGGAGCCATCAAGGTCCCTGCAGGGGCTGTGGCCCCCTGCTCTCCTCCATCATAGCAGGAAGGTAGATCACAGCATAGTTCAGGGCCCCACCATAACACCCCCCACCCATGGTGTAGGGGCAGTACAGCTCTCCCCAGAAGTGGCTGCACATCAGCACTTTGCCCCAGGGGGGGTCAGGAAATGCTGGGGGCTGGAAGGCACATGCCCAGGGCCATGCCCCCCCGCTCACAGGTCAGGCAGGAATTCCCCCCGCCCCCAGGCTGGGAACAGAGGGACAGGGAGGCAGCAGGGTAAGAATTTCTGGTAAATATTTATTCAACAAGAAATATTCTCAGCATTAGGGGGGAGGGGTGGGGGGCTCAACTGACAAAATAGACTTGATCCAAAAAGATTAAACTCCCTCCCCCCAAAACCAAGAGCCCTCCCTGGCCCCCTCTCCCCAGAGCAGGATTTTTGGTATCAAACTCCAGGAGTTTAAAAATAATAATTCAGCTCTGCCCCAGGCAGGGCTGGCACTGGACTGCAGGGGCAGGGCAGTGAGGGGGGGGCCCCAGTCCATGGGGTAGGGCAGGGGGAGCAGCCGCCGGTTACTTCTTGGCCTTGGCCGAGTTGCGTGGGGGTGTGACAGGGCGGCCGCCAGGGTTCAGGCCGCTGAACTGCCCGTACTTGCCCTTGTTCTTGTCAGCCGGTTTCAGGATCTGCAGGAGGAGAGGCAGGTTGGATGTGGGGAAGGGGGGCCCAGCCTGCTGTGACCTGCCCCCCACAAGAGCTGGCCCATATACTGGGCCAAGGCCCATGCCAGCCCCCACAGCCCAGGGCAGTGGTCCCCAACATGGTGCCCACGAGCGCCATGGCATTTGTGTGCGCCCGCCTAGTGCCCAGCAGGGGAGAGACGCCGTGGCCCCGTGCCTGACGGGGACAGAGAACTCAGGCTGCGGGTGCGGTGTTCGCTCTTCCCAGCAGGCGCGGGGCCCACCTAGTTCCCAGCAGGGGAGAGAAACTGCGGCCCCACACCTGCTGGGGACGGAGAACTCCGGGGCTGCAGGCTGCGGGCCGGTGTTCTCAGTCCCCGGCAGGCACGGGGCCGCGGCTTAAGCTGGAGAGGAGCCACGGCCCGACGCCTGCTGGGGACAGAGAACTCCGGGGCTGCAGGTGTTCTCTGTCCCTGGCAGGCGCGGGGCCCACCTAGTGCCCAGCAGGGGAGAGAAGCCAGGGCCCCGCACCTGCCGGGGACAGAGAACTCCGGGGCTGCAGGCACCAGTGTTCTTGGCAGGGCCGGCTCCAGGGTTTTTGCCCGCCCAAGCAGGGGAAAAAAAAAAAAAAAAGGCCGCGATCGCAATCAGCTCTACCGCTGCTGCTTCAGTCTTCGGCGGCAATTCGGTGGCTCGTCCTTCGCTCCGAGAGGGAGTGAGGGACCCGCCGTCGAATTGCCACCGAAGAGCCCAACGTGCCACCCGTTGGCAGCCCCAAGCACCTGCTTGCTGGGCTGGTGCCTGGAGCCGGCCCCGGTTCTCGGTCCCTGGCAGGCACGGGGCCGCGGCTTAAGCCGGAGAGAAGCCACGGCCCCACGCCTGCCGGGGACAAAGAACTCCGGGGCTGCAGGCGCCAGTGTTCTCTGTCCTCGCGGCTTCTCTCTGGATTCATATATTATGTAATATTAAAAATGATGTTTTTCATATTTTATGTACAAATACAAAATAAGCCTTGAAAAATTGTTGGCGCCCGCCCCACTTCTGAAAACATGAATGTGCTACTGGCCACAAAAAGGTTGGGGACCACTGGCCCAAGGGATCTACTGCTCTTGAAATCAGAGCCCCGCCCCCTGGCTGAAGAAATGGCTGCCATGGGGACACCCCCCCCACACACTCCTTCGGCCCCACAGAGCCCAGACTTGGGATCCCCACAGCTCCTCTAAGGCCCAGACCCTTCCCCATCTTGACTGTTACTGGAAGGGGGGGTTGTCCTCTGCAGGAGGTTTCCTCCCCCACTCGCCATTATCCCATCTGAGGTCTGACACCCCTCCTAGCTCCTACCCCTCCACCCCCGCTCCCCCTGGCAGGGAGATCAGGCTGCAGGGCCATGGCTGCCCCATGGTGCTGGCTCCGCACGCCCTCTGCCCCAGCAGGGTGGACACAGCACTGCCCTGCCCCAGGCTCACCTGGAAGGAGCACATGAGCGTCTCATCCACACTCATCATGGCGCCCGCGTTGTCAAACTCGCCGCAGTAGTTGGGGGCTGAGAAGAGCGTCACCAGCTGGCGCTTGGCAAAAAACTCATAACCATCCTCCACCACCTGGGGCAGGGAGACAGGAGGTAGAGTCCAGCCCTACCCACTCCATGCCCCCAGCTCTGCCTGACACTGCCATCCCCAAACAGGCACAGCCTGGTACCACAGACTAACCCCTCTCTGTCACCCACATGGGACGCAGGGGTGCGGGAGAGGGTGCGGTGTGCAGGAAGGGGCTCGGGGCAGGGTGTTGGGGCACGGGAGGGGTACGGGGTGCGGCAGGGGGCTCAGGGCAAGGGGTTGGGGTAGAGGAGGGGGTGCAGAGTGTGGGAGGGGTGCGGCAGGGCGTTGGGGTACAGGAGGGGGTGCAGAGTGTGGGAGGGGTGCAGCATGGGGTTGGGGTACAGGAGGGGTGCGGCAGGGGGCTCAGGGCGTTGGGGTGCGGGAACAGACTGATCCAAACAATGCAAACCATCCCCAGCCAGCAGGTTCCTGTACCTCAGCCAGGGGAACCCCCGCCAGCAGAGCACCCCACACAGCTCTGACGATGCCCTCCATCCAGACCACAGCGCCCCCCATCCACTTTGACGATGCTCTTCCATGATGACCCACAGCTATCCCAGCCCTTCTGATGCCCCTCAATCCCACCTGACAGCACACTAGTGCTGGGCTCCCCCCAGGCTGGTACCTGATGTGCCCGACAGATAAGGTCCAGGTCGTGTTTGTGCAGGAACTTGGCGACCACCTCAGAGCCGAAGGTGAAGGAGACGCCGCGATCATTCTCGCCCCAGCCCTGGACATCCTTGTCGGGGTCAGACCAGAGGAGGTCGCACAGCAGGCCCTGATCCGGCACGTCCGTGGGGCGCATGATCCTGCGGATCTGCTCCATCGACTGCAGGTCTGGTGAGAGTCCTGAGGAGGGGGGGGGAATCAGTCTGTTAGACTCCGCCCCTCACAGAAGCCCCACCCACTGTGGTAGCATATTAATAGGGCCCTTTGTTTTCAGTTTTTATTTTATTTAATTTTCACCAGGAATTTATCAGTGTTTATTACCACAACAACAAAACCAGGTGAAAATCAGTGCAAAAATAATTTTTCTGGGTAAATATCGGGTTTATTTTGGTGGACGGAAGGACGGGGGGAAAGTATTCAGTAGATTAATGCTGTGAATTCCATTCATCAATGTGGTTTGCTGCAGAACTAAAACAAACTCAGAGGTGGCATTGTGTTTTGAGTTCTAAGAAAACAATATATCTCTAATCCCCAAATAAAGCTTTTCATTTAAATAAACAGTTTACTGGTGTTGACTTAGAACTATTAGCCTATAAATATTTATTTTTAATAATTGGGCCACACGATTTGCAGCGCATACACTCAACTTCGTCCTTTTCTCCTGTTTTTGCTTTTGAAAACTTGAATACTTCCTTGTGTTCTGAAATGTATTCTGATACAGATTTTCATTTTCTTCCCATTTTAGTGTCTCGGATCTTTAAACCGTTATATGCTAACAGCCTGAAATGTATACGTGGTGAGCATGAGATTCATCAGTATGTTCAGATGTGCACACACTTCAGAGCTTGCGTGCTGCCTGTTTGTTTCTTGTGAGTATCTTCTAGACCAGGGGTGGGCAAACCTTTTGGCCCGAGGGCCACATCTGGGTGGGGAAATTGCAGGCAGGGCCATGAATGTAGGGCTGGGACAGGCAGTTGGGGTGCGGGAGGGAATACAAGGTGTGGGATGGGGTGCGGTGTGCAGGAAGAGGCTCAGGGCAGGGGGTGTGGGGTGTATGAGGGGAATCAGGCAGGGGGTTGGGGTGCAGGAGGGGGTGCAGAATGTGGGAGGTGGCTCAGGTCAGGGGGTTGGGGTGCAGGAGGGGGTGTGGCAGGGGGTTGGGGCACAGGATGTACAAGGGAGCTCAGGGCAAGGGGTTGGGGTGCGGGCTCTGTCCCGGCGCCGTTTACCTGGAGCAGCTCTGGGGTGGCAGCGGTGCACAGTGAGGCTCAGGCAGGCTCCCTGCCTGCCCTGGCCCCGTGCCGCACCACTCCTGGAAGCGGCGGGCACCACGTCCCAGCGGCCCGGGGGGGGGGTGGGGGGAGGGAGCCATCAGGGGGGCAGAGGGCTGCCCTCCCCTGCAGGTACCTCCCCCGAAGCTCCCATCCTTGTTGTAGACCAATACATAGCCTTAGTTCAACAGGCAGCTTTGCATATACACACAGACTAATGTATTATCGTGATACATACAGCTCATGCAATGCTTTGTATTTTCCTAATCAAACAAGTTTTTTTTATATATTTGAATGATACAAAAGTAGGGTGAAAATCTGGAAAAAAAAAAAAAAAAATTCTTTTTGTAAAACCTGGGGATTTTTTGGTAAATCCCACCAGACACAGCCCCTATAGCAACTCCCTGCCCCCCCCAATATCTGCCTTGCAGCACCCCACCCCAGATGTGCCCTCCACAGCCTTCCCAGCATCCATTAGCCTTGCCCCAGCACCCTCCCATCCGATCCGCATGACAACACCCTGCCCTGATCAAGTGCCCACAGCCCCATGGTGCCTAGCACCCTCCGCCTTCCCCAGCAGCGCCCTATACTGTACGAAGCCCACATTGGAATTCCTGAAACACCCCACTATGCTGTCTCCCTCCTTCCTGGGGACAGGGTCACGGAGCACTGGCCACCACACCCTGCGGCCCCTCCCAAACCTCCATGGCCGCAGAAGATCTTCTCGTCCACAATAGCGGCGATGGGCAGGCAGTTGAAGCAGTCGGTGAACGTCTTCCACAGCTTGATGTTGTAGCGCCTCTTGCCTGTGGGACACAATGGGGGGGGGGGATGGGGGCCCAGCCACTGAGGGAGACACGGGAGAGGGGCCCGCCTCCAAGGCTGGACCCTGGCCTGCTGGGAGAGACCCAGGCCATACAGGGAGCCAAGTGAACTGTGCAGCGACAGCACACAGGGCCTTCCTCTGTAGGGGGCGCCAGTCTGACTCCAGGGTTAGCTACGGGGCACATGGGATATGGGGCAAAGGCTGCCCTCTGCCATGGACGCTGGCGCACTCATGGTTGGGGGTGTAGGGGATATGATGGTCAGAGCAGAGGGGGTACAAGAGTATAGATGTGGGGCAGTGGAGGATATGGAGAGTATGGGGCAGAGCAATGTGGGCATACTCATCATAGAAGCCATAGATGCAGTTGATGCTGGCGCATTCGTGGTAGGGTTGAGGAGCAGGGTAGGGGGAGATTCGGGGGGCCGGGCAGTGGGCGTTCAGGCAGGACCACACTCACTCTCATCGTAGAAGCCATAGATGTGGTTGATGCTGGTGCACTCATGATAAAGGTGAGGGGAGCAAGGGTGGGGGGACTCGAGGGGCCGGGCGGGGGCACACTCACACTCATCATAGAAGCCGTAGATGCGGTTGATGCTGGCACACTCGTGATTGCCGCGCAGCAGGAAGAAGTTCTCAGGGTACTTAATCTTGTAGGCCAGCAGGAGGCAAATGGTCTCCAGCGACTGCTTCCCCCGGTCCACATAGTCGCCCAGGAAGAGGTAGTTGCTCTCAGGTGGGAAGCCCCCGTACTCGAAGAGCCGCAGAAGGTCATAGTACTGCCCATGGATGTCACCTGGGGAGAGCGGGAGGTGAGTACAGCAGCTACCACAGCCAAGCCTAACCCACCTCCCACACAGAGCCAGGGTCCTCCCCCCACAGACCCAGGGATCCCTCCCACCTCCGGAAAGGGCCAGCAAGAGGACCACAGATCCACCCTGGCCTCCCCACCCAGCCTGAGCCAGCGAACCCCCCCAGAGTGAAGGGGTGCAGCGAATCCCCCCAGCCTCTCCCCCATGGCCACTGGGAGGAAGGTTCCAACCCCCCGACCTCACTCACCGCAGATCTTCAGCGGTGCCTCCAGCTCCAGCAGGATGGGCTGGCTCAGGAAGATCTCCCGCGACTTGAGGCAGAGGCCCCTGATCTCACTCTCCGTCAACTGCACATTCTTGCCGGGTCGGGAGCCTTGCACTGCAACACAGAACAGTGGGCATCTCTGCTGGGCCTTGGTCATAGCCCCTGCACTGCTCACAGACCCACCCACAGCTCAGGGCAAGGCCCCAGCTCCAGCTGGAATGCTCCAAGGGGCTACAGGGCTGAACTGCCTGAGGCTTTTCTGGGCGGCCTGTGTACCACCACCACCACCACCCCTCCACCCACAAGGGCAGGTTAACAGGTGACTCAAGACCAGCAAAGGGGGAGGAGGCACCAAGCAGCCCTGGCCCAGCCTAAGGCCTTGGCTACACTTGGGGATTCACAGCGCCAGTCGCGCCGCCAGCGCTGCGAGAACTCCACCTCTCCGAGGAGAATAGCTTGCAGCGCTGCGAGCGAGCGTGCAGCACTGCAGGCACTGATTACACTGGCGCTTTACAGCGCTGCACTCGGGGGGGGGGTGTTTTCACACCCCTGAGCGCAGCAAGTTGCAGCGCTGTACAGCGCCAGTGTAGCCAAGACCTAAGTCCTCACCTGCTCTGTGCAGCTGGCTCAGGAGGCGCAGTGAGGCTGGACCCAGACCCACCATGGGCATCTCACACAGGACCCTTGGCCAGAACCCAGATGGGATCTTCAGACACTTGGCCAGAGGAGAGCTGGCACCTCCTACAGAGGAAAGGCCCCACGTCCCATTCCCTCACCCCTCTCAGCCAGCCAGTTCCCCCACCCTGGGGCAGGATCAGAGCCGGTGGATCCTGTATCCCATTCCCCACCCCCCTGGCTCCTGGTCACACTAGAGTCCTTTTCAACATTGCAGGCTGCAGAAAACACATGCTTTAAGAAGCAGCGTGGCCTAGCAACTGATACTGGACTGTTAGGCCCGGCACCTGGGTTCTTTTTCCAGCTCTGAACTGTTCTGTAATCTTGGGTGACTCCCTTCCTCTGTGCCTCAGTTTTCCCATATGGTACACAAGACTGATGCTTTTGCTTTCCCTTTGTGATGCACTGGGATGTGAGAACAAATAATCTGCCGCTCAGCAACTGCTCCGGTCCAGGGTCCAGCCCTAGGGGTCAACTACCACCCAGAAAGCATAGCTAGGGTCGCCCCCCAAATACCCCTAGTATTATAAGAGTGCAGGGAAGTAACAGTTAATTTTCCCCTCCCTTTTGTTAGCAGCACTGGGAGAGCAGAGTTCGCACTAAGACGACCGCCCCGCCCTCAGGTCTGTCTCCCTCCACAAACGCCCCCGACCCCCGGGTCTCCCCCTCCAATTGAGATCAAGTCCCCACCACGCCCCCGGGAATTGGAGAGACCCTAGTTCCTCCCTGGGGCCTAGGAACAGCGCGTCCCACCCGGGATTGCCATGAAATGTACAAACCATGGGCCCAGCCGGCGTAGGGCAGGCAGCAAGCGGCCGGGCCGCTACCGGAGCCCGGGTCCCCCCCCTCCGCGTAGGGCCAGCCCCGACCCCCGCCCAGGAGCGTGCTTCAGGCAGGGAGACCCGAGCGAAAACAAAGGAACCCAGAAAGTCAACACGGAACTTCCCGGAGCGCCCGGCCCGGGCCCTTCCAGCCACAGCGCCCAGTGCTCCCGGCCCCTCCGCGGCTGGCCCCGCCACAGGGGGGGTAGGAGCCAACAGGGCAAACCCCAGCACGGCCCCACGCCCTCAATCGCTCTCCTCGGGCCCCTCCCGTCCCGGCCCCCCATGCTAGGGCCTCTCCCGGCCCCAGGCCCCCCGCACCTTCCAGCAGCCGCCCGATGATGGAGTCCAAGTTGAGTTTCTCGCCCTCCGACATGGCGGCTCTGCGGGGGGGAAGACCCGGACTCCTGGGTTCCTCACGCTGCACTCGTCCCCCGCCCGCCTGCTTGGCTCCGCGAGGTCCAGACCGAGAGCCTGGCTCTGACTGACTGCCGCTTTCAGCGAGGAGGCGGGTCGGGAGCGCAGGCCCCCTAGAGGAGTGGAGGGATCATTGGCAGCCATCCGCCTAGAGCCCCGAGGGAGGGGCGCGGCTCCGCAGCGCGGCCTCTGCCAGCAGGGGGCGCTGCAGGGGGCGGGGCGGGGGGCGCTGGCTGTGGGGGAGCTCCCGGCTAGTCCATCCCCAGCTTCTCCCAGCAGGGGGCGCTGCAGGGGGCGGGGCGGGGGCGCTGGCTGTTGGGGAGCTCCCGGCTACTCCAGTCGCAGCCTCTCCCAGCAGGGGGCGCTGCAGGGAGCGGGGTGGCAGCGCTGCCCCCAAACACACTCCCCGTGGCCTCAGGCTCCCCTCCCCCCGCCCGCATGCTGCCTGCTGCCTCAGCCCTGTCAGGTGCAAAAGGAAATGACAGCAAAGAGGAAATAAGTTTGCAGCGCCTGTGGGGAGCGCGCTGGACTGAGGTGTTGGCAAGGGACGGATGCACGGCCGTGCCACTTGGGCACTGCTCCATTGGGAATGGCCCCAGCACAGAGCACGAGCTAAGGGGATTGGGCACATTGAAGGTGAGTGGGACCGAGGGAACGGGGAGGGCTCCTTGGGGGCAATGTGGGGAGATTCTCTAGGAACCCCCCTGAGCCATGCTTGGAGACAAGGGCTGCACAAAGGCATCCCCAAGATAGACACAGGAGAATTGGAGTGGGGGCTCTGGGTGAGGGTGTTACTCACGCTCCCTGACCAGAAACCAGGCCCCCATGGATTCCTCCCCCTAGTACACATGGGGCTGGAGGAGCTGGGGCCCGGGGCGGGGGAATGGAGGTGTGGTTCCCTGGGCTGGAACCTGGGAACGGGGATGGAGGTGTGAGGCCCTAGACTGGAAGCAAAGATGGGGGGGAGGAGCCCTGAGCGGGGCAGACCCTGGGGAAGATGGGGGTGAGGGGCCATGGGCTCTGCAGACCCTGAGGGGATGGGGGTGAGCGGCCTTGGGCTGGGCAGACTAGAGGGAATGGGGGTTTGGGGCCCTGGCTGGGCAGGCCCTGGGCGGGGATGGGGTTGTGGGCCCTGGGCTGGCAGACCCTGTGGGGGATGGAGTGCAGAGCTTTGGTAGAAGCAGACCCTGGGGGGAAATGGAGGTGAGGGACCCTGGGCTGGGTAGACCCTGAGGGGATGAGGTTGTGGGGCCCTGGGCTGGGTAGACCCTGGGGGGATGAGGTTGTGCGGCCCTGGGCAGGGAAGACCCTGGGGTGAAGGGGGTTAGGGGCCCTGGGCAGGTCAGACCCAGGGGAGATGAGGTTGTGGGGCCTTGGGCGGGGCAGACCCTAGGGGGATGAGGTTGTGCTGCCCTGGGCGGGGAAGACCCTGGGGTGATGGGGGTTAGGGGCCCTGGGCTGGGCAGACTCTAGGAGGGAGGGGATGAGAGGCCTAGCGGGGGGAGGGGGACAGGCCCTAGGGGAGATTGGGATGCGGCGCCCTGGGCAGGTCAGACCAGGGCCGCCCGGGGGGGGCAAGTGGGGCAATTTGCCCCAGGCCCGAGCCCCACAGGGGCCCCCACGAGAATATAGTATTCTATAGTATTGCAACTTTTTTTATGGAAGGGGCCCCTGAAATTGCTTTGCCCCAGGTCCCCTGAATCCTCTGGGCGGCCCTGGGTCAGACTCTGGGGTTGTCTCCTGGGGTGTTCGGTTCTGGGCTGGCCATGCTGGGCACTCACTGAGGGCCCCTCTCCCTGCCCTCCCTCCCTCCCCCTGCAGGGTGCTGGGCCCGTGGGCATGGCGTCCGGCCCCATGTCCTCCGCCGACTCCTCCAGCCTCAGTACCCTGGAGGAGCTGTCCGATGCCTTCGATTCGGCCCTGGGGCGCCATGACGACTCCAGCTCGCTGGGCTCCGACTCTGAGCTGAACGGGGCCGCCCCCTATCGCCAGACCGACCGCTATGGCTTCCTTGGGGCCAGTGGCGCCCAGGATGGGTAAGTGGGGCAGGCCTGGGCATGGGAGTACTCAAAGGGGGCATTGCAGAGGGAGTGGGGGTGCTGCGAAGGGCATTTCTGTGTCCCCTAGGGGTGAGCACCCTGCATGGCTGACCCGGATGCCTGGCTCCCATTCCTCGTCCTGATCTCTTGCTCCCTGGAGCCATTGTGGGTGCTGTGCTGATACCCGCATTCCCAGTCCCGCAGGGCAATCCCCTGGGCTCTGAGCCTGGATCCAGCATCTCCCCGCTCTGTAAGCTGAGGATATGGGGTGCTCAGGCCCATAGAATGGACATACACAGAGGAGCTGAGCCCCTGGCCTGGGGACTGGGGAATCAGCCCACACCCAAGTAGAGCAGCTTGTGGTTGTGGCCTTGCCCCCCACCTCTCTCCTAGTCCTGCTGCCCCCCAGGGGTGGGGCAGAAGCAGGGAAGAGGCAGAGTTTGGGGAAGGCGAGTCTCAGGCGCTGGGGGCGAGGACTGTTTGAGACTCTTGCATCAGGGCCCTGTGCACCAGCCCCATCTCCCTAACAGCCTGATGTAGGGGATCCCCCGACCCAGGGAATATCATGCGTGCCCTCTAGGGTCTCTACAGCCAAGATGCTAGTGAGGGCAGGCCCCCTGCTGGGGAGGCACAATGGCCCCTGGGAACCCCGGTTCACTCTCTGTACCTTCCCCCAGCTGGGGAATCGTGAGTGGGTGTACAGCCCCAAAGCTGTATCCAGGGAGGGCCGGCTCAGGCCATCAGCCTCATGGCTGGGTCAGCTGAGATTGCTGGAGCTTTCGGGGCGGGGTTCGGAAGAGCCCATGCCACCCTGGTGTCAGTGTGCCACGCTGCCGCCACGCTCCCTGCAGCACAGCGTCCTGTGTGCCCTCCTCCCTAGAGGCAGCTGCAGCCCCATAACTGTCTATGTCTACGATCACAATAACACCTAGCTCTTCCACAGCACCTGCCATCCCATCCCCTATTGGATGGGAGGGGTGCGGGGTCGGTGTCCTACTCCCCATTGAACAGATGGGGAAACTGAGGCACCAAGCAGGGCAGGTGACCTGCCCCAGCTCACACAGCCAGCATTGACTGCAAAGTGCTGCAGGATGAAAGATGCTACGTTACTATAACATCCTCTCCTGCTTCCCTGGGACCTGGCTTATTGGGGCAGGGCCGGCTCTGGCTTTTTTGCCGCCCCAGGCAAAAAAGCCTCCAGCCGCCCCCACCCCCCCAGCGGGGGGAGGGGGGAGGCGGCCGGAGCCCCGGGGGGAGGGCGGCGAGCCCCGGCCGGGGCTCCGCTCTCCCCCCGGCGGCCAGAGCGCCGGGGGGGAGGGCGGCCGGAGCCCTGGGAGGAGGGCAGTGAGCCCCGGCCGGGGGGAGGGCGCCGGGGGGGAGGGTGGCCAGAGCGCCGGGGGGAGGGCGGCGAGCCCGGCCGTAGCCCCGCTCTCCCCGGCGGCCGGAGCGCCGCGCCGCCCCCCTCCAGGTGCAGCCCCAAGCACAAGCTTGGTGGGCTGGTGCCTGGAGCCGGCCCTGTATTGGGGTGTCTCCCTGGACACTGGGCTAGCTGATGGTGATAACAAATGTGAGGGCTAAGCTTACCTAGTGCCAAGGGGTTTAGTGGTGATTGTCCAGCATGGCAAGGCTAAGGTCTGTGTGGTTGTTGTTGTTTAAATGCACAGTGTGCTGAAGGCAGATGACAGGGTGGGGTTTTCTAACTACTGGCTCAGTCAGGGATCCAGGGTCCTCCCTTGGAGCGGGGACATGTTTAGGTAGGGTCTAACCAAACAGATCCCAGTTCTGAAATCTGCAAGGTGCATCTGCGAAGGAGCAGAGCTTGGGAACACCAGAGATGGAAGCTCTGTCTTTGGAGGGGATTTTCCCTCCCCTTCCTCACTGTTCATTACAAAAATCTTAGGAAATTAAATGCAAACTATGATGTCAATGTAATGCACGGAGGCTTGGGAAGGCTCCTGAATCCCTGGCTGGAAGGCCAGAAGGGGCTGTTCTGATCATCTAGTCCTGTGGTTTTGAACCTTTTTTCATTTACAGACCCCAAAAAATTTCAAATGAAAGTGCAGGCCCCTTTGGAAATCTTAAGACATGATCTGCAGACCCCACAGGGGTCTGTGGACCACAGATTGAAAACCACTGGTCTAGTCTGATCTCCTGCGGAGCCCTGAGGTGACTCCTGCACTGATCCCAGAACTTGTCATGAGCTAGAGCGGGTCTTTAGGGATGTCCCCTCACGACTGCTAGGCACCGAGGCCTGGAGAATGCCCCAGCCCTGGGGGAAGCTGGGGAGCTCTGCCCCATTATCATGCCCTGGGGCCGCTGCGGTTCGCGTTGGGGAGCAGCGCCCGCACCTTATGGCCGGGCGGGCTCCGAGCGGGAGACACTCGGGCTGGGGGCCACCCGGTGGGGCACACGGAGCCGCCTGCAGGTGCCACAGGGCGGCCGTCCCCCAGCGCCGCAGCCAGGGCTGGGTGAAGCAGCCCGAGCCGCCCAGGGACTGCGGCAGGGCGGCCAGAAGCAGCAGCAGCAGTGGAGCCATAGAATCATAGAATATCAGGGTTGGAAGGGACCTCAGAAGGTCATCTAGTCCAACCCCCTGCTCAAAGCAGGACCAATTCCCAACTAAATCATCCCAGCCAGGGCTTTGTCAAGCCGGGCCTTAAAAACCTCCAAGGAAGGAGACGCCACCACCTCCCTAGGTAACGCATTCCAGTGCTTCACCACCCTCCTAGTGAAACAGTGTTTCCTAATATCCAACCTAGACCTCCCCCACTGCAACTTGAGACCATTGCTCCTTGTTCTGTCATCTGCCACCATTGAGAACAGCCGAGTTCCATCCTCTTTGGAACCCCCCTTCAGGTATCAGGAGGTAGCCGTGTTAGTCTGTATCTACAAAAACAACAAGGAGTCTGGTGGCACCTTAAAGACTAACAGATTTATTTGGGCATAAGCTTTCGTGAGTAAAAACCTCACTTCTTCGGATGCAGCCTTCAGGTAGTTGAAGGCTGCTATCAAATCCCCCCTCATTCTTCTCTTCTGGAGACTAAACAATCCCAGTTCCCTCAGCCTCTCCTCATAAGTCATGCGCTCCAGACCCCTAATCATTTTTGTTGCCCTCCGTTGGACTCTTTCCAATTTTTCCACATCCTTCTTGTAGTGTGGGGCCCAAAACTGGACACAGTACTCCAGATGAGGCCTCACCAATGTCCAATAAAGGGGAACGATCACGTCCCTCGATCTGCTGGCAATGCCCCTACTTATACAGCCCAAAATGCCGTTAGCCTTCTTGGCAACAAGAGCACACTGTTGACTCATAGAGGGTGGGGCACTGCCGTGCGGGGCCCGTGTCCCGCTCTCCGGGGCTCCACTCCATCTGGGGCTGCCCTGCCCCGGCTCCTCAGCCCCCTGCCGGGGTGGTCCCCCGGCTCTGCCCTCCCGGGTCCCGGCCGGTCCTGGAGGCGGGAGCCCCGACGGGTGGGGTGGGGGGGAGAGCCCAGGGTTGGGGCGACAGGGGGTGCAGGTGGGGGGGAGAGCCCAGGCCTGGGGCGGCAGGGAGTGCGGGTGGGGGGGGAGAGCCCAGGGCTGGGGCGGCAGGGCATGCGGGTAGGGGGGTAGAGTCCAGGGCTGGGGCAGCTGGGGGGTGCAGGGGGAGCCCAGGGCTGGGGTGGGGGGCAGCCAAAAATTTTTTTGCATGGGGCGGCAAAAAACCTAGAGCCGGCCCTGGGCCCACATCAGCCCCAGAGAAGAGCCAGAGCCCCTCACCCCTCTGGGAAGGGCTCTGAGCACTGTTGGTGCTGGGCCAAGGGAGGGGAGCACCCTGCACCCCTCCACCCACATGAACTAACACTTCCTGTTTCAGCATCTCACAGCTCGGCCACATCCTGTCCCCGTCTCCATGGCGATGTGCACACCGTGCTTGCAGCGGTGTGTGGTCAGGGACGTCAGCGCCCCAGCCTCCCCCACCTCACCCCGCCAAGCGGTTCAGGGTGTGAACGGGCCCAGGAGAGAAGAGAGAACAGCCCTGTTCCGCCCCACCCCCGTTTTCCCTGGGATCCATTCCTACAGCCTCGCCCCGTGGATCTGCTCTGTGCTGCTGGGAAGATCACTTGTAATGGGGCTGCCAACCTGCCCCCAAAGGCAATTCCCCTGCCCAGCAGACCCCTCGCTGCCCACAGCCATCTCCTGATAAAAGAGTATGAGAGGAAAGCTTTGTAGGTTAAAACACTGATAGTATTACTCCCTCTTTATTCAGTATTTGCTCGCTCATTACTCAGTGTTTACATGCTCATTACTTTATATGTGGACATTACTCAATGTTTACTCGCTCATTATGCCGTGTTTATGTGGACATTACTCAATGTTTACTCTTTCATTACTCAATGTTTACTCACATATTACTCAGTGTTTACTTACTCCTTACTCAGTGTTGACTCGCTCTTTACTCAGTGTTTACACACTTAATAGTCAGTGTTTACACACTCATTACCCAGTGTTTAGGTGCTCATTACTCGTTACAACAAAAATGATTAGGGGTATGGAACAGCTTTTACATGTGGAGAGATTAAAAAGACTGGGACTGTTCAGCTTGAAAAAGAGATGACTAAGGGGGGCTATGGTAGTGGTGTGGAGAAAGCAAATAAGGAAGTGTTATTTACCCCTTCACATAACACAAGAACCTGGGGTCACCCGATGAAATTAACAGGCAGCAGGTTTAAAACAAACAAAAGGAAGTATTTCTTCACACAACACACAGTCAGCCTGTGGAACTCGTTGCCAAGGGATGTTGTGATGGCGAAAAGTATAGTTGGTTTCAAGAAAGAATTAGATAAGTTCATGGAGAATAGGTCCATCAATGACTATTAGCCAAGATGGTCAGGGACACAGCCCCATGCTCTGGGTGTCCCTAAATCTCTGACTGCCAGATGCTGGGAGTGGACGACATGGGATGGATCACTCAATAATTGTCCTGTTCTGTTCATTCCCTCTGAAATACCTGGCATTGGCCAGAAGACAGAATACTGGACTAGAGGGATCATTGGTCTGAGCCAGTATGGCCGCTCTTATGTTCTTAGTGTTTACTCACTCGTTACTCCATGTTGTTTACTCACTCGTTACTTTGCTTTTGCATGTTCATTACTCAATATTTACTTTTTCCTCAGTGTTTACTCGCTCGTTACTCAATGTTTACTCACTCATTACTCAGCGTATGTCTACACAAGAAGCACTACAGCAGCACCGCTGCAGCAGCACCACTATAGTGTAGACACTTGCTATGGTGAGGGAAGGCATTTTTCCGTTGCTGTAGTAAATCCACCCCCCTTGAGAGGCAGTAGCTAGGCCAATAGAAGAATTCTTCCATCAACCTAGCTGTGTCTGCAGTCGGGGTTATGTTGCACAGGGCATGATGTTTTTCACAGTCCTGAGTGAGGTATCTAGGTTGACCTAAGTTTTATATGTAGACCAGGCCTCCATGTTTACCCACTCATTACTCAGTTGTTACATAGGCCCAGATGGAGGGCAGGCAGTTTGTGGCAGGCGCCAGTTCTGCCCTCCTCACAGGCTACAACCCTTGGGGCTGCCTCAACTAGTGCCTCTGCTGCGGTGGACCGATGGAGCTTTGCACAGAACAGTCAGAGACAGTGCAGCACCTCCCCCCAGTGTGTCCCCGCTCTGCCCCTAGGACACCCCGTCGACCTGGGGCTGCTGCAAGGTGGCACATGAACTGGCAGAGCCAACTTTGCACCTGGACCTAGGGGCCTCTGCATAAAGACTCCCTAGGGCAGGGGTTCTCAAACTGGGGGTTGGGACCCCTCAGGGGGTCGTGAGGTTATTAAAAGGGGGTTTGCGAGCTGTCAGCTTTCACCTCAAACCCCACTTTGCCTCCAGCATTTATAATGGTGTTAAATATATAAAAAAGTGTTTTTAATTTATAAGGGGGTCGCACTCAGAGGCTTGCTAGGTGAAAGGGGTCACCAGTACAAAATTTGAGAACCACTGCCCTAGGGCAACAGGGAGTTGAGCTCTTGGTATTTGCTAGGTCAATTACTCAGCCATGACTTCATGGTTAGTTGCTTATTATTCAAATACCACCTGGTGTTTGCTTAGCCATTGCTCAGTATTTAGTCAGTATTTACTCAGTCATTATTCAGGGTTTACTCAGTGGTTATGAAGGCATTGTGTGGTGGTCATTTAGTCATTACTCGGTAGTCAGCGTTTACTAAATTGTTACTAAGTGTTTATTGAGTCACTATTTGGTGTTTACCTGGCCATTACTCATGGTTTACTCATTTGTTACTTGATCACTCCTTTGCCGCTACTTGGGTTTATGTAGTCATTACCCAAGCATTACTTGATATTTACTCAGACGCTACTCAGCGATTACTGGCTAATCTCAGTGTTTATTCACTTGTTACTCGGGGATTACTAAGTATTTACTCAGACATTACTCACGCGTTAGTTGTTAATCATTATTCCTTGCTTACTTGGTCGTTACTCAAACTCATGGTCTCCATGGCAGAGGGAATACATCCAGATCTGTGCTTCTGATGGGAGGGTGGGAATTGTGGGGTGTCTCTGGAGCACATGGAGGGTGAAAAGCAATGCTCTGGGTCTCTAAACAATAACAGACGGTTAAGCCAATGCTTCCTCAGCATGCAGAATGTGAGGGTGATGCCGAGGGGAGGTCTATGGCTCTTCTCGGGGTAGAGCTGGCAGGGTGAGGGTGCCACCAGCCTGTAGCTGGGGTTAGGCAGGAGAGGGGTCAGAGTTAAGGTCATGTTGGAACATCCTGATTTGCCCAGTGTTTAGTTTTCACATTCCCAGGTGCTGCCTCCCCCTGCCCAGCCCCAAGGTAGGGCAGGGGTACAGGGAGCTGAGTCAGCAGTACCTGGAGGGGAAGGAGCAGACAGGGGATGGGCAATGAGGAGGCTGTGCTCTCTTCCCAGAGTAGTGCCCCAGGAGGGGAGCTTCGTGTGGCTACTGAATGAGGGAGGAGAGGGGGCCCAAGGAGGAGGAAAGAGGGAATGAAAGAGTGGTAGAAGGGGTGCACCAGAGGGACAAAGAGATGGGAGGAATGGAGGCACAGGGCAAGGAGGAGATGGCCTTTGGCCTGATACCCATTCTCTTCCCCCATCCAGCCTGGGCCAGCCCCCAGTAGAGCTCATCCGGCACAGGGAAGCCAGATGGCTGGAGATGACATCGCACTGGGAGAAGGCCATGGCCAGGAGGTACAAGAAGGTGAGGAGGAGCCACAGAGAAGTCCCAACCCCTCTATGGGGCCATGCCGATTGCCCAATGGGGCACTCAGTCCTCCCATGGGGCACCCCAAAGGGCCCTGCTAATCCCCCCAGGGAGCAACCAGTCTCCCCAGTGGGCACCCCAGTGTGCTCCACTCCCCCAAGGAATCAGCTGTTGCCAACGTTTCCCCCATTACATCTCCTGACAGTGTAATGCCACACAGCTGAGCCCCCTGGAGCTAGGGTCTCCCTGCCCCTGAAGCCCGTGTCCCAGGGCCCTGGCTCTGTCTAGTGTGGCACCATGCTGGGCCCCCTCTCCCTGGCCCTGCCCTGTGGGGGGTTGTGCTGTGGTTGATGCAGTTCTCTGGCTCCAGGTGAAGGTCCTGTGCCGTAAAGGGATCCCCTCATCCATGCGCGCCCGCTGCTGGCCCCTGCTGTGCGGAGGGCAGGCCAGCATGGACCGCAACCATGGCAAGTACAAGGTAACCAGCTCCTCCTGCCTCCCTCGCGGCTCCCACTCTCCCTCGGCATCCTCTGCCCCCCACCCACCCACTCTGCCCCACCTGCATCCATGCCGATGCCCCCAAGCTCTGAGCCAGCTGCCTCCCACACTTTTGCACGCCTGGCTATAGGCGCTGGATATGCACAAGGCTACCCTGTATTGGCTAGCATGCAGAGAGGATAACATCCCAGCTACCACTGCTGCTAGAGAAGCGCTCCTTTAGCTCTTGCAGCAGGCACCTTCATTGCTGCAGTGGCAGGAGGGAGCTCTCAGCTCCCCAGGGCCAGAGGACAGGGGGTTAATATACAGGGTGAAAGGGCCTAATCTTGTTCTCCCTAACCCTGCTGACTGCCATGGGGTGATTGGCAGGAGAACAGGCTCTGGCCCCAGGGTGAGTCATCATCAGTGGCAGAATAGGACGTCTCGAGGCATGGATCCACTGGATCTGTGCTATGACCCAGCTTATAAACAGTGCTGTGGTGGACTGGTACCCTTCAGTGTACCAGTCTCCTGAGCGCCGGCCACAAGGCCTCAATGCCTCTGAGAAGGAGCCGCTGGACTCCAGCCCTCTTGCTTTGTGCCGTGAGCTCTGCCCCACGAGTCCCAACTGAGCCAGATGCCTGGTCAGAGACATTCACCCTCTCCAGGGCTCCGGGCACCCCAGCCAGTGTTTGCAGTTACACAAGGCAGCTTTTCCAACCAGAGCAGGTTTCGTTAGCCTGCTAGCACATGGCGCGGGGAGTCCTGAGAGTAGGAACAGAGGGACAAAGATTAAGACATCATCCGTCCTGACCCGCACCAGGGCTCCGTGAGCCATGCTACTGCTGTGAGAACCGTGCAGTTTCCTTTCTCTGTCCCTGTCCCTTTGTCCCTCAGTCCCAGGTGAGAGACCGCAACTGAGTTCACGTGCTCAGCCTGCTGGGAGCCCTTGCTGATAGGTGATAGTCATTGGGGCTTCCATTGCTCTGGGTTAGTCTCAGCCAGAGCCAAAGGACCTGCATCCAGTTGGACTGAGTCCAGCATGCTCTGGCACCCCCCCTGGCCCACACTACACCTGCAAACACAACCACTGTGCAGGGAGCCGCTAACACCCACCCCAGGTCCTGATCTCTTGCCGCTAACCCTGAGCCCCTGCCCCGGGATGGGGTGGTGTGGCCCACTTCCTGTCGCCATGGTCACCTGTTGCCGTGTCGCCGTAGGAACTGGAACAGTCACCTGGCGACCCGCAGTGGTTGGAGACCATTGAGAAGGACATCCACCGCCAGTTCCCCTTCCACGAGATGTTCCTGTCTCCTGAGGGACATGGGTAAGGGAGCGGCGGGGGCACAGCCAAGTGCTGGGGGAGCAGAGGGGAAGCCCTGCTGGGGCTGATGCCTGAGTTGTCCCTGCAGCCGGAGTGGGGTGCTGTGTCCTGCCCCCAGCCCAGGACATTCCTCACAGCTGGGCAGCGCTGCCGTAGTGGGCCTGTGATTCCCATTCCAGGTACTCGCCACTGCGTGGCGCTGTCTTCCCACTGACACCAGCTCCCAGCGGTTCCAGTTAGAGAGCAGGGATTGTCCAAGGGGCAGGGGAAACGCGGCTGGGGTCCATGGCATTGAGTCACGCCAGCCCGGGCACCACTCAGGCATGTGAGCCAGAGTCATCCCCCCCACACCGGGGCAACCTGCAACTGAACGATGCCCCCTGGGGAGTGCCCAGCTGGGCAGCAGAGTTACCTCCAAACCCCTCGGAGGGGGGGGAGTGTGTGACCCATCTATCAATCCCCATCCACACTCCTCCTTCCTTCTATCTATCCCTCCCTCCCTCCATCCCCATCCACACCTATCCTTCCCTCCATCCCTATCCTACTCCTCCTCCCTCTCTCCACCCATCCACCCAATAGACTCCCCGCTAGGTATCTATTTAGAGAATTCTGTATATATGTAGCCTCATGGACTCAGGACACCTGGGTTCTCTTCCCAAAGGTCTGATCTGACACGGGGTGGGGTATGGGTGGGGGCAGGGGATGATACTGGGCTAGTTGAGCCCAGTGTTCTAGTCCTGTATGGGGAGGGAGCTCTGCACCGTGTGCCCCATGTCCCAGCCGAACTCTAACACCCAGCCCCATCCGTGCAGGCAGCGAGGGCTCATGCAGCTCCTGAAGGCCTACACCGTGTATCGGCCCCGCGAGGGCTACTGCCAGGCCCAGGGCCCTGTGGCTGCAGTGCTGCTCATGCACATGCCTGCTGAGGTGAGTCATGCCCAGCAGCTACTGGGAACCATGCCCTCCCCCATGGGGCACCCCCCCCAACTGCACTGACCCCGCCTCACCGCCCTGCCCCTCCCCCACTGCTGTTCTGCTGCCCTGTGATATAACCCCGTCCACTCATGGGCACTGGCCCCCACTGCCCTCCCCCATGGAGCAGCCAGCTCCCATCCCTGCATGGGCCACCCTCCCGCCCCCCATGGGTCACCAACCCCACTCCCAGCCCTCATTAACCACCACCCTCCGGCCCCTTTGCATGCCAGGGCAGCCAGTTCCCCTCCTCCCCACACAAGATACACTCCTTCCCCCTCGCATAAACCCTGTCCCCCATCCTCTATTCATTCCCCCTCTCCGTGTGCTCCGGGGACCCCGACATCCCCCCTGGCTAATGTCTCCCCCTACTCTACAGCAAGCCTTCTGGTGCCTGGTGCAGATCAGTGAGCGCTACCTGCCCGGTTACTACAGCCCTGAGATGGTGAGAACCCCCCTGCACCCCTCCCCTAGGATGGGAATGGACCCTTATGAGATGCAACGTGGAGTCAGCAAGGCAGGGGGAAGAGCCTGCAGCTGCCTCGCCATGCCCTCCCCATCAGGGGGTACTGGGACACCAGGGAGGGGGAGGAGCCTGGACTGCCCAGCCCAGCCTTCTCCAGCAGGGGAGTAGGAGAGGGCTGTGGGGCTGGAGCCTGCGTGCTTGGCAGCAGGGTGGGGCTGTGCAGCGGGCAGATCTGATGGGCTCTCGGTTGCCCCCGCAGGAGGCAGTGCTGCTGGATGGCGAGGTCTTCGTGGCACTGCTGCGGCGCGTCTGCCCCAAGGCCTACAAGCACCTGCAGAAGCACAGTGTGGGGCCGCTGCTCTACGTCACCGAGTGGTTCCTGTGCCTCTACAGCCGCACCCTGCCCTTCCCCACCGTGCTGCGCATCTGGGATGCCTTCCTCAGCGAGGGTGCGTGATGCACTGGCTCAGCCCAGAGCTCCACCAACTGCCAGTCATCTAGCCAGGGCCGTACTGGGGGCATGGTCCTGCACAATTTATGGCTCCCCCAGGGCTGAGACATCCTGGCTGCCCTGGACTAGGAGGGGTGGGGCCAGGTCATGTTGTCTTGGTGGTTTCACAGCTCCCCACAAGCCTGCTGCCTGTTTCATGGCTCCACCTTCCCCAGCTCCGCTGGCGGCTTCATTCCTCCCCTCGCAGGTCCCCTGGCTGTTTCATGGCTCACCCGGCCATCTTTTGGCCCCCCTCCCAGGGGCCTTTGACTGTTTCAAGGCTCCTCCCCCCAGCTCACCTGGCTGTTTCATGCTGTCCCCCACACACAGCTCCCCTGACTGGTTCATGCCTCCCTGCGTAGGTCCCCCTGGTTGTTTCACATTCTCTCTGTCTCTCTCTGTCCCTCTCCCACTCACACAGAGCTCCCCTGACAGTTTCATGGCTCCCGCTCCCAGGTGCCTTTGGCTGTTTCATGGCTTCCTTCTAGGTACCCCGGTTGTTTCAGGCCCCCCTCCCGGTCTCCTGGCTGTTTCAGGGCTGCGCCAGCGCCCCCTGCCTCTGGCTTGGGGTCTGACAGCTGCTGTCTCCCTGCAGGGGTGAAGGTGCTGTTCCGGGTGGGGCTGGTGCTGGTGCGCCTGGCGCTGGGCTCCTCGGAGAATCTGCGGGACTGCACGGGCGTGGTGGAAACACTGGAAAAGCTGCGCAGCATCCCAGCCCGCCTACTGCAGGAGGACACGTTCATGGCCGAGGTGAGGCGCAGGGTGGGGACCAGGCTGGGGTTCTGCTGCAGAGATAGGAACCTTCACCAGCCTCCAGCACAGCCCCCGGCAGGGCCAGGCCCCCCTCCCCTATTCAGCCCCCACAGGGCCAGGCCTCCCCAGCTCCTTCCTCCCCCATTCTCCTGCCCCCCTCCCCAACTCATTCCCTCGTAGACAGGTCTCCCTAGCTCTGTCCTGCCCCCTTCTTCTGCCCCCCCCCCCCAGCTCAGTTCCTGAGGGCCATGCCTCCCCAGCTCTGACCTCTCCCCTTGCCCTGTCCTGCCCCTTCCCCAATTCAGCCCCCTGAGGGGCTTACAGCAACGTGCTCCCTGCTGGGGAGGGCGGGGCTGGGCAGCTGCAGGCTCCTCCCCCCCGATGTCATGGTGCCCTCTGCTGTTTCTCTTCCCTGCACACACCAACCTGAGGCCTCTCACACCTGTGCACGTGGGATCCCTTTGCACACGGGGCTCCCCACAAGACGCAGACCCCATGATGTCCCTCCACCCCCATCCTGCAGGTTCACAACGTGGCTGTCTCGGACCGCGATGTGGAGCGCGAGTGCCGGACCCAGCTAGCCAAGCTGCGCAAGGTCCGGCCTGATTTCGGGTACCGCCCGGAGCAGCGCCTGCCCAACGCCAAAGCCATCTTCGACGCCCAGCAGCTGGAGGATGCGCAGCAGCCCGGGAAGGGCAGGCACCCAGCGCCCGCCTTCCTCATCCCCGAGATTGTGGTGGACCCCCCCCCACCCCTCCCCAAGGAGCAGCGCCGGCTGGAGAGGGAGCGGCTGAAGGAGCAGCGCTGGCAGGAGCAGGAGCGGCGCCGGCAGGAGGAGGCAGCCGAGAAGCAGGCTCGTAAGAAGAAGCCCCCAGGCAGGAAGAAACCAGACACGCGTGGCAAGACTTTCCACGTGGCCCAGCGCCCCATGCTCAGCCTAGCACAAGAGGGTGGGGAAGGGGAGGAGCCTGGCCCCGCCAAGAGAAACTCTGCCCCCTACCTGGAGACCTATTTCTGAATGGGTGGGGCGGGGCCTGCCCTAGCAAGAGACACTCCGCCCCTTGCTGGAGACATGTTTTGAATGGCAGGGGTGGAGCCTGCCCCACCAAGAGAGACTCCACCCCCTACCT
This sequence comes from Terrapene triunguis, assembly GCF_002925995.2. NCBI lineage: Eukaryota > Metazoa > Chordata > Testudines > Emydidae > Terrapene > Terrapene triunguis. The sequence goes on along the minus strand of NW_020664441.1, from coordinate 3,654,677 downwards.
GCTCAATGGATGGAGAGGAGACAGTGTGGGGCATTGCGTTGAAGAGGGAAGGGGTCTTGGGCTCAGAGGGCTGAGACCCCCCTGCATCCTGTAGCACCAATCAGCAAGGCCAGATTCTCCCACAGCCCCCGTCAGTATTCACACTGGGGCCCAGTGAGTGGAGAACCTGCCTACTGCGATCTGGCCACTGGTGTCAGCAACACAGACAGTCCGGCCCCTGCCTGGGCCTTGCTCACTCACACGCACTGCCCGTCCTTTGGCTCTGGGCCTGCCCCTCCTTTGGAGACCTGACAGAGCAATCAGTGCACAGGTGCCATGGGCACACAGCTCGTTGCCTGAGAGCCAGGCCCCTGGGTACTGCAGCAGCCGCCCTGTGAATACTGCAGCCTATGATCAGAGCGGGAAGGGGGGGGGCAGATTGAAAACATAAAGGGAAATGAAACTTCCTTCTGGGGTCCCTCCCCTCGCTCCCCGAGCTGTGGCCAGGCTGGGGTGTGGGGCTGATGAGCCACTGCTTGGCAGCTTGTCTGTGTAGATGGTATTAAAAGTTTGTCCTGGGGGCAAAGGCCGATCACAAGTGTTGAATCAGGAGACTGTTTGTTCAGGACACCACCTTGGGGGAAGGAAATAGCCCCAGCCGCCTACGCAGCTCTCACCTGGCAAACAACAGGAATCACTGGGGGAAGGAAATATGTCCCAGGGCAGGAATGGCAGGAGGCTGCTCTGGCCTGGGTCATGCTGTGGGTTGGGCGGGAGGATCCCCCAGTGGCTTTCTACTTGGAAGCAAGCTGGGCTAGAAACCTGGATGGCCAGCAGTGAAGGCGCCCCACCCCCTGTGGTGGTCAATGTGGGGTGGGACTAAGGACCTTCCCCACCGCCCAGATGGGTTGGCCTCCTGGTGGGGTCAGTGCTAGGTAACAGCCCAAGGCTGCATGATCCAGTCACAGCAGGGCCGGTAATTTTTCCACAAAGGGCAGCCACTAACCAGCTTAGCCCCCTTGTCAGATTACACTGCCATATATAGACAGACAGCCAAACACCTGCACGGCCCTCCCCCATGCTAATCTGGGCCCGCAGGCTGGCCCTCAACACCTGCGTCCCCAGATGGCATTAACTCTCCACTGGGATTAGACCCTGGCCCTGCCAGGTGCAGGAGGCTCAGGGAACTGGAAGCAGTGGCCTCCTGCAGAGCCTGAGCTGTGTGCTGGGGAAGGGGGAGAAAGCACCCCACTCCAGGGGGAAAGGAACAGAAACCCTGGGCAAGTCCAGCTGAGATCCCTGATTGTTTTGGAGCCTGGGACCAGATTGGAGTCGGTGCCCCCGAGAAGAGAAAGGCTCCATGTCCCATTCCCCACCCCTGCTGGCTTGGAGCAGCTGCCTGTCCTATGGGTCCATGTTCCCCATGTGCTTTGCCCAGGCTGTGGGGATTTTGGTTGCTCCTCAGGCACCTGGCACTGGACTCCTGGCACTTCCCCCCGCAACACACACACACTCAGGGTGCAACCTGCCACCTCCCTCCCCGGAGATAAGATTAGACTTTATCATCCCAGCTGTGTTGATCTATGGTGGAGGCACTGATATGTGGGGCCGCATTGCTCCATGTGGGCCTGTGACCTCTCATCCAGGAACCCATGGGAGGCAGGGAATGGGCCCTATGGTTACCACGCCAGCCCAGGGGAGAGATCAGGCAATGGGGCAGGGGAAGCTTTGGATGCTGCTGCCTCCATCTCTGCGCTGCCCACAGGGCTGGGGTGGAGCCCCAAGCCAGGCAGGGGGGCTGTTATAGCAGCCCTACGAGGGCTACTGCCAGGCCCAGGGCCCCATGGCTGCCAACGGGGCAGAGGGGGAGCCCACAGCAGGGTCTGGCAAGGTGAGCGGGTGGCTAAGATTGGAAAACTGAGGCACAGAGAGGGAAACCCTCCTGCCTGGTGTCACGGACCCACTCTGGTCTCATCCCTGGTTTGACCCCAGCCCTGGAATCAGCCATGCCTTATAGAACAAGCCCCTGAGTCCTGATCTCCCTTGGGTAGCTGCTCAGAGGCCAAGGGCTCACTCCCCCTCCCTTAGGGCATAACCCTATAGAATTCTCTGCCTCCTATAGAATCCCATAGGCTGGATCCAGAACCCTCCAGAAAGAGATTCATTCTCCAGTCTGGTGTCCTTGTATAGGCCCCCTATGCCATGTCTGGCTGGTTTCATCTCCTATGGAATTCCATAGAGACCAAGGAGGAATAAGCAAGATCTTCCCCTGAATGAGCCCAGGCCAGAGATCTCCGATAAATCCAGCTTTATTAAGGAAAAGTAGAGAGTCCTGCTAAAGGCAAACTCCCTGATAGGTAGCCTCACAACGGTAGCCCTGCGAGCCAGGGTCGAGGCACACCTGTGCACAGACACACAGCGAGAGACAGGCCCTACCCCAGCTGAGATCAGGGCCCCGTTGTGCCGGACACTACAGACAAACAGGGAGAGACAGGCCCTGCCCCAGCTGAGATCAAGGCCCGTTGTGCCAGGCGCTACAGACACACAGGGAGAGACAGGCCCTGCCCAAGCTGAGATCAAGGCCCGTTGTGCCAGGCGCTACAGACATACAGGGAGAGACAGGTCCTGCCCTAGCTGAGATCAAGGCCCATTGTGCCAGGCACTACAGACATACAGGGAGCTCTACACTACAAACTTACGTCAGTATAGCTACGTCAGTCAGGGTGTGGAAAATCGACACCCCACGTAATGCAATTGTATGGATCGAACGCCTGGTGCAGGCAGCGCTATGTGGACGAGAGGGTTTCTCTGGCCGATTTAGCGACCGCCTCTCAGGGAGGTGGATTAATTATGCCAAGACGAGAAGCTCTCCCATTAGTGTAGGTAGCATCTTCGGTAAGGACAGCCGCGCTGCTGCAACGCTGGAAGTGTAGCCAAGTCCTGACCTCTCTCTCTGGCTTTGACTGCCCTTGAGTGCTGGAGAGCCAGCCCTGCTGTCAGATTCCCATAACCCATAAATCCTGAGGAGTGCGCGGACCTCAGCTGTGCTGAGTTGGGCTCTGGGCTGTCCCTCTTTTATCACTTGGATAGGGGCGGCACAGGGTGCCAGCCACTGGGGTGAGGGATGGGACAGGGCACTGG
>NW_020664441.1:3641965-3651547 GCF_002925995.2 Terrapene triunguis | reverse complement strand
CCACTGGGGTGAGGGATGGGACAGGGCACTGGCTCTTGGGTAGGGGGCAGGGGGCACACAGGACCCAGTCACTGAGGAGAGGAGGGCCATGGGCACCAGCCGCCAAGGAACTTCCATAAGAAGGGCAAAGTAGGAACTACCAGGAAGCCCCTTCCCAGCCTGGAATAGTCTGTCCCCCTCCCACAAGCCCTCACCCTCCCTCCTACACCTCTGCCCCCCGGCAAGCACCAGGAGCTCTCACCCCCAGCTCAGAGCCCATTGGATTGTTAAAGTCACTGGGCACATGGGGTGAAACAGGTAAAGCACTGGTGCTGCCGGGTGCAGGGTTCACCCAGCGGTTGAGCGGGAGAGCCAGGCCTCACCCTCAGCACCACAGCATTGCTCTGGGTGCAAGGCAGTAACCGTGGGAGGCGGCATCTGATCCCTGCCAGCATCACAGGGAATGTGCTACATCTAGGGGCAGAGCTCTAGTGAGCTGGGGGAGAGCTAAAAACTGAGCGGGGGGGGGACACCCCCGGGGCCCCTGGTGCCTGATTAACCATGGCCTCTGACATCTTTGCAATTGTCTGTTGGTTAAACAACTGGTTGATGGTGCCACTTAATACCTGCCAGCATAACACACCCCCTCTCCCATGTTGACACCTTGAATGTTCCCCTGCCAAAGAGTTGGGAGAAAAGGAGGGTATGGGGGGGACATGGGGGTGTGCATATCACCCTGGCATGGGAGGGAATGGGGGACCCTGGTACGGGGGAGGGGAGAAGGGGATACACAGGGTTCCTACATGGGGAGAAGCTGGGGAAGGGGGGCAGACAGAGCCCCTGGCATGGGGCAAACTTGGGGCCCTGATATGGGGGGAGGTGGCACACAGAGCTGCTGGCTTTGGAGAATAATAGGAGAACCTGGTACAGGGTGGAGGGGAGAAGGGTGTACATAGAGCCCCTGCCATGAGGGGAGAATGGGGGACATACAGAAGCCTTAGTGTGAGGGAAATTGGAGCCCTGCCATGGAGGCAGAGGGACTGAGGCACTAAACGATTTGATCAGTGTTACACGAGAAGAGCTGGGAATTGAACCCAGTCTCCCAGCACTCTAACCACTGGACTGTCCTGCATCTTTCTCCATCCCTGCTTCTCTTCGCACTCAAGGCTCTTCTGTCCCTCCCTCTGTCATGCAGCTCCTCTGCAGTCCCTTCTCTGTGTCTGTGCAGCATCTGGCATGATGGGGCCTTCCATCTCGGTGACCCTGACCAGCAGCCAGCGTGATGAGGCCCTGATCTCGGCTGAGGCCTCTGGGTACAGCCGTAAAATACACACATTAGAGACCCGTTCAGAGAGGGTCTCAGAACATTTCCCCGCCTCCCACCTTAAGACCCTAGCAAGGATATGGGGTGATAACAGTGACCCAGTGGAACAGCAGAGACAACCATGATGTCATCTCGTGAGCTCTCATTGGCTGAGCAGTACCCTGGTGGCTGGGGAAAGCTACCCAGTGGCTTACAGGTGGCAACACACAGTGTGTCAGGGACGCAGCTGACACCTGCCTGGCACAACTGCAAGTGACACTGCCTGTCCCATCAGACCTGCTCCAGCTTGTCTCCATGGCAACCAGGCAGGCTGGTCCCTCGCTGAGATCAGGTAACCGGAGACACACCCTTCACTGTGCTGAAGGGAACATCAGCGTAGGACTCCCGGGTTCTACCCCAGCTCTAAGAGGGAAGTGGGATCTCGTGAGCAGAGTAACGGGGGCTGGGAGCCAGGACCACTGGCTACTACTCCCAGCTCTGGTAGGGGAGTGGTGTCTAGTGGTTAATGCTCCTGTTTTGCCACTGATTGTCTCTGGGGTCTGATTTCCATGGACACCTGGCTCTTTGGCCCATGTGAACTTGTTAAGGTACTAATGGCTCGTTTTGTCCCAAGTGCTTTGCTGCTTTGGGAGCTCTTGGCATGAGATCAGCGCTGATTTTTATCTGTCCCATAAGCCTGGGTGCCGGGGACAGATAGACTGGGGAAGAGGGAGCAGAATGACAGTGATGGATGAAGATATGATCTGATGGCAGCCCCATAGCAGGAAGGTGGGTGTTGACGGCTCCCATCGATTGAGGAAGGAGGAAAGGGGAAGAGGGCGTGATGGGTTCTACCTCATGTTTACCCAGCCAGTGAGAGTCTGGGAGCAGTGGTGGGCAGTGGGGGCGAGGGGGCATGAGCCAGCATCAGATACAGGGGCAGAGAACAAGGGCAAGATGGGTGTGGGAATCAGGAGATGTTCCCACAACCCCCACATGCTTTGGGCTCATCAAACAGCCCTGATTGTTCTGTACTCGTGGGCGTGGCACTGGCCTGGCTCTACACATGCCAGTCACACATGGCCACTGAGTTAGCTGTCCTGCCCCCTCTCCAGGCTATCACAGGCCACCAGCAATGCCCTCTGGGTACACATCCTGCAGTTCCAAACAGCAGGGCATTTGGGTGGGGAGGGGGGCTGTGTTTGTGGGAGAACACCTGGGGGATTGTGGGAAGAGAAGCCAAACTCTCATGATTCCCCTTCGGGAATGTCCCACGATTCCTTGGGCCTAGCCCATGGTCGCTCCAGGCCTGGAAGCTGAGTGCCTGGTTAAAGGTCCGAGCTCTCCCCCTGGAGGAGAGAGAGTCCCTCAAGGGAGCTGATGCCACACTCTGCAGCAGGGCAGGATAAGTACCCAGAAGCCTCTTGGGCGAACACATGTCATCAAGGGGCTGAGTCAGTTATAGCAAAGGGACCTCTAGACTCCTGAAAGGTGAGGAGCCATTAGCCAATCAGAGAGCAGCTGTCCTGGACCCTATATCACAAACCAGAGCAGACCACTCTGGCACTCCTGAAAGACCCTACAATAATACACCAAAGGGTGGAGCCCTGATACTTATGGGAGACTCCCGCCATCACAAATCAGCAGGAGCAGCCCCTGAGTGACCCTACAATAACATACCAGGGCACCGTTGTGGGAGATGGAGGCATTAGCTGCTGGAAGGCAGGAAGAAACACTTGTAGCGGGGGGAATCAGCCACTGGGAGCCCTCCAAAAGGGACACATTCCCTCTGCTGCTCTAGGCATTGCCAGAATGCGGGGGGGCGGGCAGGGCCGACTTTAGGCCAATTCAACCAATTCCCCTGAATCGGGCCCCGCCCCTAAGAGGGCCCCGTGCCCGAGCCCCAGTACGGCGTACCGGCAGGTGCGCTGTACCGGGGTGGCCCAGCTTCCCCAGGGGGCAATTTAAAGGTCCTGGGGTTCCCAGCAGGGGCTGGAGCCCCAGGCCCTTTAAATTGCCACCAGAGCCCCACTGCTGGAGCCCTGGGGTAGGGCTGCGGGGCTCTCGGGGCTATTTAAAAAGTCTGGGGCTCCGGCTGCCTCTACCACCCCGGCCCTTTAAATAGCCACTGGAGCCCCACTGCTTCCCCAGGGATCCCGCGGCTATTTAAAGGGCCGGGACGGTAGAAGCAGGGAAGCCTCGGGCCCTTTAAATAGCCGCGGGAGCCCTGGGGTAGCGGGGGGGCTCCAGCTGCCTCTGCCGCCCCGGTCCTTTAAATAGCCCCCGGAGCCCCGCCGCTTCCCCAGGGCTCCCGTGGCTATTTAAAGGGCCTGGGCAGTAGAAGCAGGGGAGCCCCGGGCCCTTTAAATAGCCCCTGAGCCCCGGGCTGCTGTTGCTACCCCAGTGGGGGAGGGAGGAGAAGGGGGCACTCACCGTACAGGGTGGGCTGTACCCCCTGTACCCGCACCCCCTGCCCGCAGCCAGCCCCTGCTGCACCCCCTGCCCACACCAGCCCCGCACCCCCTGGCCTGCCTGCACCAGCCCCTGTCTGCAGCCAGCCCTGCACCCCTGCCCGCAGCCAGCCCATCTCCAGCCAGCTGCGCACCCCCTGCCCTGTCTCCAGCCCCGCACCCCCTGCCCTGCCCGCACCAGCCCCTGCCTGCAGCCAGCCCCGCACCCCCTGCCCTGCCCTGCCTGCAGCCAGCCCCTGTCTCCAGCCAGCCCCGCACCCCCGCCCGCAGCCAGCCCGTCTCCAGCCAACCCCTACCGCACCACCTGCCCTGCCCGCACCAGCCCCACACCCCCTGCCCTGTCTCCAGCCAACTCCTACCGCACCCCACTGTCTGAAGCCAGCTAGTCCCGCACTCCTCTGTCTCCAGCCCTGCCAACCCGTGCCGCACCCCCCTGTGGCCCTACCTGAAGACAGCCAGCCCGCCCCACACCCCCCTGTCTCCAGCCAGCCCTGCACCCCTTGCCCTGCCTGCAGCCAGACCCTACCTCCAGTCAGCCCCTATCCTGCCTCCAGCCAGCCCCATGTCCACTGGTGCCCTCCAGTTCCCAGGGCAGTAACCCTGCACACCTGCTTCAATGAGGGGGGCAGGGAGCAGCTGGGACCCACACATGTGCACACCTCCCAGGGAGTGGCAGGGACCCACACATGTGAAACGGAGCTCATTTCTAGTTCAGGCCCATCTTTTTAAAAAAGAACTTTAGGTAGGGTTAACATACATCCGTATTTTTCCGGACATGTCAGGCTTTTTGGTTCTTAAATCGCCGTCCGGGAGGAAAATACGGATGTATGGTAACCCTATTGGTACAAAATATACATACTGTGGCACATCCCTTAAATCAGAACTTTTTATAGGGAACCGGTTGCTAAGAAATGAAAGGCTTTTTTTTACATTCTTTTTTTTTTTTAGTCATCCTTGCTGGGGCCCCGCCGAAAATGTTTGAATTGGGCCCAGCACTTCCTAAAGCCGGTCCTGGGGGAGGGTGGCTGGGGGGCGGGCAAGGGGAGAGAGGCTGGAAAGATTAAAGCCATTGCAGAAGTGGCAAGGGTCAGGGTGGCTGTTGGGAACTGTTTGAGTGTGTGTGTGTGGTGTCTCCTGGGTGTGAGAGTTGACTCTGTGTGTGTGTTTTAGGGGTGGGGCTATGTCCTATGATTTACGGGCTAGTGACACGCTAGTCAGGGCCTTTTACAGCCTGTGCTATTCCTAGAGCTCCTGTGGCTCTCCTTCCCCCAGGCCCTGCCGCCATACCATAGGCCCCTGCTCTGCTTTGGCTCAGGGCAGCACTGGCCGCTCACACATTTGAGCAGGTTTAGTAAACCACTGTATGGACCCTGTGCGCTCCCATACTGCAGCATGAGTGGCTTAGCCTGACTCCTCACTGACCCAGTAATAACCCCAGTTCAACTGAAATCAGAGCAGCCACATGGCTTTCTGCAGGGATCTGGCCATGTCACTTTCAAATCACAGTCCTGGTCCTGTCTGCACGCAGCTGCTGTAACCCTCCTGGGCCAGTTAAAGTGGTACAACTCCCCCCCTCCCCCCCAGCCCACTGTGGATGCAAGGCCGGTGCAACCACTAGGCGAACTAGGCGGTTGCCTAGGGCACCAAGTGGTTGGGGGCACCCAGGGCCGTCCTTAGGCATAGGCAGCTGGGTAGGGCACCTGAAAATTTGGGGCACCACTGGGTCTTAGTGTCCACCTGCCTGGTTTTCCTATCCCTGTTCTGAACTTTCCTACAGCCAGGCTCCGAGTCTTCCTGGGAAGGAGATCTAGTAGTTAAAAGAGAAAAAGCCTCCAGCCTGCCAGACCTATTAGCACAACACTGAAACTGTTAAAGAGCCATTCAAGGGGTAATGAAGCCATTAAACAGGCATTTGCCAACCCCCAGGTATATACTGTCAGTTTCTGAATGTACTGACAAAAAGAAGTTGTGCATCACCGTACAGTACCTTGCCTCTTAACTCATCTATATTTCATTTTAAACATTAACTTTATTAAAATTTTTACTCAGGACATGTCAGTCTACAAGACCTTAGTTTAAAATTTGCTTTAAAAATATTTCATTAGTGAGTTGGTGAAGATTATAAAATCACATCTCTAAAAAATCCTTGCATAGATTTTTAGATGCACAATCATCTTTAGACTTAAATGCTTGGCTCTTCAGACATGTTTTTTTAAATAAATTCTTTAAAAGACTACCCTTATCTAAAATACACATTTTAATTACTATAGTAAAAAAAAATTACTTCCAAAGTCTTCCTGTCCATCCATTTCTCCCTTCACCGCCCCACCCCCACCCAATTGAAGAGAGCCCTTAAAGGGACAACAGCCCTTTGCTTCCAGAAAGCTGGACAAAGAGTTTCCCTTTCTTTATTTCTGACTATCTGATGAACTAATTTTAAGAGAACCCTCCAGCAAAATCAGTACCTTAGTAAGATATAAAATCCTTTGTTATGCCTAAAATCTTTGGAAACATATTTTGTAAATATTTGGTGAAATTTCATAAACATGTGTATTGGTATGGAGATCACACACAGTAAATTAGTGTTCCCTTTTTCTAAAAGCAATGAACATCATTATGAACACACTAAACTTCTGTGACGGATTAATTTAAAATAATGTCTGTTTCAGTGAGTTAAATATGTAGTAATCTGGAATGATTACTTTATGAAGGCTTCAGAGTACATTTAAAATATAAAATCAGCTTAGAAATACTGATTAAGAAAATGTAAAACAGAGAAGAGCTGCATCATGTATTTCATAATATTTAATGTTGTATTCAGCAAGACAGCTGACTCACCCTTACTACAAAGTTTTTGCAAATAAATGTCTGACAAACTTCAAGGCGTATCAAAAAACCTGTGACTGACATTTTTTATTCCCAACTTTAGTGCTTTTAATTAGGTACCTTCTGCATGTCCATTCTGTGTGAGGGAGAGGGTACAGGGGTTTCTGCGGGGAACTGTGACTCTCCGCCACCGTGAGGCGGGCCGGGCGTCTTGTTATTCTTTTTGCCTTGTCCCTCCGCCCCCGCCAGGCTGCAAGCTCAGGCTGCCGTCGGGCATAGGAGCACCAGTTTAATAATACTGTCCCATAAATCCTAAGGACGGCCCTGGGGGCGCCAAAAAGCAGTGCCCTGGCTCAGCAGGGAGGAACTGCCTTCCGGATGCACTGGAGAGCCAGAGTGTCGGCTTGTGGGGGTGGCGAGCCCCAACCATGGAGGAGCCGGCGCGGCACGGGGGGCAGGAGCCCTGCAAAGGCTGCAGCACTGCTAGCGGGGAGCAGCCTCACCCCCCGCCCCTCCTGCGCAGGCTGTGGCCTGGTGCCCCCGCGAGGGCTCCTGCAGGCTGCAGCAGATACATGCGAGCAGAGGCCCCCGTGCGCCCCCCAGCTCCTCCCTCACCGCGCTCGGGCTCTGCGGCTCCTGGGCATGTGAGCTGCTGCCGGGGCGCGGGGCCCTGAGCCTGCTCTGGGAGGGGCAGTGGCAGCTCACACTCCCGGGAGCTGCAGAGCCAGAGCGCGGTGAGGGGGGAGCCGGGGGGTGCACGGGGGCCTCTGCCCGCATGCATCTGCTGCAGCAGGAGCCCCCAGGAGGGGGGGGGGCGCCGGGCTGCAGCCTGGACAGGAGGGGCGGGGGGTGCGGCTTCTCCCCGCTAGCACCGCCGCCACCGCCTTTGCAGGGCTGCTGCCCCCCTGCGCCGCGCTGACTCCTCCATGGCTGTGGCTTTCCGCCGCTGCAAGCGGGACCCTCTGGCTCTCCAGTGCCTCTGGAAGGCGTCTCTTCCCTGCTAAGCTGCTGCAGTGGCCCAAGCCTGGCAAAGCCAGTGAGTGGACTTGGGGTGGGGGCCGCCGGGGTGGGGTGGGGAGGGCTCACGGGGGGAGGGGGGACTGTGCACCCTCCAGGGGAGTTCAGGGGGCGGGGAGGGGGGAACCTGGTCTGGGGAACAGCCCCTGGGCATGCCTGGCCCCTGGGGTCTATAAAGGCTCGTTGGGATTTGCCCCTCAATGAACCGATGTGTGTGTGTGTGTGGGGGGGGGGGTGGCACAAGGTGGAAGTTTCGCCTAGGGCACAAAATATCCTTGCACCAGCCCTGTGTGGATGCAGTGACAGTGGTACGGTCCCCCTTTCTAGTGTGGATGCAGGTCCAGTGGACCAATCCCCCCTGCCCAGTGTGGATGCAGTGACAGTGGAACAATAGTGACAGTGGTACAATGAGGGGCTGGACTTGAGGCATTGATTTGTTATTGGAGGATCAGTGGGGTTCTGGGGTTGGCTGCTCTGGTTTGTTGATGTATGGTCACTGGGGCTGTGTGTGCTGGTTTGTTATTGTAGGGCCGGTTGAAATCACTGAGGCTGTGCATGCTAGTATGTTATTGTAGCGTCACTCAGGCATGTTGGGCTGCTTTATTTCAAATGGGAACACTATTCTGGAGTCCTTGGGATCCACTGAAGAGGCCTGGAATGCCCCTGTTCCCAGTTAATCAGAGACCTCTAACGCAGTGCTAGAAACCTCAGTATCTACATCGTCTTAGGACAGGGCTTCAAAATTCCCACAGCCCCTGGCTTTCCCCTTGGCAGAGGGGTTAGGGAGATGGCCAAAGGGGAAATGGCCAGTTACAAACTGGGTTCCTTTGGATAACTCCCCTTGCACAAATAGGGTTGCCAATTTTAGTTGGACGTATCCCTGGAGGGTTCATCACATAATATAATCTTTAATTAAAGATTCATCTTTAATTCCTAGAGACTTCAGGACAATCCTGGAGGTCTGGCAACCCAATGCCCAAAGCTTTTGGTAGGGTTACAGCCGGAAGGGGTTTAGCTGCTGGATAAACCCATTAGCTTTGTGCAATGATTGTAGTAAGCGCACCCTCAACGTACAGCTTAGCACAGGGTCCCCTTTGTGCTGCCAGACTGCAGAGAGAGGGGGAGTCAAAGTCTCAGGACAGACTCTGCCTTTCAGGCATGCCAAATCTCAGCTTAATTTGGAATCAGCTGCTTTGATACAATTCCCCCAGAGTGGGTTCTGAGACTCCAGTGGAGCACTGGCCAATTCACACCAGCTGGGATCCGGCCCATTGATTCCCATGGAGCTATATTGGTTCACACTAGCTGGGGATCTGGCCTAAGGTTTGGGTGTTGGCCCCAGGGGCAGGAGTCAGAGGAGATGGGGTCCCAGCAAAGACCCCACCCGCTTAGGGCCATGTGAGGAGTGGGGTGAGCCCAGGGCCTCAGGGTTAGGAGGCCCCACTTGCAAAGCGTGGGGGTGGTATTTGAGGGAAGGGACTCTGGTAGGGTTACCATATTTCAGCACGGAAAAAAGAGGACGGGAGGAGCCCCGCCCCCGTTCTGCCCTAGCCCCGCCCCCGTCCTGCCCTAGCCCCGCCCCTTCCACTCCCCGCCCCCCTCAGAACCCCAACTCTCCCCCTGCTCCTTGTTCCCTGACTGCCCCCTCCTGGGACCCCTGCCCCAACTGCCCCCCAGGACTCCACCCCCTACCTAAGCCTCCCTGCTCCTTGTTCCCTGATTGCCCCCTCCTGAGACCCTCCCCCCATCCTAAATTGCCCCCTAGGACCCTACCCCCTACCTGTCCCCTGACTGCCCCAACCCTTATCCACACCCCCACCCCCAGACAGACCCCCGGGACTCCCACGCCCCATCCAACCACTCCCCACCCCCTGACAGCCCCCCCCAGAACTCCCGACCCATCTAAACCCTTCTGCTCCCTGTCCCCTGACTGCTCCGATCCCTCTCCCCACCCCTGCCCCCTGACAGCCCCCCCAGAACTCCCAA